>NC_057803.1:591177673-591536078 GCF_018294505.1 Triticum aestivum | reverse complement strand
TGTCCACGAGCGTCGAGAGTGGCCGGCAGTTGAGCATCCCTGCACGGTCGAGGATCTCCAACGCATACTGCTCCTGAGAAAGGAACAAGCCGCATGGGGAGGTGGTGACGTTGATCCCGAGGAAGTGGTGGAGGGCGCCGAGGTCAGTCATCGCGAACTCGCGATGGAGCGCCTGGATGACGGAGTCGAGAACGGCGACAGTGCTGGCGGTGAGGATGATGTCGTCCACGTACATCAGGAGGTAGGCGAGTTCCCCACCACGACGGAGAATAAACAGCGACGAGTCCGCCCGCGACGCGACGAAGCCGATGGAGCGCAGGTACGTGGTGAAGCGCAAGAACCATGCCCTCGGCGCCTGCTTGAGGCCGTAGAGGGAACGGTTCAGCCGACAGACGTGCGAGGGTGATGTAGCATCGACGAAGCCGGACAGTTGGGCATTGTAGACTGTCTCCGCGAGATGTCCGTGAAGGAAGGCGTTCTTGACGTCCAGCTGGTGGATAGGCCAACCCTTACCGGTGGCGAGACCGAGAACCATGCGGATGGTCGCCGGCTTGACGACGGGGCTGAAAGTCTCGTCGTAGTCGACGCCAGTGCGCTGAGTGAAGGCACGGAGTACCCATCGCGCCTTGTAGCGAGCAAGCGAGCCGTCGGAGTGGAACTTGTGGCGGAAGATCCACTTGCCCGTGACAACGTTGGTACCTGCAGGACGCGACACTAAACTCCAAGTGTTATTCCGCGTCAGTGCATCATATTCTTCCTTCATTGCGTTGTACCAATTGGGGACTCGAAGAGCTACCCGGAAGGAAGATGGGATGGGACTGATGGTGGTCGGGGGTGGAGAGGAGGTGGTGAGAGCCTTGGGCTGAGCAAACCCGGTTTTAGCTCGTGTGCGCATGCAGTGAAAGTTAACCGGAGGCGTAACTGGGATGGCACGAGGAGGCAGCGCGGGTACATGCGGAGCGGCAGGAGACTGGCGTGGCGTGGGTACTGTAGACGTGCAAGGCATGGAGTCTGCATGGGAGGTTGGTGGCGTGGGGCCGCTAGCATTGGGGGGCGCGTGATCTGCATGGTGCGGGGACGCAGAGATGGGCGGGGGCGTGCGAGCGGGCGATGGCGTACGTGCATGTGGTGGCGTATGGGCATGCAGCAGGGAGCACGTGGGGGACGCGTGGGGTCGGGGAGCGGTGGCCGGTAGCGCGCGCAGCGAGCGGGCGGAATTGGGCGGGGATCCCGGAGCGGGTGGTGGGATTGGGTTGGAAGGCGCGGGTCCAGCGGGTTCATGCCGATTGGTTGCCACCAAAAGTGGAGGAAGCTGGTACGAGGTAGGCGCGGTTCGGGATCTGGGAAAGATATCGAGCCTGGGATTTTCTGTGGACGTGCGACGCGGGGCTGTAGATGGTGTGTCGCCAGAGAAATATGGGAAGACGTGTTCGTCGAAGGTAACATGACGTGAGATGATGACTTTGCGCGTAGAGATGTCCAAGCATCGGTACCCTTTGTGTTCGAGGGGGTAGCCAAGAAAAACACACCGGGAGGAGCGAGGGGAGAGTTTGTGGGGGCTGGTTGCGACGGTGTTGGGAAAACATAAGCACCCGAATATGCGCATGTGATCGTAGGTAGGATGTTTGCCGAGGAGACGATGATAGGGCATCTCGGATGCAATGGAAGAGCACGGCCGCCGGTTTAGGATGTAGGTGGCAGTGTGGAGGGCCTCGACCCAGAATGTGGGGGGTAGATTGGCGTGGATGAGGAGGACGTGCAGAATGTCGTTGGTGGTGCGGATGAGGCGCTCGGCCTTACCGTTTTGTGGGAGGTATGGGGGCACGATAGACGGAAGGATGCACCATAGCGAGAGAAGAGATCACGGAGGGAGGTGGTGAGGAATTCACCCCCGTTATCGCATTGCATGCATTGTATGGAGGCGTGGAACTGGGTGAGGACGTATGCATGGAAGCAGTGAAGCACGTCGACGGTGTCGGATTTGTGGCGTAGGGGAAACGTCCAGGAGTAGTGTGAGTAGTCATCTAATATCACTAAGTAATTTTGAAAACTAGAAAAGCTACTAATAGGAGAGGTCCACAAATCACAATGTATTAATTGAAAGGGGGCACTAGTAAAGGAATGTGAATGAGGAAAAGGCAGCCGTGGCTGCCTGCCCAATTGGCATGCCGTACAAACGTAAGTGTTTGATACACCCTTATTACAGTTTGCAAGGAAATGACTAGATAACATGGAAACAGTTTTATTGCTCAGGTGCCCTAACCGCTGGTGCCATACGTCGCCACCGATGACAGTGAAGGAAATATGCCCTAGAGGCAATAATAAAGTTATTATTTATTTCCTTATATCATGATAAATGTTTATTATTCATGCTAGAATTGTATTAACTGGAAACATAATACATGTGTGAATACATAGACAAACATAGTGTCACTAGTATGCCTCTACTTGACTAGCTCGTTGATCAAAGAGGGTTATGTTTCCTAGCCATAGACATGAGTTGTCATTTGATTAATGGGATGTCATCATTAGGAGAATGATGTGATTGACTTGACCCATTCCGTTAGCTTAGCACACGATCGTTGAGTAATCTGCTATTGCTTTCTTCATAACTTATACATGTTCCTATGACTATGAGATTATGCAACTCCCGTTTACCAGAGAAACACTTTGTGTGCTACCAAATGTCACAACGTAACTGGGTGATTATAAAGGTGCTCTACAGGTGTCTCCAAAGGTACTTGTTGGGTTGGCGTATTTCGAGATTAGGATTTGTCACTCCGATTGTCGGAGAGGTATCTCTGGGCCCTCTCGGTAATGCACATCACTATAAGCCTTACAAGCAATGTGACTAATGAGTTAGTTACGAGATGATGCATTACATAAAACGAGTAGAGAGACTTGTCGGTAACGAGATTGAACTAAGTATTGAGATACCGACGATCGAATCTCGGGCAAGTAACATACCGATGACAAAGGGAACAACGTATGTTGTTATGCGGTCTGACCGATAAAGATCTCCGTAGAATATGTGGGAGCCAATATGAGCATCCAGGTTTCGCTATTGGTTATTGACCGGAGACGTGTCTCGGTCATGTCTACATAGTTCTCGAACCCGTAGGGTCCGCACGCTTAAAGTTTCGATGACGGTTATATTATGAGTTTATGTGATTTGATGTATCGAAGGTAGTTCGGAGCCCCGGATGAGATCGGGGACATGACGAGGAGTCTCGAAATGGTCGACACGTAAAGATCGATATATTGAACGATTATATTCGGACATCGGAAAGGTTCCGAGTGATTCGGGTATTTTTCGGAGTACCGGAGAGTTACGGGAATTCGTATTGGGCCTTAATGGGCCATACGGGAAAGGAGAAAAAGACCCCAAAGGGTGGCCGCACCCCTCCCCATGGGCTGGTCCGAATTGGACTAGGGAGGGGGGCGCCCCCTTCCTTCTTTCTCCTTCTCCCTTCCCTTCTCCTACTCCAACGAGGAAAGGAGGAGTAGGACTCCCCCCTTGAGCGCGCCTCCTCCCCTTGGCCGGCCCCCTCCTCCTTGCTCCTTTATATACGGGGGCAGGGGAGCACCCCAAAGACACAACAATTGATCATTGATCTCTTAGCCGTGTGCGGTTCCCGCCTCCACCATAATCCACCTCGATAATATCGTAGCGGTGCTTAGGCGAAGCCCTACATCGGTAGAACATCATCATCGTCACCACGCCGCCGTGCTGATGAAACTCTCCCTCAACACTTGGCTGGATCGGAGTTCGAGGGACGTCATCGGGCTGAACGTGTTCTAAACTCGAAGGTGTCGTACATTCGGTACTTGATCGTTCGGATCTTGAAGACATACGACTACATCAACCGCATTGTGCTAACGCTTCCGCTTTCGGTCCACGAGGGTACGTAGACAACACTCTCCCCTCTTGTTGCTATGCATCACCATGATCTTGCGTGTGCGCAGGATTTTTTTTGAAATTACTACGTTCCCCAACAGTGGCATCCGAGCCTGGTTTTATGCATAGATGTCATATGCACAAGTAGAACACAAGTGAGTTGTGGGCGATATAAGTCATATTGCTTACCAGCATGTCATACTTTGGTTCGGCGGTATTGTTGGATGAAGCGGCCCGGACCGACATTACGCGTACACTTACGCGAGATTGGTTTTACCGCCGTGCTATGCACACAGGTGACTAGCGGGTGTCAGTTTCTCCAACTTTAGTTGAACTGAGTGTGGCTACGCCCGGTCCTTGCGAAGGTTAAAACAGCACCAACTTGACAAACTATCGTTGCGGTTTTTATGCGTAGGTAAGAACGATTCTTGCTTAGCCCGTAGCAGCCACGTAAAACTTGCAACAACAAAGTAGAGGACGTCTAACTTGTTTTTGCAGGGCATTTTGTGATGTGATATGGTCAAGACAAGATGCTATATTTTGTTGTATGAGATGATCTGTTTTGTTGAAGTTATCGGCAACTAGCAGAAGCCTTATGGTTGTCTCTTTATAGCATAAGATGCAAGTGCCAAATAATTGCTTTACTTTATCGCTATGCGATAGCAATAGTTGCAAGAGCATTAGTTGGCGAGACGACCATGTGATGACACATTGATATAGATCAGGATGATGGAGATCATGGTGTCATGCCGGTGACGATGGAGATCATGACGATGCTTTGGAGATGGAGATCAAAGGCACAAGATGATGATGGACATATCATGTCACATATTATGATTGCATGTGATGTTTATCTATTATACATCTTATTTTGCTTAGTTCGGCGGTAGCTTTATAAGATGATCACTCACTAAATTATCAAGGTATAAGTGTTCTCCTTGAGTATGCACCGTTGCGAAAGTTCTTCGTGCTGAGACACCACGTTATGATCGGGTGTGATAGGCTCTACGTTCAAATACAACGGGTGCAAAATAGTTGCACATGCGGAATACTCAGGTTAAACTTGATGAGCCTAGCATATAACAGATATGGCCTCAGAAAACTGAGACCAAAAGGTCGAGCGTGAATCATATAGTTGATATGATCAACATAGTGATGTTCACCATTGAAACTACTCCATCTCACGTGATGATCGGACATGGTTTAGTTGATGTGGATCACGTTATCACTTAGAGGATTAGAGGGATGTCTATCTAAGTGGGAGTTCTTAAGTAATATGATTAATTGAACTTTAATTTATCATGAAATTAGTCCTGGTAGTATTAGCATATCTATGTTGTAGATCAATAGCTCGCGATGTTACTCCCCGTTTATGTTTTATATGTGTTCCCAGAGAAAACTAAGTTGAAAGATGTTAGTAGCAATGATGCGGATTGGATCCGTGATCTGAGGTTTATCCTCATTGCTGCACAGAAGAATTATGTCCTTGATGCACCGCTAGGTGACGGACCTATTGCATGAGCATATGCAGACGTTATGAACATTTTGACAAAGCTCTGTATGATAACTACTTGATAGTTTAGTGCACCATGCTTTACGGCTTAGAACCGGGACTTCAAAAATTGTTTTGAACGCCACAGAGCATATAAGATGTTCCAAGAGTTGAAATTGGTATTTCATAGTCATGCCCGTGTCGAGAGGTATGAGACATCTGACAGTACTTTGCCTACAAGATGGAGGAGAATTACTCAGCTAGTGAGCATGTGCTCAGATTGTCTGGGTACTACAATTGCTTGAATCAAGTGGGAGTTAATCTTCCAGATAAAATAGTGATTGACAGAATTCTCTAGTCACCATCATCAAGTTAGTAGAACTTCGTGATGAACTATAATATGCAAGGGATAATAGAAACAATTCCCAAGCTCTTCGTGATGCTGAAATCGACGAAGGTAGAAATCAAGAAAAACATCAAGTGTTGATGGTTGACGAGACCACTAGTTTCAAGAAAACGGCAAAGGGAGGAAGGGGAACTTCAAGAAGAACGGCAAGCAAGTTGCTGCTCAAGTGAAGAAGCCCAAGTCTGGTCCTAAGCCAGAGACTAAGTGCTTCTACTGCAAAGGGACTGGTCACTGGAAGCAGAACTGCCCCAAGTATTTGGCGGATAAGAAGGATGGCAAAGTGAACAAAAGTATATTTTATATACAGATTATTGATGTGTATTTTACTAGTGTTCGTAGCAACCCCTCGATATTTGATACTGGTTCAATTACTAAGAGTAGTAACTTGAAACAGGAGTTGCGGAATGAACAGAGACTAGTTAAGGGTGAAGTGATGATGTGTGTTGGAAATGGTTCCAAGATTGATATGATCATCATCGCACCCTCCCTACACTTTCGGGATTAGTGTTGAACCTAAATAAGTGTTATTTGGTGTTTGCGTTGAGCATGAATATGATTTGATCATGTTTATTGCAATACAATTATTCATTTAATTTAGAGAGTAATTGTTGTTCTATTTACATGAATAAAACCTTCTATGGTCATACACCCAATGAAAATGGTTTGTTGGATCTCGATCGTAGTGATACACATATTCATAATATTGAAGCCAAAAGATGCAAAGTTAATAATGATAATGCAACTTATTTGTGGCATTGCCGTTTAGGTAATATTGGTGTAAAGCGCATGAAGAAACTCCATGCTGATGGGATTTTGGAATCACTTGATTATGAATCACTTGATGCTTGCGAACCATGCCTCTTGGGCAAGATGACTAAAACGTCGTTCTACGGAACAATGGACCAAGCAACAGATTTGTTGGAAATCATACATACTGATGTATGTGGTCTGATGAATATGAGGCTCGCATCGGGTATCATTATTTTCTGACCTTCACAGATGATTTGAGCAGATATGGGTATATCTACTTAATGAAACAGAAGTCTGAAACATTTGAAAAGTTCATATAATTTCAGAATGAAGTGGAAAATCATCATAACAAGAAAATATAAGTTTCTACGATCTGATCATGGAGAAGAATATTTGAGTTACGAGTTTGGTCTTCAATTAAAACAATGTGAAATAGTTTCACTGCTCACGCCACCTGGAACACCACAGTGTAGTGGTGTGTCTGAACATCGTAACCGTACTATATTAGATATGGTGCAATCTATGATGTTTCTTACCGATTTACCACTATCGTTTTGGGGTTATGCATTAGAGACAGCTACATTCACGTTAAATAGGACACCATCTAAATCCGTTGAGATGACACCGTATGAACTGTGGTTTGGCAAGAAACCAAAGTTGTCGTTTCTTAAAGTTTGGGGTTGTGATGCTTATATGAAAAAGTTTTATCCTAATAAGCTCAAATCCAAATCGGAGAAATATGTATTCATAGGATACCCAAAGGAGACTGTTGGGTACACCTTCTATCACAAATCCGAAGGCAAGACTTATTCAGAGTTTTTCTAGAGAAGGAGTTTCTCTCGAAAGAAGTGAGTGGGAGGAAAGTAGAACTTGATGAGGTAACTATACCTGCTCCCTTATTGGAAAATAGTTATCACAGAAATTTGTTCCTGTGACTCCTACACCAATTAGTGAGGAAGATAATGATGATGATCATGTAACTTTAGATCAAGTTACTACCAAACCTCGTAGGTCAACCAGAGTGAGATCCGCACCAGAGTTGTACGGTAATCCTATTCTGGAGGTCATGTTACTTGACCATGACGAACCTACGAACTATGAGGAAGCGATGATGAGCCCAGATTCCGCAAAATGGCTTGAGGCCATAAAATCTGAGATGGGATCCATGTATGAGAACAAAGTATGGACTTTGGTTGACTTGCCCAATGATCGACATGCCATAGAAAATAAATGGATCTTCAAGAGGAAGACGGACGTTGATAGTAGTGTTACTATCTACAAAGCTAGACTTGTCGAAAAAGGTTTTTGACAAAGTTCAAGGTGTTGAATACGATGAGAGTTTCTTACTCGTATCTATGTTAAGTCTGTCCAAATCATGTTAGCAATTGCCGCATTTTATGAAATCTGGCAAATAGATAAACAAAACTGCATTCCTTAATAGATTTATTAAAGAAGAGTTGTATATGATACAACCAGAAGGTTTTGTCAATCCTAAAGGTGCTAACAAAATATGCATGCTCCAGCGATCCATCTATGGACTGGTGCAAGCATCTCGGAGTTGGAATATACACTTTGATAAGTTGATCAAAGCATATAGTTTTATACAGACTTGCGATGAAGCCTGTATTTACAAGAAAGTGAGTGGGAGCACTACAACATTTCTGATAAGTATATGTGAATGATATATTGTTGATCGGAAATAATGTAGAATTATTCTGCAAAGCATAAAGGAGTGTTTGAAAGGAATCTTCCAAAGAAAGACCTCGGTGAAGCTGCTGACATATTGAGCATCAAGATCTATAGAGATAGATCAAGATGCTTGATAAGTTTTTTTTCAATGAGTACATACCTTGACAAGATTTTGAAGTAGTTCAAAATAGAACAGTCAAAGAAAGAGTTCTTGTCTGTGTTACAAGGTGTGAAATTGAGTAAGACTCAAAACCCGACCACGACAGAAGATAGAAAGAGAATAAAAGTCATTCCCTATGCCTCAGCCATAGGTTCTATAAAGTATGCCATGCTATGTACCAGATCTATTGTATACCCTACACTGATTTTGGCAAGGGAGTACAATAGTGATCTAGGAGTAGATCACTAGACAGCGGTCAAAATTATCCTTAGTGGAATAAGGATATTTTTCTCGATTATGGAGGTGACAAAAAGGTTCGTCGTAAAGGGTTACGTCGATGCAAGTTTTGACACTAATCCAGATGACTCTAAGTCTCAATCTGGATACATATTGAAAGTGGGAGCAATTAGCTAGAGTAGCTCCGTGCAGAGCATTGTTGACATAGAAATTTGCAAAATACATACGGATCTGAATGTGGCAGACCCGTTGACTAAACTTCTCTCACAAGCAAAACATGATCACACCTTAGTACTCTTTGGGTGTTAATCGCATAGCGATGTGAACTAGATTACCGAATCTAGTAAACCCTTTGGGTGTTGGTCACATGGCGATGTGAACTATGGGTGTTAATCACATAATGATGTGGACTATTGATGTTGATCACATGGCGATGTGATCTACATTATTGACTCTAGTGCAAATGGGAGACTGAAGGAAATATGCCCTAGAGGAAATAATAAAGTTATTATTTATTTCCTTATATCATGATAAATGTTTATTATTCATGCTAGAATTGTATTAACCGGAAACATAATACATGTGTGAATACATAGACAAACATAGTGTCACTAGTATGCCTCTACTTGACTAGTTCGTTGATCAAAGAGGGTTATGTTTCCTAGCCATAGACATGAGTTGTCATTTGATTAACGGGATCACATCATTAGGAGAATGATGTGATTGACTTGACCTATTCCGTTAGCTTAGCACACGATCGTTGAGTATTCTGCTATTGCTTTCTTCATGACTTATACATGTTCCTATCCCTATGAGATTATGCAACTCCCGTTTACCGGAGGAACACTTTGTGTGCTACCAAACGTCACAACGTAACTGGGTGATTATAAAGGTGCTCTACAGGTGTCTCCAAAGGTACTTGTTGGGTTGGCGTATTTCGAGATTAGGATTTGTCACTCCGATTGTCGGAGAGATATCTCTGGGCCCTCTCGGTAATGCACATCACTATAAGCCTTGCAAGCAATGTGACTAATGAGTTAGTTACGAGATGATGCATTACATAACGAGTAAAGAGACTTGCCGGTAACGAGATTGAACTAGGTATTGAGATACCGACGATCAAATCTCGGGCAAGTAACATACCGATGACAAAGGGAACAACGTATGTTGTTCTGCGGTCTGACTGATAAAGATCTTCGTAGAATATGTGGGAACCAATATGAGCATCCAGGTTCCGCTATTGGTTATTGACCGGAGACGTGTCTTGGTCATGTCTACATAGTTCTCGAACCCGTAGGGTCCGCACGCTCAAAGTTTCGATGATGGTTATATTATGAGTTTATGTGATTTGATGTACCGAAGGTAGTTCAGAGTCCTGGATGAGATCAGGGACATGACGAGGAGTCTCGAAATGGTCGACACGTAAAGATCGATATATTGGACGACTATATTCGGACATTGGAAAGGTTCCGAGTGATTCGGGTATTTTTCGAAGTACCGGAGAGTTACGGGAATTCGTATTGGGCCTCAATGGGCCATATGGGAAAGTAGAAAAAGACCCCAAAGGGTGGCCGCAGCCCTCCCCATGGGCTGGTCCGAATTGGACTAGGGAGGGGGGCGCCCCCTTCCTTCTTTCTCCTTCTCCCTTCCCTTCTCCTACTCCAACAAGGAAAGGAGGAGTAGGACTCCCCCCTTGGGCGCGCCTCCTCCCCTTGGCCGGCCCCCTCCTCCTTGCTCCTTTATATACGGGGCAGGGGAGCACCCCAAAGACACAACAATTGATCATTGATCTCTTAGCCGTGTGCGGTGCCCCCCTCCACCATAATCCACCTCTATAATATTGTAGCGGTGCTTAGGCGAAGCCCTGCGTCGGTAGAACATCATCATCATCACCACGCCGTCGTTCTGACGAAACTCTCCCTCAACACTCGGCTGGATCAGAGTTCGAGGGACGTCATCGGGCTGAACGTGTGCTGAACTCGGAGGTGCTGTACGTTCGGTACTTGATCGGTCGGATCGTGAAGACGTACGACTACATCAACCGTGTTGTGCTAACGCTTCCGCTTTTGGTCTATGAGGGTACGTAGACAACACTCTCCCCTCTCGTTGCTATGCATCACCATGATCTTGCGTGTGCATAGGAATTTTTTTGAAATTACTACATTCCCCAACAGACAGTGAGAAGAGCTTGCACGCCGGTGTTGGAGAAGAATGGGTAGAGGTCACCGTGGCTATTGCACCTCATGATGGTCTTGCGGGTGGCTAGGTCCTTCATGGAAAAAACCGAACGGATCAAATTCTATACTGCAAGAATTATCAATGGTAAAATGACGAACGGAAATAAGGTTTTTGATGATAGTGGGTGATACTAGAACGTCGTTAAGAGAGAAGGAGGAAAATTTAGTAGAGCCAACAACACTAACGGGTAAGAGAGACCCATCTCCAACAAAAATACCAGAAGATTGACGCAAAGATGGGGAAGAAAGCTTGGAGAGAGCGTGCGCCATCCCAGTCACGTGAGAGGAGGCTCCGGTGTCGAGGAACCACTCCTGGCCTCCGCCGTCGGTGTTGTGTTGCATGGACAGGTTCTAGAGGGCCGCGTAGAGCTGGTTATATATATTGCTCCCATGAGGGCTCCCCGGTCGGCGGTGCGATGGCCACGGGATAGGCCTGGTGTGGCGGCGGCGGGCGCGGGCCGAGGATGCCCACAATGTTCGGCGCGGCCCATGCAGGACGAGGTGGAGTCGGGCCCGGGAGCATGGTGTCGTATGGGGTGAAGAAACCAGAGAGCGGCGGGCTTGGGGTCGGTGGAGTAGCACCGCGCCTGGTCGAGGGGCCAGCGGAGGAGGATCCACGGCCACGTCCATGGCCGCGGGATCCAGGGTCACCGTTCGGGGAGGCAGTGCTCCCTTTGCCCTTGTCGTTGGAGCCCCGGTCGGCGGAGGAGGCCGAAGGAGCGCGGTCGTTGGAGGAGGGTGCGCCGCCGGCGATGGTGAGGGTGGTGGCGGTGGCCTCGGGTCGTCCGTCAAGGCGAGCGCGCTCGTCAGCGGGGATTTCCTCCATGAGGAGGCGCGAGCGCGCCTGCACGAACGAGGGGAACGGCATCTGCATCGGAAGGAGCATCGCCATGATCTGGAATTTGCGGGAGAGCCCGCGGATGAGCTGGAGGGTGAGGGTGCGATTGGTGATGTGGTCGCCGACGTCACCGAGCTCGTTGGCGAGGGACTTGAGAAGCCGACAGTACTCGGCGATGGACAGGTCCCCCTACACCAAGTTGCGGAATTCCGCGCCGAGGATGATGGCGTGCCCCGCTTGATTGTCACAGAAGAGCAGGTATAGCTGGGACCAGATGTCGAACGCGGTGCTCTCCGGGGAGGCGATAACGTCCAGCAGCTTGTCGGCAATGACCCCGTGAAACCACAGGACGACCATGAGGTCATCGTTGCGCCAGACCGCGCTCTGGTGGAGCGGCGCGGCGTAGGCATCGAGATGGGTGTGCACGTTGTATTTGCAACATGTACAGTAAAAAAGTTTGCGCCGCTTGGTGTAGTTACCGGACTCCAATTCCAGCGGCGTGTGGAAGTGATGCGCGATGGACGCCTGGAGGACGGCGGAGGAAGACGAGCCAACGTCCGGCGCGTCCAGGTGCGGGAGCACGGCGGGGCGCAGGACAGGATCGCTCCCGGCGGTGCGAAGAGGAGTCACGGCAAGGGCAGGCGCGGCGAGGTGGAGCCCGGGAGCCGCGGTGGAGGAGGAAGAAGGGGCCGCCTCGGGAACCGGCTCCTTGCCGCGGACGACGTCGGGCACGAGACGGGGAGCGGGTGCCGCGACGGGGGCAACACGGGCCGCGGCGGGTGCCGTGGGGGGCATCGGCGCGAGAGTGCGGACGGGAGGGGCATCGAAGAGGCGCCGGGCAGAGGGAGGGATGTAGAGGGATTCAAGATCGGCAGAGCGGGAGCGGCGGAGGAGCCGATCCATGGTGGAAGCAGAAGCGGAAAAGGTGGATCGAAGAAGTCTGATACCAAGCTAAGTTGTATTACTCTCGCACACTGATTACATTGGCCACGACGGGCTTATATAGGAGGAGTACATGGAGAGAGGGAGAAAGTGTACAACGGCAGCCCTGCCATGCAGGGCGTGCGGGCGCACGTAGGCGCATGAAGAGCGTGGGCAGTTGGCCTAGCTAGAGACTCGGCGAGGTGGGTTAGCCACCTAGGAGCTGCTGTAGACGTGTCGTCGAACAGTCATGACGATACATGATCCGGGGCAACGGGTCCTGGCCCGTGTCGCTCGCACGACGAGCAGGCTGTACACTGGCGTCCTGACCATCGACGCGCCCAAGTGCCTGCTGTCCAAGCAAGACGATGAAACGTGGAGGTGGCACGCCCGTATGGGGCACCTTCACTTTCGTGCTCTGCGTGCTATGTCTGCGATGGAGATGGTACGCGGAATGCCGCTTCTCGATCACGTCAAGGAGTGCTGTGATGGGTGCGCACTGGGGAAGCAACACCGAGCTCCCTTTCCGCAAGCTGCTGCATACCGAGCCGAACGCAACCTGGAGCTGGTTCACACCGATTTGTGCGGCCCCATCTTGCCAACCACGCCAGGAGGTAACAGATACTTCTTGTTAATTGTTGATGACTGCACAAGGTACACGTGGTTGGAAGTGATTAAGACTAAAGATGAAGCCTTTGAGCGTTTCAAGAAGGTGCAGAAACTGGCTGAAGCAGAGAGGAATTGCAAGCTGCAGGCATTCAGATCAGACAGGGTTAGTGAGTTCAACTCCACAGAGTTCAAGCAATATTGTGAAGAGCATGGAGTCAAGCACTTCACCACAGCGCCATATTCTCCCCAACAGAATGGTGTGATGGAGCGGCGAATTCAGACTGTGGTCGAGATGGAGCGCTGTTTACTGAAGAGCATGAAGGTTCCATCCTACCTCTGGGCAGAGGCCGTGAGAACAGCAGTGTACATACTCAATCGAGCTCCGACAAGAAGCCTGAATGGTGTGATGCCCTATGAGGCCTGGCATGGCCGCAGGCCAAGCGTGCAACACCTACGCACGTTCGGCTGCACAGTGCATGTCGAGAAGCAAGGTCCAGGGGTAAGCAAGCTCTCGGACAGATCGGCCCCGAAGATTTTTGTTGGGTATGAGGAGGGCTCCAAAGCTTACCGTGTGTATGATACAGCCACTAAGAAAGTGCAGGTGACCCGGGATGTAATATTTGAGGAGAGCAGGCCATGGAATTGGAGCACCCTGGGCACGAGCGCAGTCAATGCGGCGCCGGCAACATTTACTGTGGTCTACACCATGGACAACAGTGTCCAGGAGATCGACAGTGGCTCGACCACCACGCCGGTCACCCCTCGAAGCGCGGCGACACCCTCTACACCAGCCTTGGGGACGCCGCAGTCACCCGCGGTCGCCACACCAGTGGCGGACGCGCTTGAGTCGTCGCGGTCCGAACCGGTGACACCCACGGACCCGCCCAGGGCTCGCTGGCCACGCCTCCGTCTCACGACGACGGGTGCGATGTGCCAACTGGCCAGCCGGTTCGCTACCGTCGCTTCTCGAGTGTACTGGAGGACACTGAAGATGAGGCAGTGCGCGAGCAGTTCGAGCGCTGTCTTCTGGTGCGCTGCCTGTTCAGTGCCGAGGAGCCGCGTGACGTGGACGAAGCACTCGGGAGGAAGGCATGGAAGGGCGCCATGGATGATGAAATGAAATCCATCGTCGACAACGAGACCTGGGAGCTTGCCACTCTTCCTGCCGGCCGCAAAGCAATTGGGCTGAAGTGGGTGTATAAGGTCAAGAGGGATCCGGCGGGCAACATCGTCAAACACAAAGCCCGCCTTGTTGCGAAGGGGTATGTGCAGCGTCAAGGGGTCGATTTTGAGGAAGTTTTCGCTCCCGTGGCGCGCATGGAGACTGTCCGGCTGCTGCTTGCTCTCGCCGCGCACTCGGGCTGGGAGGTACATCATATAGATGTGAAGTCGGCGTTTCTCAACGGCGATCTCAGCGAGGAGGTCTACGTCGCTCAACCACCAAGATATGAGGTTGCTGGACAGGAGGGAAGCGTACTACGGCTGCGCAAGGCATTGTACGGATTGCATCAGGCTCCGCGCGCGTGGTATGCCAAGCTGGACGAGACTCTTACATCTTTCAAATTCACGCGGAGTCCCCTGGAGCACGCCGTCTATCGATGTGGCGACGCTCAGTCCTACCTGCTGGTGGGGGTCTATGTGGACGATTTGATCATCACAGGAACCAATGCAGCGGACATACTTTCCTTCAAGGATCAGATGCAGCAACTTTTCAGAATGAGTGACCTCGGCCAGTTGAGCTACTACTTGGGCGTTGAGGTAACACAGAACACCAGCGGGATTACACTTAGCCAGAAGAGCTATGCCAGCAAGATTCTGGAGATGTCAAACCTGAGCAACTGTAATCCATGCCACACTTCCATGGAAGGCCGCCTCAAACTCGAGAAGGAAGATGGCGGAGAACCATTCGACGCTACCTTGTATCGCAAGGTGATCGGCAGCCTGCGCTACCTTGTCAACACGCGGCCTGACATTGCTCACGCGGTTGGCATAGTTAGCTGGTTCATGGAGAAACCCAGTACACACCACTGGGCGGCGGTCAAGCAAATACTAAGGTACATCAAAGGCACCATTCACTATGGGTGCAGCTATGAGAGAGGACAGGGAGCTGCTACGTTGTTTGGGTTCAGTGATAGTGACCACGCCGGCGACACCGGTGACCGCAAGAGCACCTTTGGACATGTCTTCTTCCTTGGTAAGAACTTGATCACCTGGAGCTCTCAAAAACAGAAAATTGTTGCTCTTTCTTCATGTGAGGCAGAGTATGTGGCCATATCTGCAGCAACCTGTCAAGGATTGTGGTTGAGCCGACTGCTGGAAGACATGACTGGAGTGTCGCCGGCAAGGTTCAAGCTGCTAGTGGACAACAAATCAGCCATAGCCTTGAGCAGGAACCCAGTTCACCATGATCGAAGCAAATATATATATGTCAAGTTCCACTTCGTCAGAGACTGTATGGGGAAGGAGCAGATGGAGATCGATCATATGGGGACACAGGATCAACTGGCCGACCCACTGACCAAGGCACTCGGGCGCGTCCGCTTCATTGAGATGCGACAGAGGCTTGGGGTGATCGGCGTCATGCAGTGAGATTAAGGGGGTGAAATGTTAGGCCTAGTTTATCTCATGCATGCAACGTGTGAGCTTTTCTTTCTGTTTAAAATAATGTGTATGCATGGGTTGGGATGTGACCCGGGCATGCACGTACGTAGTGGGGAGTCGTGGCTAGCACGCATCTCTTCTTAGCGTTCTCTTCTCCCGGTCGTTGGCTTTTGCTTGTGATCCAGTCGTTGGATGGAGCGACAGTCACGGATCAGAGCAGCCCGGCCGGGAGGTAGTTAGCTTCGGCTTTGTAATTGCTAAAAGCAAGGAATAACAGAACAGAGAAAGCTGCGCAGTTGAGGCAGCACAAAACAACTCTCTCGTCGACTCGTTGTCGTTCGTCTTCCTCACGCTAGTTCCTCTCTCTGTTGATTGTTCGACAACTACACTCAGCTCTATTTATTATGCATCAATGGCCATCAATGATAATTATTAATATATTCAGTAAATATTATGATGTGTAACGCCAACCATTGGAGGGATTTAACGCTTCCAATTATGCATTGTGTATATTCAAATTACTGCACATGTGATGTTTCCTGTTAATAGTCACATAATTAGTTGGTTATCCCTTGTGTATGTGCGTTGTTATTTTTTTCACACATCTTATATCAACTTGATCTGATGCTTATCTTCTGCAATAGCCATGTCAAGTACACAATGTTTTCTTTTCACAATTAATGTGTATATACTGCAATGTTGATCCAACTTATCAGCCCTCGTTTTCCTGTCGTAGAAATATTTCGGTGAGAATCTGGGTCCATTTAGCATGCAAGAGCTTGCTAAATATCCCTTAAGTTGTCAAGCATATCAGGTATAGCCGCGGCCAATGTTGGAGGATGGGTTGTGGGATGGAAGGGGGAAGATGAAGAGGAGGAAGACATCGACGAGCACATAATTTTACCATCGGAAAAAAAACAGGTGTGTAGTTGCTCTCACGATATGTACTAATTTTTTTTGATAAAAGGCGATATTTATTCAAAGGACTTCACTCATGTGACCTAATCGTTAGTTCAATTCATTTTCCTTTGTTTCGCCCATATCAACAAACGTGCAATTAACTAGCAGCAATATCCGAAACAGCTAGAGTATGATGCGGCTCGACCTCATCCGAGCAGGTAGGATGAATCCCTTACTCTCTTTCTACTCTGTCATGTAGGCATTCTATAAAAATATCAGGACTTTGCAAAATCTGCATTTAGACTACCATTAATTTGTCCCACCGACAAATGTGCGTATGCTGCCTTTTTAATTGTCGTAAAACCTTTATTTAACATATACTAAAAAATAATTATTTTCCGAGTAGAAGAAAGCAAAGCCAACAATGGTCGTTAGAAATTATTAGTACTCTACAAAATCTGTAACACATAATATTAATTGGGAAGTCAAATCTTGGTTGCAAAAATTAGATCTGTGCTATAAATGCAGGCAATACAAAAGGTAGGAAGACCATACGAATGTTCCTTTTTTGTCCTCATAATGGGACAATTTAACTAAGTTGCTCTCTGCAGGTTGTTTGAAGAGAAAATAAAATGGTCAGAGTGCAACCTACCAAATAATAAATTAAACTTTTCAGTTCCATGCTAATAGGAAATCGTTCAAAAGTGCAGTAGTTTAGATCAACCTGCATTTTGCTCAAACCATCTAAGTGAATTTCTCATAGTATTACATGCATATCTTCCGGTTTATTCCATTGCCGTGGAGCTTCTTGGATTCCACTGAATTTGTAGGGGAAGAAAAGGAGGATGCATGAGCTTCAGATCTGATTCAATTCAGTCAGAAGATGGAGACTTGAAGGAGGAATGAGTGGAGAATGGGAAGGTGGATAGAACATGGTGTTGGAAATATGCCCTAGAGGCAATAATAAAAGGATTATTATTATATTTCCTTGTTCATGATAATTGTCTTTTATTCATGCTATAATTGTGTTATCCGGAAATCGTAATACATGTGTGAATACATAGACACCAACATGTCCCTAGTAAGCCTCTAGTTGACTAGCTCGTTGATCAACAGATAGTCATGGTTTCCTGACTATGGACATTGGATGTCATTGATAATGAGATCACATCATTAGGAGAATGATGTGATGGACAAGACCCAATCCTAAGCATAGCACAAGATCGTATAGTTCGTTTGCTAGAGCTTTTCCAATGTCAAGTATCTTTTCCTTAGACCATGAGATTGTGTAACTCCCGGATACAATAGGAGTGCTTTGGGTGTACCAAACGTCACAACGTAACTGGGTGACTATAAAGGTATACTACGGGTATCTCCGAAAGTGTCTGTTGGGTTGACACGGATCGAGACTGGGATTTGTCACTCCGTATGACGGAGAGGTGTCTCTGGGCCCACTCGGTAATGCATCATCATAATGAGCTCAAGGTGACCAAGTGTTTGGTCACGGGATCATGCATTACGGTACGAGTAAAGTGACTTGCCGGTAACGAGATTGAATGAGGTATTGGGATACCGACGATCGAATCTCGGGCAAGTAACATACCGATTGACAAAGGGAATTGTATACGGGGTTGCTTGAATCCTTGACATCGTGGTTCATCCGATGAGATCATCGAGGAGCATGTGGGAGCCAACATGGGTATCCAGATCCCGCTGTTGGTTATTGGCCGGAGAGCCGTCTCGGTCATGTCTACATGTCTCCCGAACCCGTAGGGTCTACACACTTAAGGTTCGGTGATGCTAGGGTTGTAGAGATATGAGTATGCAGTAACCCGAAAGTTGTTCGGAGTCCCGGATGAGATCCTGGACGTCATGAGGAGTTCCGGAATGGTCCGGAGGTAAAGAATTATATATGGGAAATCGAGTTTCGGTCATCGGGAAAGTTTCGGGGGTCATTGGTATTGTACTGGGACCACCGGAAGGGTCCCGGGGATCCACCGGGTGGGGCCACCTATCCCGGAGGGCCCCATGGGCTGAAGTGGGAGGGGAACCAGCCCCTAGTGGGCTGGTGCGCCCCCCTTGGCCCCCCCTGCGCCTAGGGTTGGGAACCCTAGGGAAGGGGGCACCTCCACTTGCCTTGGGGGGCACTCCACCCCCTTGGTCGGCGCCCCCCCTAGGAGATCCCATCTCCTAGGGCCGGCGCCCCCCTTGGGGACCCTATATATAGAGGGGGGGATGGAGGGCAGCCGCACGCATGCCCCTGGCGCCTCCCTCTCCCACTCCAACACCTCCTCCTCCTCCGCAGAGCTTGGCGAAGCCCTGCCGGAGTACTACCTCTCCATCACCACCACGCCGTCGTGCTGCTGCTGGAGCCATCTTCCTCAACCTCTCCCTCCTCCTTGCTGGATCAAGGCGCGAGAGACGTCATCCGCTCCGTACGTGTGTCGAACGCGGAGGTGCCGTTCGTTCGGCGCTAGGATCTCCGGTGATTTGGATCACGACGAGTACGACTCCCTCAACCCCGTTCTCTTGAACGCTTCCGCTCATGATCTACAAAGGTATGTAGATGCACTCTGATACGTCTCCGTCGTATCTACTTTTCCAAACACTTTTGCCCTTGTTTTGGACTCTAACTTGTATGATTTGAATGGAACTAACCCGGACTGACGATGTTTTCAGCAGAATTGCCATGGTGTTGTTTTATGTGCAGAAAACAAAAGTTCTCGGAATGACCTGAAACTCCACGGAATATCTTAGAGTAAATAATAAAAAATCCTCGCCAAAGATGAAGACCAGGGGGCCCACACCCTGTCCACGAGGGTGGGGGGCGCGCCCCTCCCCCCTGGGCGCGCCCCCCTACCTCGTGGGCCCCCTGGTGGCCCTCCGACGCCAACTCCAACTCCATATATTGTCTTTCGAGGAGAAAAAAATCAGAGAGAAAGTTTTATCGTGTTTTACGATACGGAGCCGCCGCCAAGCCCTAATCTCTCTCGGGAGGGCTGATCTGGAGTCCGTTCGGGGCTCCGGAGAGGGGGATTCGTCGCCGTCGTCATCATCAACCATCCTCCATCACCAATTTCATGATGCTCACTGCTGTGCGTGAGTAATTGCATCATAGGCTTGCTGGACGGTGATGGGTTGGATGAGATTTATCATGTAATCGAGTTAGTTTTGTTAGGGTTTGATCCCTAGTATCCACTATGTTCTGAGATTGATGTTGCTATGACTTTGCTATGTTTAATGCTTGTCACTAGGGCCCGAGTGCCATGATTTCAGATCTGAACCTATTATGTTTTCATGAATATATGTGAGTTCTAGATCCTATCTTGCAAGTCTATAGTCACCTACTATGTGTTATGATCCGGCAACCCCGAAGTGACAATAATCGGGACCACTCCCGGTGATGACCATAATTTGAGGAGTTCATGTATTCACTATGTGTTAATGCTTTGTTCCTGTTCTCTATTAAAAGGAGGCCTTAATATCCCTTAGTTTCCAATAGGACCCCGCTGCCACGGGAGGGTAGGACAAAAGATGTCATGCAAGTTCTTTTCCATAAGCATGTATGACTATTTACGGAATACATGCCTACATTATATTGATGAACTGGAGCTAGTTCTGTGTCACCCTATGTTATGACTGTTACATGATGAACCACATCCGGCATAATTATCCATCATTGATCCGGTGCCTACGAGTTTTCCATATACTAGTTTACGCTTATTTACTTTTCCGCTGCTACTGTTACAATCACTACAAAAATACCAAAAACATTACTTTTGCTGTCTTTACTTTGTTACCGTTATCACCACTATCATATTACTTTGCTACTAAACACTTTGCTGCAGATACTAAGTTTCCAGGTGTGGTTGAATTGACAACTCAGCTGTTAATACTTGAGAATATTCTTTGGCTCCCCTTGTGTCGAATCAACAAATTTGGGTTGAATACTCTACCCTCGAAAACTGTTGCGATCCCCTATACTTGTGGGTTATCAAGACCTTTTTCTGGCGCCGTTGCCGGGGAACATAGCTCTGTTCTTTGAGTCACTTGGGATTTATATCTGCTGGACACTATGAAGAACTTGAAAGATGCAAAGACAAAAATTTATCCCTCAACTACGAGGGGAGGTAAGGAACTGCCATCTAGCTCTGCACTTGATTCACCTTCTGTTATGAGTAAGCTAGCGACACCTAAACCTACTACTGCTATGAATTCTGATATGTCGCATGTTATTGATGATGCCACTTCTGCTATGCATGATACTTATGATGAAACTACTTCTATGCTAGATACTACTGTGCCACTTTGTGAATTTCTAGATGAGCAAATTTCGAAGTCTAGAGAAAGAGAAATTAGTGAACCTGAACACGATGATGTTAGTGATGATGAACCTATGCCTGTTATTCCTGAGGGTTATCTTTTTAATAATGAATCTTATGAAGCTATTCTTGCTTGTCCTGATAAACCTGAACGTAAGAGGTTACTAATTAAGTGGAGTAAGGAATCTTTTAGAGGTAGGATGAGACCCGACCCTGCTTTTGCTACTTCACCTATCTGTGTTCCTGATCAGGATTATTATGATATTACTGTTGATCCAGATATAATTACTTTGGTTGAATCTGATCCTTTTTATGGCTATGAATCTGAAACTGTTGTGGCACATCTTCGTAAGTTAGATGAAATAGCTGCCCTGTTTACTAATAATCTGAGATCGCGCCACTTTTATATACTCAAAATATTTCCGTTCTCATTAAAGGCTGATGCTAAGAAATGGTTTAATTCTCTTGATCCTACCTGTGTGCGAAGTCCCCAGGATATGATTTATTACTTCTCTGCTAAATATTTCCCTGCTCATAAGAAACAAGCTGCATTGAGGGAAATATACAATTTTTGTTGGGTTTCGTAGTAATTTCAAAAAAATTCCTACGCACACGCAAGATCATGTGATGTATAGCAACGAGAGGGGAGAGTGTTGTCTACGTACCCACACAGACCGACTGCGGAAGCGTTGAGACAACGTTGAGGAAGTAGTCGTACGTCTTCATGATCCAACCGATCAAGCACCGAAACTACGTCACCTCTGAGTTCGAGCACACGTACAGCTCGATGACGATCCCCGGACTCCGATCCAGCAAAGTGTCGGGGAAGAGTTCCGTCAGCACGACGGCGTGGTGACGATCTTGATGTACTACAGCAGTAGGGCTACGCCTAAACTCCGCTACAGTATTATCGAGGAATATGGTGGCTGGGGGCACCGCACACGGCTAAGGAATAGATCATGTGGATCAACTTGTGTGTCTCTGGGGTGCCTCTGCCTCAGTATATAAAGGAGCCAAGGGGGAGGGAGCCTCCGGCCAGGAGGAGGGCGCAGGAGGAGTCCTACTCCTCCCGGTAGTAGGACTCCCCCCCAATCCTAGTTGGACTAGGATTCCCCGAGGGGGAAAGAGAGAGAGGGGGGCCGGCCACCTCTCCTAGTCCTAATAGGACTAGGGGAGGGGGGAGGCGCGCGGCCACCTTAGGATGCCCCTTTCTCCTTTCCACTAAAGCCCATTAAGGCCCATATGGTTCCCGGGGGGTTCCGGTAACCTCCCGGTACTCCGGTAAAATCCCGATTTCACCCAGAACACTTCCGATGTCCAAATATAAGCTTCCAATATATCAATCTTTATGTCTCGACCATTTCGAGACTCCTCGTCATGTCCGTGATCACATCCGGGACTCCGAATAACCTTCGGTACATCAAAATGCATAAACTCATAATATAACTGTCATCGTAACCTTAAGCGTGCGGACCCTACGGGTTCGAGAACAATGTAGACATGACCTAGACACGTCTCCGGTCAATAACCAATGGCGGGACCTGGATGCCCATATTGGCTCCTACATATTCTACGAAGATCTTTATCGGTCAGACCGCATAACAACATACGTTGTTCCCTTTGTCATCGGTATGTTACTTGCCCGAGATTCGATCGTCGGTATTCCAATACCTAGTTCAATCTCGTTACCGGCAAGTCTCTTTACTCGTTCTTGTAATACATCATCCCGCAACTAACTCATTAAGTTGCAATGCTTGCAAGGCTTAAGTGATGTGCATTACCGAGAGGGCCCAGAGATACCTCTCCGACAATCGGAGTGACAAAACCTAATCTCGAAATACGCCAACCCAACATGTACCTTTGGAGACACCTGTAGTACTCCTTTATAATCACCCAGTTACGTTGTGACGTTTGGTAGTACCCAAAGTGTTCCTCCGGTAAACGGGAGTTGCATAATCTCATAGTTATAGGAACATGTATAAGTCATGAAGAAAGCAATAGCAACATACTAAACGATCGGGTGCTAAGCTAATGGAATGGGTCATGTCAATCAGATCATTCTCTTAATGATGTGATCCCATTAATCAAATTACAACTCATTGTTCATGGTTAGGAAACATAACCATCTTTGATTAACGAGCTAGTCAAGTAGAGGCATACTAGTGACACTTTGTTTGTCTATGTATTCACACATGTATTATGTTTCCGGTTAATACAATTCTAGCATGAATAATAAACATTTATCATGATTATAAGGAAATAAATAATAACTTTATTATTGCCTCTAGGGCATATTTCCTTCAGTCTCCCACTTGCACTAGAGTCAATAATCTGGATTACACCGTAATGATTGTAACACCCATGGAGCCTTGGTGCTGATCATGTTTTGCTCATGGAAGAGGCTTAGTCAATGGGTCTGCAACATTCAGATCGTATGTATCTTGCAAATATCTATGTCTCCCACCTGGACTAGATCCCGGATGGAATTGAAGCGTCTCTTGATGTGCTTGGTTCTCTTGTGAAATCTGGATTCCTTTGCCAAGGCAATTGCACCAGTATTATCACAAAAGATTTTCATTGGACCCGATGCACTAGGTATGACACCTAGATCGGATATGAACTCCTTCATCCAGACTCCTTCATTTGCTGCTTCTGAAGCAGCTATGTACTCCGCTTCACATGTAGATCCCGCTACAATGCTTTGTTTAGAACTGCACCAACTGACAGCTCCACCGTTTAATGTAAACACGTATCCGGTTTGCGATTTAGAATCGTCCGGATCAGTGTCAAAGCTTGCATCAACGTAACCTTTTACGACGAGCTCTTTGTCACCTCCATATACGAGAAGCATATCCTCAGTCCTTTTCAGGTATTTCAGGATGTTCTTGACCGTTGTCCAGTGATCCACTCCTGGATTACTTTGGTACCTCCCTGCTAGACTTATAGCAAGGCACACATCAGGTCTGGTACACAGCATTGCATACATGATAGATCCTATCGCTGATGCATAGGGAACATCTTTCATATTCTCTCTATCTTCTGAAGTGGTCGGGCATTGAGTCTTACTCAATTTCACACCTTGTAACACAGGCAAGAATCCTTTCTTTGCTTGATCCATTTTGAACTTCTTCAAAATTTTGTCAAGGTATGTTGTTTGTGAAAGTCCAATTAAGCGTCTTGATCTATCTCTATAGATCTTAATGCCTAATATGTAAGCAGCTTCACCGAGGTCTTTCATTGAAAAACTCTTATTCAAGTATCCCTTTATGCTATCCAGAAATTCTATATCATTTACAATTAATAATATGTCATCCACATATAATATCAGACATGCTACAGAGCTCCCACTCACTTTCTTGTAAATACAGGCTTCTCCAAAAGTCTGTATAAAACCAAATGCTTTGATCACACTATCAAAACGTTTATTCCAACTCCGAGAGGCTTGCACCAGTCCATAAATGGATCGCTGGAGCTTGCACACTTTGTTAGCTCCCTTTGGATCGACAAAACCTTCTAGTTGCATCATATATAACTCTTCTTCCAGAAATCCATTCAGGAATGCAGTTTTGACATCCATCTGCCAAATTTCATAATCATAAAATGCGGTAATTGCTAACATGATTCGGACAGACTTAAGCATCGCTACGGGTGAGAAGGTATCATCGTAGTCAATCCCTTGAACTTGCCGAAAACCTTTCGCGACAAGTCGAGCTTTGTAGACAGTAACATTACCGTCAGCGTCAGTCTTCTTCTTGAAGATCCATTTATTCTCAATTGCTTGCCGATCATCGGGCAAGTCAACCAAAGTCCATACTTTGTTCTCATACATGGATCCCATCTCAGATTTCATGGCTTCAAGCCACTTTGCGGAATCTGAGCTCACCGTTGCTTATTCATAGTTCGCAGGTTCATCATGATCTAGCATCATGACTTCCATAACGGGATTACCGTACCACTCCGGCGCGGATCTTATTCTGGTTGATCTACGAGGTTCAGTAGTATCTTGTTCTGAAGTTTCATGATCATTATCATTGACTTCCTCACTAACTGGTGTAGGTGTCACAGAAACGGTTTTCTATGATGTACTATTTTCCAATAAGGGAGCAGGTACAGTTACCTCGTCAAGTTCTACTTTCCTCCCACTCACTTCTTTTGAGAGAAACTCCTTCTCCAGAAAGTTTCCGAATTTAGCAACAAAAGTCTTGCCTTCGAATCTGTGATAGAAGGTGTATCCAATAGTTTCCTTTGGATATCCTATGAAGACACATTTCTCCGATTTGGGTTCGAGCTTATCAGGTTGAAGCTTTTTCACATAAGCATCGCAGCCCCAAACTTTCAGAAATGACAACTTTGGTTTCTTGCCAAACCACAGTTCATAAGGCATCGTCTCAACGGATTTTGATGGTGCCCTATTTAACGTGAATGCGGCTGTCTCTAGAGTGTATCCCCAAAACGATAGCGGTAAATCAGTAAGAGACATCATAGATCGCACCATATCCAGTAAAGTACGATTACGACGTTCGGACACACCATTACGCTGAGGTGTTCCGGGTGGCGTGAGTTGCGAAACTATTCCACAATTTTTCAAATGTACACCAAACTCGTAACTAAAATACTCTCCTCCACAATCAGATTGTAGAAACTTTATTTTCTTGTTACGATGATTTTCAACTTCACTCTGAAATTCTTTGAACTTTTCAAATGTTTCAGACTTATGTTTCATTAAGTAGATATACCCATATCTGCTTAAATCATCTGTGAAGGTGAGAAAATAACGATATCCGCCACGAGCCTCAATATTCATCGGACCACATACATCTATATGTATGATTTCCAACAAATCCGTTGCTCTCTCCATAGTACCGGAGAACGGTGTTTTGGTCATCTTTCCCATGAGGCACGGTTCACAAGTACCAAGTGATTCATAATCAAGTGGTTCCAAAAGTCCATCAGAATGGAGTTTCTTCATGCGCTTTACACCGATATGACCTAAACGGCAGTGCCACAAATAAGTTGCACTATCATTATCAACTCTGCATCTTTTGGCTTCAACATTATGAATATGTGTGTTACTACTATCGAGATCCAACAAGAATAGACCACTCTTCAAGGGTGCATGACCATAAAAGATATTACTCATATAAATAGAACAACCCTTATTCTCCGATTTAAATGAATATCCGTCTCACATCAAACAAGATCCGGATATAATGTTCATGCTTAACGCTGGCACCAAATAACAATTATTTAGGTCTAATACAAATCCCAAAGGTAGATGTAGAGGTAGCGTGCCGACTGCGATCACATCGACTTTGAACCGTTTCCCACGCGCATCGTCACCTTGTCCTTAACCAATCTTCGCTTGATCCGTAGTCCCTGTTTCGAGTTGCAAATATTAGCAACAGAACCAGTATCAAATACCGAGGTGCTACTGCGAACATTAGTAAGGTACACATCAATAACATGTATATCACATATACCTTTGTTCACCTTGCCATCCTTCTTATCCGCCAAATACTTGGGGCAGTTCCTCTTCCAGTGATCAGTCTGATTGCAATAGAAGCACTCAGTTTCAGGCTTAGGTCCAGGTTTGGGTTTCTTCTCTTGAGTAGCAACTTGCTTGCCGTTCTTTTTGAAGTTCCCCTTCTTCTTCCCTTTGCCCTTTTTCTTGAAACTAGTGGTCTTGTTGACCATCAACACTTGATGCTCCTTCTTGATTTCTACCTCCGCAGCTTTGAGCATCGCGAAGAGCTCGGGAATAGTCTTGTTCATCCCTTGCATATTATAGTTCATCACGAAGCTCTTGTAGCTTGGTGGCAGTGATTGAAGAATTCTGTCAATGATGCAATCATCTGGAAGATTAACTCCCAATTGAATCAAGTGATTATTATACCCAGACATTTTCAGTATATGCTCACTGACAGAACTGTTCTCCTCCATCTTGCAGCTATAGAACTTATTGGAGACTTCATATCTCTCAATCCGGGCATTTGCTTGAAATATTAACTTCAACTCCTGGAACATCTCATATGCTCCATGACATTCAAAACGTCGTCGAAGTCCCGATTCTAAGCCGTAAAGCATGGCACACTGAACTATCAAGTAGTCATCAGCTTTGCTCTGCCAGATGTTCATAACATCCGGCGTTGCTCCTGCAGCAGGCCTGGCACCCAGCGGTGCTTCCAGGACATAATTCTTCTGTGTAGCAATGAGGATAATCCTCAAGTTACGGACCCAGTCCGTGTAATTGCTACCATCATATTTCAACTTTTCTTACTCAAGGAACGCATTAAAATTCAACGGAACAACAGCACGATCCATCTATCTACAATCAACATAAACAAGCAAGATACTAAGCAGGTACTAAGTTTCATGATAAATTTAAGTTCAGTTAATCAAATTAATTAAAGATCTCCCACTTAGATAGACATCCCTCTAATCCTCTAAGTGATCACGTGATCCAAATCAACTAAACCATAACCGATCATCATGTGATTTGGAGTAGTTTTCAATGGTGAACATCGTTATGTTGATCATATCTACTATATGATTCACGCTCGACCTTTCGGTCTACGTGTTCCGAGGCCATATCTGTATATGGTTGGCTCGTCAAGTATAACCTGAGTATTCCATGTGTGCAACTATTTTGCACCCGTTGTATTTGAACGTAGAACCTATCACACCCGATCATCACGTGGTGTCTCAGCACGAAGAACTTTCGCAACGGTGTCGGTGTACTAGAGTAGGGGTACCCTAGTACCCCGAACTTGTGCATGGGCAGTCGCAGCATCCCGCGGCAAGGCTTGCCGGGTGACCGCCAAGGTCCTCCGTGGTTCCTTTGGAGCCATTCAAGAACAAAGTGTTCAAGCCAAGAAGACAAGACCCCGGCAAGAGGAGCTTGCCGGGAAGGATAGCAAAAGCATCCCAAGACCCCGGCAAGAGGAGCTTGCCGGGAAGGCCACCCAAGGCATTTCAAGGAACTTACCGCGGCGCACCACGCGCCCCGGCAAGGCCCGGTGAGCGACAAGCTCCCGGACGCGACAAGTCAACAACCGCGGCAAGGCACTTTCCGCGGCAGGGCACCACTGTGCCCGCGCTCCAGCACATCCACCAACGTGTCACTCTAGGACCCTTCCAGGCGTACGTGGCTGGAGGCTGTGCAGCTTGCGGTGCGCGGTGGCAAGCGGCGCTGACAAAACCGCCATCGTGGCAAACGGTGGCGTCCCTGGCGGTCCCTTTTTGCACTGTTTAGGCGACGCAGACGGGCATTTAAAGCCCTTGTCCCCTGCCGTCAGGGTTAGGTACGATACATTGTAGCAGGTAGCTGTGCCTACCACAGCACCTTTCCATTTTTGCCCTTTACCTCCGTTGCCACCTGTCGGTAACCCCTTAAGCATATAAAAGGAGGCCCATGTGCAACGTAGAGGGGGGTTCGAACATTCACGCTCGGTCTCGCTAGCTGCTGGTGTGTACTGTAGCACTCCGCGCTCCTGAGCTAGAAATCAATACAAACCACAAAGCAGGAGTAGGGTTTTACGCATCCGTGCGGCCCGAACCTGGGTAAATCGCTCGCGTGCTTCGCCTCGATTTGCTCTTTGCACGATCTCCGCCCCCGCTGAACCGAAAGGGACCCAGTCCGCCGGTCCAATAGGTGCCCGTGGATCAGCACCCCGGCATCTTTGGCGCGCCAGGTAGGGGCGTCGACATTGTGTGAACCAGATCCGGCGTTCTCGTGAGCTAGATCTTCATCATCTTCATCAACATGCCGCCGAAGAAGAAGGTTTCGGAGGCAGCTGCTCCGTCCGCGCCGAGCCAACCACCGCCGGAGCAAACGGTTGGTGGGGCAGACGCCGTCGGAAGAACGGGCGTCGACGAGGGAGCTTGCGGTGCTGCCAGGTCCAAGGACAGGGCTACACTGCCCGTCGGCGGCGTGGTCGGTTCCCACAACGACCGGGCGCACTCCAAGACCTCTGCGTCCGTACATGCACCGCGCCCGTCTCAGGAGGCGCGGGACCGGCAGCGTCATGGTACTCATAGTACCATGCGTTTGCTAGACCAAGATCGAGCTGGTGGATCTCGGAGCGCTCGGGACCACCATGCACACCAGCATGCTGGCACGAGCGAGGCACGGTTGCATGGTCAGGATATTGCTCCTTCTATCGTAGTTAGAAGTCCGAGCATATCCCGCTCCTCGCACCGTTCGCCACCACCACCCGCCACTGCAGGAGAAGCTTTGGCGCGAGCTCAGCTGCTCCTAGACTACCCTCCAACGGCGGACAAGATCGACGATTGGAGGGCCACCATCCAGAGTCTCATCGGCTTCGCCAACGGCGACACTCCACGGCAGCCGACCACGTCACAGCCGCGGCAAGCTAGCCAGGCATGGGCCGGAGATGACAAGACTGGTGGGGGTGCAACTACTATGCACTCTCTGCCCCGAAGGCCAAGATCGCCGACTCGCCGGATCCACCTCGACAACGACTCCACCGCGTCGTCAGACCCGCGAGCTCGTTGCGATCAGCGCCAAGTTCTTCAAGAAAGACAACAAGAAGACGCTCGTACTCGCATCGAGCGCCGAAGGGAAGCGCAACATCAGTCAGACCAGCGCGCTGGGCCCTCTGTTGACATGCATGCGCCAGGGGAACCAGGCGACTTGCCGTACGCAGTAGGTTTCCCTGCGTTCACTCGTGAGCTACGGCAAGTCCAGTGGCCCAGCACGAAGAATTTCAAACCAGATGTACCAGAGAAGTACGACGGCAAGACGCATCCGTCGGAGTTCCTCAGCATCTAGACCATCACGGTGCAGGCTGCCGGGGGGCGGGACGACAAGATCCTTGCCAAGTACTTCCCGTTGGTGCTCAAGCCCAACGTCAGGTCCTGGCTCATGCACTTGCCGGACAACTCCATATCTTCCTGGGCTGACCTATGCCACCAGTTTGTCGGCGCCTTTACAGGTGGCCACAAACCTCATGGCCAAGAGAGTGACATTCATCTGCTCGCCCAGAAGGAAGGGGAACCCCTGCGCAAGTACATTCAGAGGTTCAGTCGTGTACAGTATAACATCCCAAACGTCCACCCCGCCGCGGTCATCAGCGCATTCCATTAGAACGTGCGTAACCGCAGGATGCGGGAGGAGATGGCGATGTGCAGGATCAGAGACGTCAGTGAGCTGTATGCCCTGGCCGACAAGTGTGCACGCGCTGAGGAAGGAAGGAAACTTCCATGAGAGAAGACCGGAGCAGAAGGATCATACAGTGAGGATGCTGCCCCGACAAAGAGAAACCGGCGGCGGAACAGGAAGAAGAAAGGCAACGAGGTGCTAGTCGTTGAGCAGTCCGGCAACGAAGGTGGCGCCAAGAAAGCCAAAGTTGGTAGCTCCGGCAAGGAGGTTTCCGCGTGCACCAACTGCGAGGCTGTGGCGGCCGCCGACAAGCAGTACTGCAAGATTCACCGCACCAAGGGCCATGACCTCCAGAGTTGCAAGAAGGTCGAGCAGCTTGTCCAGCAGCAAAAGGCTGAGTAGGAGCGGCGCGACAAGGAGAGGGCCCAAGGAGGTGCTGGAGAATCCGACAAGAAGCGTGCCGGCCGGGGAGGGCGCCACGGCAAGGCCAAGCAGCGGCAAGGAGACAGACCTTCCCGCGGCCACGACAATGATGAAGACGATGACGACGACGAAGACATGGATGATGTTGAGACCAGTGAGCAGGAGTTTCAGAAAGCCACAGAGGTCTTGTGCGTTGACGGCGGTGCTTCTCTGCATACCTCACACCGCCAACTCAAGCAGTGGGTGCGAGAAGTCAATGCAGCAGAGCCACCTGCCGAGTCGCGCAAGCTTCTGAAATGGTCCAGCACGCCTATCATCTTTGACATTGAGGACCACCCTGATCGCACAACTGTGGTCGGGTGCTTGCCGATGTTGGTTTCACCAACTATCCGCAACCTCAAGGTCACTAAGATGTTAGTTGACGGCGGGGCCGGCTTGAACCTGATCTCCTCCGCTGTACTCCAGAAACTCCAGATCCCTGACAGCGAGCTCGAAGAAACTGGCACATTCCAAGGAATCAACCAGGGGAGGAGCAAGCCAAAGGGGAAAGTCACACTGCCAGTAACATTTGGCAGCGAGCTCAACTTCAGGACTGAGAGGGTCACATTTGACGTTGCCGATATTCCATTGCCTTACAATGGGATACTTGGCCGTCCAGCACTCGCCAAGTTCATGGCAGCCTCTCATTACGCATATAACATGCTCAAGATGCCAGGCCCGATAAGCGTCATCTCTGTCCCTGGCGACAAGAAGGAGGCTCTTATCTGTGCCGACAAGATTTACCGAGAAGCAGCAGCCGCAGCAGAACGCGAGTCACTTGCCGCTGAAGCTCCCGGGGGGAAGAAGACCAAGTCCGGCAAGAGTTCTGATGCCCACTCCGGCAAGCGCACCTCTTCGGAGTGCTGCGCTGCCGTCGAGGACGCACCATCGAGCTCCACCGGCAAGTGTAAGAAGACGATGGCAGCTCCGCCAGAGACGAAAAAGGTGTCCGCCAAGGAGGACGGCACTGGTGATACCTTCACCATCAGTGCCACTCTCGACCCTAAATAGGAAAGCGCGCTCGTAGCTTTCCTGCGGGCGAATGTCGACGTGTTTGCGTGGCAGCCGTCTGACATCCCCGGTGTTCCCAGGAAAGTGATTGAGCACCACCTTGCCATTTGTCCTCTTGCACGGCCCGTCAAGCAGAAGGTTAGGAAACAAGAAGTGGAGCGCCAAGAGTTCATTACAGAAGAGATCAAGAAGTTGGAAGCAACAGGCCTTGTCAGAGGAGTGCTCCATCCAACGTGGTTGGCAATCCTATAGTCGTGCGCAAGGCAAACGGAAAATGGAGACTTTGTATCAATTTTACCGATGTCAACAAAGCTTGTCCCAAAGACCCATTTCCTTTGCCGTGCATTGACCAGATTGTTGACTCCACAGCCGGATGTGATTTGCTTTCATTTCTTGACGCATACTCAGGATACCATCAGATCTTCATGGCAGAAGAGGATGAAGAGAAGACCGCATTTATTACTCCATGTGGCACGTACTGTTTCATACGGATGACTTTCGGATTAAAAAATGCTGGTTCAACATTTGCAAGAGTAGTCCATGTCGCCCTTGAGCCGCAAATACACAGAAATGTGGAAGCCTACATGGATGATATAGTGGTCAAGAGCAAGGACAGGGCAACTCTGATCCAAGATTTAGACGAGACCTTTGCAAATCTACGCAAGATCAGCCTCAAGCTCAACCCAGAGAAGTGTGTGTTTGGAGTTCCCTCCAACAAGCTTCTCGGGTTCTTCATGTCTCAGCGGGGAATTGAAGCCAATCCCGATAAGATCAAGGCCATTGAGCAGATTGAAGCACCCAAGCGCGTCAAGGATGTACAAAGACTTGTCGGTTGCGTGGCTGCTCTCAGCAGGTTCATCTCTCGGTCTGCTGAGCGCGCCCTGCCGTTTTTCAAATTATTGAAAAAGGCAGGTCCAATGAAATGGACTCCGGAAGCGGAGGCTGCGCTGCAAGACATGAAGAGATACCTGTCCTCCCCTCCAATACTTGTCGCGCCTAAGCCACAAGAGAAGTCGCTGCTGTATATAGCGGCAACCAATCAAGTGGTTAGTGCTGCGTTAGTAGCAGAGAGGGAGGCAGATGACGAGCCCGCAACCACGGCAAGCACATCCAGCGACAAGCAGGGGGCTTCCCCGACAAGCTCTGGTCCCGATAAAGATGGATCTGCGCAGAAGCAAGAGGAGATACAGAAGAAAATGGTGCAGCGCCCAGTTTACTTTGTCAGTTCCCTTCTGCAGGGGGCTAGGTCAAGGTACTCTGGCGTGCAGAAATTGCTTTTCGGCCTCCTCATGGCCTCGAGAAAGCTGCGCCATTACTTCCAAGCACATGAGATCACAGTTGTCACTCGCTTTCTGCTGAAGAGGATATTGCAGAATCCAGAAGCGACAGGCAGGATTGTTGAGTGGGCACTGGAACTGTCAAGCTTTGGCCTCAAGTTTGAAAGTACTTCAACTATCCAGAGCAGAGCATTGGCATAATTTATAGCAGAATGGACGCCAACACCAGACGAAGAGATTCCAGAAACGAGCATCCCCGACAAGGAAGTAAGCAAAGAGTGGCTGATGTACTTTGATGGTGCCTTTTCGCTGCAGGGCGCCCGCGCTGGTGTGCTGCTTGTCGCACCCACCGGAGAGCACCTCAAGTACGTAGTCCAGATGCACTTTCCCAAGGAGCAAGCGACAAACAATACTGCAGAGTATGAAGGATTGCTTGCCGGTCTCAGGATCGCAGCAGACCTTGGGATCAAGAAGCTCATTGTCAGGGGTGACTCGCAGCTTGTTGTCCGCCAAGTAAACAAGAATTATCAGAGTCCTTTGATGGAAGCTTACGTTGACGAAGTGAGAAAGCTAAAAGAGCACTTTGACGGCCTACAAATGGAACATGTTCCAAGAGCTCAGAACGCCATTGCCGATGGTCTGTCAAAGTGCGCCGCACTTAAGTTACCTGTGGAACCAGGGATCTTTGTGCTCAAGCTGACTCAGCCGTCCGTAACGCCATCAACTGGACAGAGCAAGAAGAGGAAGTTGATTTCTGGTGACTATTTTCCGGCAGAGCTTCCCGAAGCCGCCGACAAGAATCCCAAAATCAACGCCAAAAGCGCTGAGGAGCAGTCTGCTCCGGCAAGCCCTAGGGTTTGTTTCGTTGAAGCAGAAGCTCCCGACAAGTTTTGCTCCGTCAAGCTTGCCAGGGAACGTCACGCTCCGGCAGACCCGCAGGTTCTTGCCGTAGAAGCGGATGTTCCCGCAGCAGCAGATTTGCCTTTAGTCCTTGTTGTCGAGCTGCAAGCTCCAGCATGGGCGCAGCAGATTGTCCGTTTCCTTCAGACTGGAGAACTTCCCGAAGAGCAAGAAGAAGCGGAAAGAGTAGCCCGGCAGTCAAGTATGTACCAGTTTGTCGACAAGACACTGTACAGAAAAAGACTCAACGGTGTGAAACTGAAGTGTATTCACCGGGAAGACGGACAAAAGCTGTTGGCAGAGATACATGGAGGCATATGTGGTCACCACATTGGCGCAAGAGCACTTGTTGGAAAAGCATTCCGGCAAGGTTTCTTTTGGCCAACAGCCCTCCAGGATGGAACTGCACAAGTAACCAAGTGTGAAGCGTGCCAATTCCATTCCAAGCAGATACACCAACTAGCTCAAGCTCTCCAGACGATCCCTTTATCCTGGCCATTTTCGGTCTGGGGGCTCGACATCCTCGGCCCCTTTCCCCGAGCTGTCGGGGGCTTTGAGTACTTGTACGTTGCAGTCGACAAGTTCACAAAGTGGCCGGAAGTGGAACCGGTGAGGAAGGTGACCGCATAGTCAACAGTCAAGTTCTTCAGGTCGATTGTTTGCCGCTTCAGGATCCCTAACACGATAATCACCGACAACGGTACACAATTCACGAGCCGCACCTTCATGCAGTACGTCCAAGATCTTGGCGCCAAGGTCTGCTTCGCTTCTGTTGCTCACCCGAGAAGCAACGGTCAAGCGGAGAGGGCAAATGCTGAAGTGCTGCGCGGGCTCAAGACCAGAACTTTCGACAGGCTGCACAAGTGTGGAAGAAACTGGATCGAGGAGCTGCCGGTAGTTCTTTGGTCGATCAGGACGACGCCAAATCGAGCCACTGGCCAGACACCTTTCGCTCTAGTCTATGGAGCAGAGGCAGTTCTCCCCAAGGAACTCGTATACTGGTCACCTCGAGTGCTCGCTTATGATGAGCTCGAGCAAGAGCAGCTGCGACAAGATGACGCGCTGCTCCTTGGGGAAGACCGTCTTCAGGCTGCTGTGCGAGCTGCTCGCTACCAGCAAGCTTTGCGCCGCTACCATAGCCGCAAAGTTAACGCCAGAAGTCTCGAGGAAGGCGACCTTGTTCTTCGGCGTGTTCAGTCCGCCAAGAATTCCAACAAGTTGACGCCGAAGTGGGAAGGCCCTTACCGGGTGAAACGAGTCACTAGGCCTGGTGCAGTCCGCCTTGAGACCGAAGATGGCATTCCGGTGAGCAACTCCTGGAACATAGAGCATCTTCGTAAGTTTTACCCGTAAGGCGCGGTTGCCGGAATCTGTTCCGGCAACCACCTTCTGTACAAGTCTTGCCGCTGTTGCATGTAATCCTTTGTACAGAGCTGGGCGCAGACCCCGTGCGTAAATAAAGCTCATGTGCTCCGCACGTTCTGTCGATCTCATGCTTTCCATTTTTTGGCATATATGATCTGACACTTTGTGCAGCACCTACTCCACGGTAAGCAATAACGAGCCGTAAAGCTCCATATCTGCATTGTCTCTTCTATCTTTTGAAAGGAAGGTTCCCCTCGCCCACAAGTTTGCCAGGGGGAAGGGAGAAGACGATGGTATGGACCAGGCGTCGTTCAAGGAAGTTTCGCCTTGCCGGGAAGCAAACAACAGAAAAGCTAAGTTGCCAAAGTTTGAGCAATCAAATTTTTTAAATTTTAAGTTATTTCCCTTGAACGACCGCACTTTGTATGGAAAACCTGCGCGCGGAGGAACCTACTCGTAGCTAGTTGCGCCCTTACTTTGTTTTGAGTCCGCTTAACAACTTAAGTGAGCTGCTAGCGCCCTTACTTTGTTTCGAGTCTGCTCAACAAATTAAGTGAGCTGCTAGCGCCCTTACGTTGTTTCGAGTCCGCTCGACAACTTAAGTGAGCTGCAACTAGTTGCGACAAGGTTTCTTGCCGGTAGCGGCACCGCCAGTAGGCTGCTGACGTTCCGCACTCAGCGCTCGCGGCTCTGGTGCCTGCACCGGCAAGTTCCCTAAAAGCGTAGGGTGAAAAGACATACAAAGGGAGGAGTCAAGTAAAGGGAGTAACGTTGCGACCATTGCCCAGAATAGAGTTATATTACAAATAGCTTGTCGCAACTCTAACAGATTGTTTTCATGACAAGATAAACAGCGACAAGGAAAGAAGAAATGGGCGGCCTAATCTACGCGATCGCCTTCGACCCTCTTGATCCCGCTCACCTTGTCCACAATGGGTGCGACAAGGGCCTTGAGCTCCTCAAGATCAGCCTCCAGCGGCAAGGTCCTGAGGATGTTGGTGAGGCGGAGGCCCGGATTGCGGAAGGCCACCTTCATCTACACTTTCTGGAGGGCTCCTGCGCAGATCTTGCGCGATTCGTCAGCCAATTGCTTGGGGATCCTCTCCCGGAGTCGCTGGAGGGCCATCGCCACGCCCTTGAAGAACAGGACGAGCTTGGCGCTTGGTTGGAGGTTGTCGTCGGAGGGATACCCAAGATCTTCCATCCCCAGCTGCGCCAGCTCCTTGTCGATATCTGTGGCGGCGTTCACCAGACTCTCCGTCCAGTGCGTCACAGTCTCCCTGAAGGCGTTCTGGGCGGCGGCAGCGCTCTCCAACAGCGCCTTGTCGGCCTTGATTTCCTCCATCAAGGCCGCCTCCTGCTTCTTGGCACTGTCCACAGTCTTGGTCAAAGTGGTTAGCTTCAACTCAAGATCCACGTTGGAGACCTTGGCGGCGCTGAGCTCTCTGCCCTTCTCGGCGAGACCGGCTTCTAGCTGCGCCACCTTCGTCTTCAACTCCTCCTTGGCGGCCTCGGCGGCGGCGGCGGCGTCCTCCGTTTTCTTGAGGGCTCCGACAAGTTTCTCCTCACGCGAGGCAAGCTCCTCCTCCTGGGCGTCAAGATTGACTTTCCGCTGCGCCAGCTCGCCCTCCTCCGCGGCTAGCTTCACAGCGGCAAGTCGCTGCCGCTCTTCGGCTTCGGCCTTCTTGAGGAGGAAGGCTTTCCGCGCTTCAGTGAGCTGCTCCCGCTCCTCCGCCAGGGATCGGAGGGCTTCCCGGTGGAAACCCCCGAGCTCTTCTGTGCGTTTTTCGATGTCAGCCCCCGCCTTCGCGACAAGCGCCTCGCGGGACTCCAGCTTGGCTTGTCGCGCGTGGTAGAGCGACATCAACCTGCGCAGCAGCCGCTCTTCTTCGGGCTCGTTGCTGCTGCTGCTTGGCGCGTCGACCAGTGTCAAACCCGCGGAGGCAAGCACTTCTCCGTCGAAGATCTCCCCCTCAACCGGTGCTCTGGAGCTTGATGCCCAGGGAAGATTGATGAAGACGTTGTCGCCGACCTTCAAATAGACGCCCGGCTGGGGCTCCTTGGAGCTTGGCGCTGCGGCTTCGGCGGATGGGTCGGCGGTCGCGTAGCGCCCGGCGCTCCTGCGGCCTCTGGGCCATCAGTACGATCACCAGACCCCTCGCTAGTTGCTGTGGTGTCAGCCTTGGCGGCCTCTGCGCCGGCGGCATCTCCAGCACCGGCTGGTTCGTTGGCGGCGACCTCTGTCTCCGTCTGCTCCGCGGCGGATGGATCTAACGGCCGAAAAAGGGGGAAGAGTGAAGCAAAATCCAGCAAAAACTCAAGAAGATCAAAAGAAGAAGAACCCAAGGGGAGTTTTGAAGCAAGTGGAGTACCTGCACCAGGTTCTGCAGTTGTGGTCTCCGCCGTCGGGGGGCCGCTGGTGCTATCCCTCGCCGGAGAACCCTCCCTTGCCGGAGACTTCTCCCTTACCGGGAAGCCATCCCTTGCCGGAGAGTTCTCCCTTGTCGGGGGATTCTCCCTTGGCTCCTGGTGGGGCTGCTCGGCTCCTACACAAGTCAACAAGCAGATATCAGCAAAGACAAGTACCCATGCGCGCCTCACAGCGGAAAGTAAATCGGACACTTACGCTGGGGGCTGCTCTGGAGGAAAGTCGCCGGGTCCGGCAAGGTTGTCTCGGGCGCGCCACCTGCTGTCGTAGTGGGCTCGTCCTCGATGATGATCACCGGGGCCTTAGCTCTCTTTGCCGCTCTCTGGGCTAGAGTCCTAAAAAGGAACAAGTTCAGAAGAAAAGCAAGTGAGAAACAAGATCAACAGCAAGAATCGAAGAACTACAAGTACAACAAGATAAGCTTACTCTTCTTCTTCTTCCTCGTCAGAGCTGAACACAGAGAAGTCGAAGTCCGGCGCGCGCCCGGCGCGAGGAGGCGGAGGAGAAGCCTCCCTTGGCCGCTTGGCGGGAGCAGTGGCGGCGGTCTGAGAAGACCCCGCCCCGGCTGTCGGCGCGGCGTGAGTAGCAGTAGGGACTGAAGCGGTGGTCCGGCTAGACTCCGCTCCAGTTGCCGTCGCAGCACGAGGCGCTCCCGCGACAACGGTGTTTGCCGCGGTGGAGCGTGTCACGCGGCGCGACGACTGTTGGCCCGCTTGCTGCTCCGCTATGTCGCCGACCTTGCGGAGACGCCTTCTTGGTGGGGACGGAGGCTTTGCCCGCGGCAAGCTGCTCGAAGATGAGGAGGAAGAGGAGTTGATTTCCAACGAGCCGCTCGTGTCTTTGGCGGGCTCGCTCGGCTCAGTGCCACGCCCGGCAAGCTCCTTCTTGCCGGCAGGCTCCCCTCGCTCGGCACGGCTTGCCGCCTCCGCTGCATCTGCTTCCTCCACAGTGAACCTGAACTCGCCCGCGGCTGCGGCTGCCACTGCCTCCTCCAGCCTAGTGGCGATGAGCGCCATCTCTGCATCCGTGGTGTCGCGGGTGAGGCCGTCCTTCTCGTCGGGGCGTATTGGCACTTCCACCAAGTCGTCGAAGAACTGCTGCACGACCTCGTCTGCAGGCTCCTGCCAAGTTGGCACAATCCCGTGCGAGTCGCATTCCGGCATCATTGCACGGATGCGGTCGAGCGCGGAATTGTTGCACAACGGAACGACGCCCCCGGCAACCTGAACACCTCGGGATGTTGGGGGTCATACTTGAACAGCTCCTACAGCATTGCGTTGAGCTCCAGGACTGTGAAGTTGTAATTGAGGCCCGGCCGCAGCCTCATGATGTCTGCCGCGTTCTTGAACTCCCAAGTGGGCCTCCCCCGTTCCTACAGGGGGCGATGCGGCGGCGAAGGAAGTCTGCGCCAACAGCGCCAACAGTAAGCCCGGCAAGCCTCAGGTGCAGGATCCTGGTGACAGCAATCCTCAGCGGCGAAGGAAGTCTGCGCCTCCGGGGCCATGTCACTCCAATCGCTGCCGCGGGCTAATGGGGTTTGGCGCCGGGTGGTGAATGGCTGCGGGCTCTCCTCATCAATCCAGCACCAATCAGCTCTCCACTCCTCCCACTTGCCGCGGAATTCTCCCTCCAGATATGTTTCCTTCTTGCCGGACCTTGAGATCTAGGCGATCCCGCCGGACAGAGGCTCTCCTCTCTCTACTCGGGGGATGAAGAAGTGGTGGAAGAGGGCTACATTGGGAAGGACTCCGACAAAGTTTTCGCAGAGATGTGCGAAAACTGCCATGGTCAGGACGGCATTGGGGGTGAAGTCAAGAAGGTGGAATCCGTAGGTATTCATGATGTCGCAGAAGAAATCAGAGAAAGGCGGGCAGAGCCCGCAGTAGAAGAACAGAGCAAAAAAGGGGTATCCATTCGGAGCCTTCTTCCAAGCGGCGGCGGGCAGTACCTTTGTGCGCGGATGCGCGCGTGTCTCCGCCGACCAGAAAAGGTAATAGTCCTCCCTCAGGTCTTTCGCGCTAAGCATGGGGGGGAAGACGGCCCGCTCCTTCCGCAGCACCGCGAGCCGCTGCGCCTCGGTCGACTTCACGGCCTTCCCCTTGTCGGCTTTCGGAGCCATTGCGGAGGTGGTGGAGGAGGTCGACGGCGTCGGTGGCGCTGGTGGCGATGGGGGGCGGAGCGCTGCTCTCTCTCTCTCAGCTCAGGGAAGGCGACGGAGCGGCGGAGGTTTCTGAGATTGGAAGCAGTAACGGGCGAATGGGCGAACTGCCCCTGTTTCCCCTGCTTATAAAGGGGGAGGGGGCGGACGTTCCACATTTCTGAATAAAGAAACCCCCACGATCTCTCCCACGACGCCGCGTTCGACGCGTGCCGTTCGGGGACGGCACGGCGGATACGGAGTAAGATACAGCGTAACCTAGGCCGCGCGTGCCCGTGCCCTATTTTGGGCCTGGCCCAACAGCGCTCGGCACCGTGTATGGCCCAGGCCCGGGGGCTCCTGTCGGTGTACTAGAGTAGGGGTACCCTAGTATCCCGAACTTGTGCACGGGCAGTCGCAGCATCCCGCGGCAAGGCTTGCCGGGTGACCGCCAAGGTCCTCCGTGGTTCCTTTGGAGCCATTCAAGAACAAAGTGTTCAAGCCAAGAAGACAAGACCCCGGCAAGAGGAGCTTGCCGGGAAGGCTAGCAAAAGCATCCCAAGACCCCGGCAAGAGGAGCTTGCTGGGAAGGCCACCCAAGGCATTTCAAGGAACTTACCGCGGCACACCACGCGCCCCGGCAAGGCCTGGTGAGCGACAAGCTCCCGGACGCGACAAGTCAACAACCGCGGAAAGGCACTTGCCGCGGCAGGGCACCACTGTGCCCGAGCTCCAGCACATCCACCAACGTGTCGCTTTGGGACCTTTCCAGGCGTACGTGGCGGGAGGCTGTGCAGCTTGCGGTGCGTGGTGGCAAGCGGCGCTGACAAAACCGCCATCGTGGTGAACGGTGGCGTCCCTGGCGGTCCCTTTTCGCACTGTTTAGGCAACGCAGACGGGCATTTAAAGCCCTTGTCCCCTGCCGTCAGGGTTAGGTACGATACACTATAGCAGGTAGTTGTACCTACCACAGCACCTTTCCATTTTTGCCCTTTACCTCCGTTGCCACCTGTCGGTAACCCCTTAAGCATATAAAAGGAGGCCCGTGTGCAACGTAGAGGGGGGTTCGAACACTCACGCTCGGTCTCGCTAGCTGTTGGTGTGTACTGTAGCACTCCGCGCTCCCGAGCTATAAATCAATACAAACCACAAAGCAGGAGTAGGGTTTTACGCATCCGTGCGGCCCGAACCTGGGTAAATCGCTCGCGTGCTTTGCCTCGATTTGCTCTTTGCACGATCTCCGCCCCCGCCGAACCGAAAGGGACCCGGTCCGTCGGTCCCATAGGTGCCCGTGGATCAGCACCCCGACAAACGGTGCATACTCAGGGAGAACACTTCTTGATAATTTAGTGAGAGATCATCTTATAATGCTACCGTCAATCAAAGCAAGATAAGATGCATAAAAGGATAAACATCACATGCAATCAATATAAGTGATATGATATGGCCATAATCATCTTGTGCTTGTGATCTCCATCTCCGAAGCACTGTCGTGATCACCATCGTCACCGGCGTGACACCATGATCTCCATCGTAGCATTGTTGTCGTCTCGCCAAGCTTGTGCTTCTACGACTATCGCTACCGCTTAGTGATAAAAGTAAAGCATTACATCGCGATTGCATTGCATACAATAAAACGACAACCATAAGGCTCCTGCCAGTTGCCGATAACTCGGTTACAAAACATGATCATCTCATACAATAAAATTCAGCATCATGTCTTGACCATATCACATCACAACATGCCCTGCAAAAACAAGTTAGACGTCCTCTACTTTGTTGTTGCAAGTTTTACGTGGCTGCTACGGGCTTAAGCAAGAACCAATCTCACCTACGCATCAAAAACACAACGATAGTTTGTCAAATAGACTCCGTTTTAACCTTCGCAAGGACCGGGCGTAGCCATACTTGGTTCAACTAAAGTTGGAGAAACTGTCACCCACAAGCCACCTATGTGCAAAGCACGTCGGGAGAACCGGTCTTGCGTAAGCGTACGCGTAATGTCGGTCTGGGCCGCTTCATCCAACAATACCGCCGAACCAAAGTATGACATGCTGGTAGGCAGTATGAGTTATATCGCCCACAACTCATTTGTGTTCTACTCGTGCATATAACATCAACATAAATAACCTAGGCTCGGATGCCACTGTTGGGTTTCGTAGTAATTTCAAAAAAATTCCTATGCACACGCAAGATCATGTGATGTATAGCAACGAGAGGGGAGAGTGTTGTCTACGTACCCACGCGGACCCACTGCGGAAGCATTGACACAACGTAGAGGAAGTAGTCGTACGTCTCCCCGATCCAACCGATCAAGCACCGAAACTACGGCACCTCCGAGTTCGAGCACACGTATAGCTCGATGACGATCCCCGGACTCCGATCCAGCAAAGTGTCGGGGAAGAGTTTCGTCAGCACGACGGCGTGGTGACGATCTTGTTGTACTACAACAGCAGGGCTACGCCTAAACTCCGCTACAGTATTATCGAGGAATATGGTGGCTGGGGGCACCGCACACGGCTAAGGAATAGATCACATGGATCAACTTGTGTGTCTCTAGGGTGCCTCTGCCTCAGTATATAAAGGAGCCAAGGGGGAGGGGGCCGCCGGCCAGGAGGAGGACGCAGGAGGAGTCCTACTCCTCCCGGGAGTAGGACTCCCCCCCAATCCTAGTTGGACTAGGATTCCCCGAGGGGGAAAGAGAGAGAGGGGGGCCGGCCACCTCTCCTAGTCCTAATAGGACTAGGGGAGGGGGAGGCGCGCGGCCACCTTGGGCTGCCCCTTTCTCCTTTCCACTAAAGCCCATTAAGGCCCATATGGTTCCCGGGGGGTTCCGGTAACCTCCCGGTACTCCGGTAAAATCCCGATTTCACCCGGAACACTTCTGATGTCCAAATATAAGCTTCCAATATATCAATCTTTATGTCTCGACCATTTCGAGACTCCTCGTCATGTCCGTGATCACATCCGAGACTCCGAACAACCTTCGGTACATCAAAATGCATAAACTCATAATATATCTGTCATCGTAACCTTAAGCGTGCGGACCCTACGGGTTCGAGAACAATGTAGACATGACCTAGAGACGTCTCCGGTCAATAACCAATAGCGGGACCTGCATGCCCATATTGGCTCCTACATATTCTACGAAGATCTTTATCGGTCAGACCGCATAACAACATACGTTGTTCCCTTTGTCATCGGTATGTTACTTGCCCGAGATTCGATCGTCGGTATTCCAATACCTAGTTCAATCTCGTTACCGGCAAGTCTCTTTACTTGTTCTTGTAATGCATCATCCCGCAACTAACTCATTAAGTTGCAATGCTTGCAAGGCTTAAGTGATGTGCATTACCGAGAGGGACCAGAGATACCACTCCGACAATCGGAGTGACAAAACCTAATCTCGAAATACGCCAACCCAACATGTACCTTTGGAGACACCTATAGTACTCCTTTATAATCACCCAGTTACGTTGTGATGTTTGGTAGTACCCAAAGTGTTCCTCCGATAAACGGGAGTTGCATATTCTCATAGTTATAGGAACATGTATAAGTCATGAAGAAAGCAATAGCAACATACTAAACGATCGGGTGCTAAGCTAATGGAATGGGTCATGTCAATCAGATCATTCTCTTAATGATGTGATCCCGTTAATCAAATTACAACTCATTGGTCATGGTTAGGAAACATAACCATCTTTGATTAACGAGCTAGTCAAGTAGAGGCATACTAGTGACACTTTGTTTGTCTATGTATTCACACATGTATTATGTTTCCGGTTAATACAATTCTAGCATGAATAATAAACATTTATTATGATTATAAGGAAATAAATAATAACTTTATTATTGCCTCTAGGGCATATTTCCTTCAATTTTGTGCAAATTGAAGAAGAGAGTCTCCCACAAGCTTGGGGGAGGCTTCTCAAAGTACTTAATGCTTTGCCTGATCATCCTCTTAAGAAACCTAAAATATTTGATATCTTGTATAATGGACTAACTGATGCTTCCAGAGATTACCTGGATAGTTGTGCAGGTTCTCTTTTCAGGGAAAGAACACCGGATGACGCTAAAATTTTATTGAATAATATGTTGGCAAATGAAAATAATTGGGCACCTCCTGAGCCACCTCCCGAGCCAACTCCTGAGCCAGCTCCTGAGCCAATTACTGAGCCTATTCCTAAAACAACTCCGAAGAAGAGAGGTGTTCTATTTCTTAGTCCCGAAGATATGCAAGAGGCAAAGAAATCTATGAAATAAAAAGGTATTAAAGCTGAAGATGTTAAGAATTTACCTCATATTGAAGAAATACATGGTCTTAATTTACCGCCTGTTGAAGAAGTATATGATCTCAATTACTTATTTACTGAAGAACCTCCCGATATCCCGACACAGGTAGTAAAGGTAAATTCTCTCTATAGATATGATAAAGTTGAAGTCCCTCCTACTAAAATTGCTAGTCAGTGCTTGGATGAGTTTAATGACTCTATGTTTAAGCAAGATGACTTTAATGCTTATTTTGGTAGACAATTGAAGCAGAATACCTTTATGATTAAACACTTGAGTGATTATATGGATAATATTAGAGGTGAACCTAAACTTGTTAGCAAACATGCTTCTATGATTACCACTCAAGTAGAACAAGTACTTAAAGCTCAGAAAGAAATGCTTGATGAAATGAATAGTAAGAAAAATGATTATGCTGTTAGAGTGGCTACTAGAACTGGTAGAATGACTCAGGAACCTTTGTATCCTGAAGGCCACCCTAAGAGAATCGACCAAGATTCTCAAAGAAATAATATTGATGCACCTAGTTCTTCTAAAAGGAAGAAAAAGAAAAATGATAGAACTGTGCAAACTTCTAGTGAACCTATTGCTGAACCACCTGATAACCCAAATGATATCTCTATGTCTGATGCTGAAACACAATCTGGTAATGAACATGAACCTAGTGAAAATGTTAATGATGATGTTCATGATGATGCTCAACCTAGTAATGATAATGATGTAGAAGTTGAACCTGATGTTGATCTTGATAACCCACAATCAAAGAATCAACGTTATGATAAAAGAGACTTCGTTGCTAGGAAACATGGTAAAGAAAGAGAACCATGCGTTCAGAAACCCATGCCTTTTCCTCAGAAACCATCCAAGAAAAAGGATGATGAGGATTTGGAGCGCTTTGCTGAAATGATTAGACCTATCTTTTTGCGTATGCGATTGACTGATGTGCTCAAAACAAATCCTTATGCTAAGTATATGAAGGATATCATTACTAATAAAAGAAAGATACCGGAGGTTGAAATTTCCACCATGCTTGCTAATTACACTTTTAAGGGTGGAATACCAAACAAACTTGGAGATCCAGGAGTACCTACTATACCATGCTCCATTAAAAGAAATTATGTTAAAACTGCTTTATGTGATCTTGGAGCCGGTGTTAGTGTTATGCCTCTCTCTTTATATCGTAGACTTGACTTGAATAAGTTGACACCTACTGAAATATCTTTGCAAATGGCTGATAAATCAACTGCTATACCTGTCGGTATTTGTGAGGATGTGCCTGTTGTGGTTGCAAACGTTACTATTTTAACGGACTTTGTTATTCTTGATATTCCCGAGGATGATAGTATGTCTATTATTCTTGGAAGACCTTTCCTTAATACTGCAGGGGCTGTTATTGATTGCAACAAAGGCAATGTCACTTTTCATGTTAATGGTAATGAGCATACGGTGCACTTTCTGAGGAAACAACCTCAAGTTTATAGTATCAACTCTATTGGAAAAATTCCATCGATTATATTTGGAGGTTTTGAATTTCCTCTTCCTACGGTCAAAAAGAAATATGATATACTTATTGTTGGGGATGTCCATATCCCCGTTGAGGTAACATAGTGTTATTCGAAATTTCTCCGGTTCCATGATTATCGGAATGAGTTTGTTAGCAAGACTTGATCAACCTTGTTTGTGGATTCTTTGTGATGAGCATGAGATGGATGAAACTAGAAGCACAACCTTCTGTACCCTCTTTATATTTTCTGTTCTTTAGTAGAAATAAAGTAAAATAGTATTTTTCTGTCTGTTTCTGACTTATCCGTGCAATATAAAAATATCCCGAAAATAAAGTCCTCAGAATGCCAGGCCAATTTAATATGATTTTTTCGAGAATATTTAAGGATTTTTAGTGCAAAAATTACCGCGGGGGGAGCTGCCACCTAGTCACGAGGGTGGAGGGCGCGCCCTCCTCCTCGTGGGCCCACGCTGGCCCTCCTCCACTTATAGAAGTCTTGCCCTTAAATATTCTCCTCCATGATCTGATCGTAAGAACTTTATTTTTCAGTCACGTTGATTCTCTACCTCATTCTGAAATTCCTTGAACTTTTCAAAGGTCTCAGACTTGTGTTTCATCAAGTAGACATACCCATATCTACTCAAGTCATCAGCGAGAGTGAGAACATAACGATATCCTCCGCGAGCCTCAACGCTCATTGGACCGCACACATCAGTATGTATGATTTCCCATAAGCTGGTTGCTCACTCCATTGTTCAGGAGAATGGAGTCTTGGTCATTTTGCCCATGAGGCATGGTTCGCATGTGTCAAATGATTCATAATCGAGAGACTCTAAAAGTTCATCAGCATGGAGCTTCTTCATGTGCTTTACACCAATCTGACCAAGGTGGTAGTGCCACAAGTATGTGGGACTATCGTTATCAACTTTACATCTTTTGGTATTCACACTATGAATATGTGTAACATCACGTTCGAGATTCATTAAGAATAAACCATTGACCATCGGAGCATGACCATAAAACATATCTCTCATATAAATAGAACAACCATTATTCTCGGATTTAAATGAGTAGCCATCTCGTATTAAACGAGATCCGGATACAATGTCCATGCTCAAACTTGGCACTAAATAACAATTATTGAGGTTTAAAACTAATCCCGTAGGTAAATGTAGAGGTAGCGTGCCGACGGCGATCACATCGACCTTGGAACCATTCCTGACGCGCATCGTCACCTCGTCCTTCGCCAGTCTCCGCTTATTCCGCAGCTCATGCTTTGAGTTACAAATATGAGCAACAGCACCGGTATCAAATACCCAGGAGCTACTACGAGCACTAGTAAGGTACACATCAATTACATGTATATCACATATACCTTTAGTGTTGCCGGCCTTTTTGTCCGCTAAGTATTTGGGGCAGTTCCGCTTCCAGTGACCCTTCCCTTTGCAATAAAAGCACTCAGTCTCAGGCTTGGGTCCATTCTTTGACTTCTTCCCGGCAACTGGCTTACCGGGCGCGGCAACATCCTTGCCGTCCTTCTTGAAGTTCTTCTTACCCTTGCCTTTCTTGAACTTGGTGGTTTTATTGACCATCAACACTTGATGTTCCTTTTTGATTTCTACCTCCGCTGATTTCAGCATTGAAAATACTTCAGGAATGGTCTTTTCCATCCCCTGCATATTGTAGTTCATCACAAAGCTCTTGTAGCTAGGTGGGAGCGACTGAAGGATTCTGTCAATGACCGCCTCGTCTGGGAGGTTAATGTCCAGCTGGGACAAGCGGTTGTGCAACCCAGAGATCTTGAGTATGTGCTCACTGACAGAACTATTTTCCTCCATCTTACTGCTGTAGAACTTGTCAGAGACTTCATATCTCTCGACCCGGGCATGAGCTTGGAAAACCATTTTCATCTCTTCGAACATCTCATATGCTCCGTGTTGCTCAAAACGCTTTTGGAGCCCCGGTTCTAAGCTGTAAAGCATGCCGCACTGAACGAGGGAGTAATCATCAGCACGCTGCTGCCAAGCGTTCATAACATCTTGGTTCTCTGGGATGGGTGCTTCACCTAGCGGTGCTTCTAGGACATATTGTTTCCTGGCAGCTATGAGGATGATCCTCAGGTTCCGGACCCAGTCCGTATAGTTGCTACCATCATCTTTCAGCTTGGTTTTCTCTAGGAACGCGTTGAAGTTCATGTTGACATGAGCGTTGGCCATTTGATCTACAAGACATTTATGCAAAGATTTTTAGACTAAGTTCATGATAATTAAGTTCATCTAATCAAATTATTTAATGAACCCCCACTCAGATTAGACATCCCTCTAGTCATCTAAGTGAAACATGATCCGACTCGACTAGGCCATGTCCGATCATCACGTGAGACAGACTAGTCATCATCGGGGAACATCTCCATGTTGATCGTATCTTTCATACGACTCATGTTTGACCTTTCGGTCTCTTGTGTTCCGAGGCCATGTCTGTACATGCTAGGCTCGCCAAGTTAACCTAAGTGTTTGCATGTGTAAATCTGTCTTACACCCATTGTATGTGAATGTTGGAATCTATCACACCCGATCATCACGTGGTGCTTCGAAACAACAAACTGTCGCAACGGCGCACAGTTAGGGGAAACACTTTCTTGAAATTATTCTAAGTAAACAAGATGCAAAAACATGATAAACATCACATGCAATCAAATAATAGTGACATGATATGGCCAATATCATATAGCTCCTTGATCTCCATCTTGGGGCTCCATGATCATCTTGTTACCAGCATGACACCATGATCTCCATCATCGTGTCTCCATGAAGTTGCTCGCCAACTATTACTTCTACTACTATGGCTAACACATTTAGCAATAAAGTAAAGTAATTTACATGGCGTTTCTCAATGACACGCAGGTCATACAAAAAATAAAGACAACTCCTATGGCTCCTGCCGGTTGTCATACTCATCGACATGCAAGTCGTGATTCCTATTACAAGAACATGATCTCATACATCACATATATATCATTCATCATTCATCACAACTTTGGCCATATCACATCACAAAACACTTGCTGCAAAAACAAGTTAGACGTCCTCTAATTGTTGTTACAAGTTTTACGTGGCTGCAATAGGGTTCTAGCAAGAATGTTTTCTTACCTACGTAAAAGCCACAACATTATTTGTCAACTTCTATTTACCCTTCATAAGGACCCTTTTCGTCGAATCCGCTCCAACTAAAGTGGGAGAGACAGACACCCGCTAGCCACCTTATGCAACTAGTGCATGTCAGTCGGTGGAACCTGTCTCACGTAAGCGTACGTGTAAGGTCGGTCCGGGCCGCTTCATCCCACAATACCACTGAAGCAAAATAAGACTAGTAGCGGCAAGAAATTTAACAACATCTACGCCCACAACAAATTGTGTTCTACTCATGCCAAGAGAACTACGCATAAACCTGGCTCATGATGCCACTGTTGGGGAACGTTGCAGAAAATAAAAAAAAATTTATGGTTTCACCAAGATCTATCTATGAGTTCATCTAGCAACGAGTGATCGGAGTGTGATAACCCACAAGTATAGGGGATCGCAACAGTTTTCGAGGGTAGAGTATTCAACCCAAATTTGTTGATTCGACACAAGGGGAGCCAAATAATATTCTCAAGTATTAACAGCTGATTTTTCAATTCAACCACACCTGGAAACTTAGTATCTGCAGCAAAGTGTTTAGTAGCAAAGTAATATGATAGTGGTGATAACGGTCACAAAGTAAAGACAGCAAAAGTAATGTTTTTGGTATTTTTGTAGTGATTGTAACAGTAGCAACGGAAATGTAAATAAGCGTAAACCAGTATATGGAAAACTCGTAGGCACCGGATCAATGATGGATAATTATGCCGGATGTGGTTCATCATGTAACAGTCATAACATAGGGTGACACAGAACTAGCTCCAGTTCATCAATATAATGTAGGTATGTATTCCGTAAATAGTCATACGTGCTTATGGAAAAGAACTTGCATGGCATCTTTTGTCCTACCCTCCCGTGGCAGCGGGGTCCTATTGGAAACTAAGGGATATTAAGGCCTCCTTTTAATAGAGAATCGGAACAAAGCATTAACACATAGTGAATACATGAACTCCTCAAACTATGGTCATCACCGGGAGTGGTCCCGATTATTGTCACTTCGGGGTTGCCGGATCATAACACATAGTAGGTGACTATAGACTTGCAAGATAGGATCTAGAACTCACATATATTCATGAAAACATAATAGGTTCAGATCTGAAATCATGGCACTCGGGCCCTAGTGACAAGCATTAAGCATAGCAAAGTCATAGCAACATCAATCTCAGAACATAGTGGATACTAGGGATCAAACCCTAACAAAACTAACTCGATTACATGATAAATCTCATCCAACCCATCACCGTCCAGCAAGCCTACGATGCAATTACTCACGCACGGCGGTGAGCATCATGAAATTGGTGATGGAGGATGCTTGATGATGACAACGGCGATGAATCCCCCTCTCTGGAGCCCCGAACGGACTCCAGATCAGCCCTCCTGAGAGAGATTAGGGCTTGGCGGCGGCTCTGTATCGTAAAACGCGATGAAACGTTCTCTCTGATTTTTTTCTCCTCGAAAGCCAATATATGGAGTTGGAGTTGGCGTCGGAGGGCCACCAGGGGGCCCACGAGGTAGGGGGGCACGCCCCCCACCCTCGTGGACAGGGTGTGGGCCCCCTGGTCTTCATCTTTGGCGAGTATTTTCTATTATTTATTCTAAGATATTCCGTGGAGTTTTAGGTCATTCCGAGAACTTTTGTTTTCTGCACATAAAACAACACCATGGCAATTCTGCTGAAAACAGCGTCAGTCCGGGTTAGTTCCATTCAAATCATACAAATTAGAGTCCAAAACAAGGGCAAAAGTATTTGGAAAAGTAGATACGACGGAGACGTATCACCTCCCCCAAGCTTAAACCCTTGCTTGTCCTCAAGCAATTCAGTTGACAAACTGAAAGAGAAAAAGAAAAACTTTTACAAACTCTGTTTGCTCTTGTTTTTGTAAACATGAAAAGCCAGCATTCAAATTTCAGCAATTATTATGAACTAACCATACTCACAATAACAAGTAGGTCTCACAATTACTCATATCAATAGCATAATCAGCTAGCGAGCCATAATAATAAAACTCGAATGACAACACTTTCTCAAAATAATCATAACAGGATATAACAAAATGGTATCTCGCTAGCCCTTTCTGAGACCGCAAAGCATAAATGCAGAGCACCTTTAAAGATCAAGGACTGACTAAACATTGTAATTCATGGTAAAAGAGATCCAGTCAAGTCATGCCCAATATAAACCAATCATAATGAATGCAAAGGACAGTGTGCTCTCCAGCGGGTGCTTTTTAATAAGAAGGGTGGTGACTCAACATAAAAGTAAATAGATAGGCCCTTCGCAGAGGGAAGAAGGGATTTGTAGAGGTGCCAGAGCTCGATTTTTGAAATAGAGATAAATAATATTTTGAGCGTCATACTTTTACTATCAACGCAACAACTATGAGATGGTTGTATCTTCCATACTACATGCATTATAGGCAGTTCCCAAATAGAATGGTAAAGGTTTATACTCCCCCTCCTCCACAAGCATCAATCAATGGCTTTCTCAAAACAACGAGTGCCTCCAACATTCAACGGGTCCCAGGGGGAGTTTTGTTTAATTATTTTGATTTGCTTTGATCTTTTTGGATCATGGGACTGGGCATCCCGGTTACCGGCCCTTTCTCGTGAATGAGGAGCGGAGTCCACTCCTCTTGAGAATAACCCACCTAGCATGGAAGATATAGGCAGCCATAGTTGCACATGAGCTGCTCGAGCATACAAAACAGAATTTCATTTGAAGGTTTGGAGTTTGGCACATACAAATTTACTTGGAACGGCAGGTAGATACCGCATATAGGAAGGTATAGTGGACTCATATGGAACAACTTTGGGGTTTAAGGAGTTTGGATGCACAAGCAGTATTCCCGCTTAGTACAGGTGAAGGCTACCAAAAGACTGGGAAGCGACTAACTGAGAGAGCGACAATAGCCGTAAACATGCATTAAAATTAATTCACACCAAATATAAGCATGAGTAGGATATAATCCACCATGAACATAAATGCCATGAAGGCTATGTTGATTTGATTCAACTACATGCGTGAACATGTGCCAAGTCGAGTCACTCAATTCATTTAAAGGAGGATACCATCCTATCATACCACATCATAATCATCTCAATAGCATGTTGGCACGCAAGGTTAACCATTATAACTCATAGCTAATCAAGCATGGCACAAGCAACTATAATCTCTAGATGTCATTGCAAATACGTTTACTTCATAATAGCTGAATCAGGAATGATGAATCATCATATTTACAAAAACAAGAGAGGTCGAGTTCATACCAGCTTTTCTCATCCCAATGAGTCCATCATATATCATCATTATTGCCTTTCACTTGCATGACCGAACGGTGTGTATAATAATAAGAGTGCACGTGCATTGGACTAAGCTGGAATCTGCAAGCATTCAACTCAAGAGAGAAGACAAGTAATATGGGCTCTAAGTTAGATAAACAATCTTGCATATAAGAGCCACTTAGCATTTTCAATATAGTCTTCTCGACCCCCAAAGAAAGGAAAAGAAAAATAAAAACTATTTACACGGGAAAGCTCCCAACAAGCAAAAGAAGGACGGGAAATATTTTTGGGTTTTCTTTTTAATTCTACTACAAGCATGGAAAGTAGACTAACACTAATTTTTTTTTGTTTTTCTTAAGGTTTATTAAACACACAAGAAGAAAGCAGGAAAAAGGAAAATAAACTAGAATGGATATTACAGTGAAAGAGTATGAGCACCGACATCTAGCAATGAGTGTGTGTGAACATGAATGTAATGTCGGTGGGAAATACGTACTCCCCCAAGCTTAGGATATTGGCCTAAGTTGGTCTATTGCCAGGGATAACCTGGCTGATATCCGTAGGTGAAGCTGGGGTCGTACTGCGATGAAGAATAGTTGGGATCATAATGTGATGAAGAGGACTCTGACTGACACTGGTTGGCAACCGCCTCAGGATCCCAAGAATAAACAGACATTCGTGGAGGCTCCGGTTCCGAGGCTGGTGTAGGATTCCGATAGGCTTCAACAGCCGCCCACGGAACAATGTAAGTACCTGCAGACAAGTTAAACAAAGAGGGAGCAGGCAAAGTAATAGTCTCAGGGTGATGTTTATCAAAGTACAATTTATATTTAAGCGCCCCTTCGTGATTCTTAACAAGAAAATCATGTGTTACGATACTCTTATAATCTAAATAAGCATGGGGCAGCGCTGTTTCTTCTTTCTCCTCATGCCTAATAGGTATTTCAAAATGTTCAGCTAGGCGTGAAGCATAAATACCTCCAAAGATGGGGCCCTTAGTACGGTTCATACTCAACCGTCTAGCAACAATTCCACCCATACTAACAGAGTTATTGCGGTATAAACCATGGAGCAAAATAATAATATTAGGAATACTAAGGTTCCCACAGTTCCCGCGACCAATCAAGCAACGACTAGCAAATAAGGCAAAGTAGCGTAAAACAGGGAAATGTATACTAGTAATTCTTGCATTAGAAACCTTCCTGGTTTCTCCCACAGTGATAGTGTCAATATAAGCTTCCACTTCATTACGGTGTGGTTCATCTAAAGAACCCTCGAAAGGTATTTTGCAAACCTCGCAAAATGCAGCTAATGTCATCTCCCTAGCAACATCATATAAATGGAACTCTACTGTTGGAGGTGATTTCTTAGGGAAAAAGTAGAAGTTCTGGACAAAAGTATTTGTGAGTAAGAGATACTGATGACGTTGGTCGCGGAGGAAGTTGGTGAGGCCGGCGTTCTCAATCAATAGATAGAAATCTTCATAAATCCCGGCACTTCTCAAGAAGTCATCGGAAGGCCATTCACACGGCCGGACCTCCGCGATACGAGGCAGCTTAAATTTGGGCTTCTGTTCTTCTTCCTTTTGTTTCTCCTTAGAACTTCGGCTCGACGAGCCCCTCAAAAGTCTCTTCACTATTTCTGAAACAATCTGAAATTTTTAGTAACTTCAAACAAAGTGAACCAACTTCAATAAGATTGATAGCAACTACTCATACAAGTGCCTAGAGCACATATCAAGCATTAGAACTACTTGGAACCATATATATTTGACATGCAAGCTCAAGAACATGGTCACCTATGCAGCACAAATTTGCAATGAATAAAGCACTAGAAAAAAAACTAATTGGACAAATGGAGGAGTCACATACCAAGGAACAATCTCCCCAAGCAGTTTTGCGAGAGGTGCTTTGAGCAAGGAGATCGAAAATCGCAGCAAAAGTTGCTGGAACACGAGCTTGAGTTGGTTTTTCGGGTTTGTGCGAGACAGAGGAAGAAGATGGGTGCATGAATAAGTGGAGGAGGTCCACCGTGGGCCCACGAGGCAGGGGGGCGCGCCCTCCACCCTCGTGACCAGGTGGCAGCTCCCCCGCGGTAATTTTTGCACTAAAAATCCTTAAATATTCTCGAAAAAATCATATTAAATTGGCATGGCATTCTGAGGACTTTTATTTTCGGGATATTTTTATATTGCACGGATAAGTCAGGAAACAGACAGAAAAATACTATTTTACTTTATTTCTACTAAAGAACAGAAAATATAAAGAGGGTACAGAAGGTTGTGCTTCTAGTTTCATCCATCTCATGCTCATCAAAAAGAATCCACTAACAAGGTTGATCAAGTCTTATTAACAAACTCATTCCGATAATCATGGAACCGGAGAAATTTCGAATAACACTATGTTACCTCAATGGGGATATGGACATCCCCAACAATAAGTATATCATATTTCTTTTTGACAGTAGGAAGAGGAAATTCAAAACCTCCAAATATAATCAATGGAATTTTTCCAATAGAGTTGATACTATAAACTTGAGGTTGTTTCCTCGGAAAGTGCATCGTATGCTCATTACCATTAACATGAAAAGTGACATTGCCTTTGTTGCAATCAATAACAGCCCCTGCAGTATTAAGGAAAGGTCTTCCAAGAATAATAGACATACTATCATCCTCGGGAATATCAAGAATAACAAAGTCCGTTAAACTAGTAACGTTTGCAACCACAACAGGCACATCCTCATAAATACCGACAGTTATAGTAGTTGATTTATCAGCCATTTGCAAAGATATTTCAGTAGGTGTCAACTTATTCAAGTCAAGTCTACGATATAAAGAGAGAGGCATAACACTAACACCGGCTCCAAGATCACATAAAGCAGTTTTAACATAATTTCTTTTAATGGAGCATGTTATAGTAGGTACTCCTGGATCTCCAAGTTTCTTTGGTATTCCACCCTTAAAAGTGTAATTAGCAAGCATGGTGGAAATTTCAGCCTCCGGTATCTTTCTTTTATTAGTAATGATATCCTTCATATACTTAGCATAAGGATTTTTTTGAGCACATCAGTCAATCGCATACGCAAAAAGATAGGTCTAATCATTTCAGCAAAGCGCTCAAAATCCTCATCATCCTATTTCTTGGATGGTTTCAGAGGAAAAGGCATGGGTTTCTCAACCCATGGTTCTCTTTCTTTACCATGTTTCCTAGAAACGAAGTCTCTTTTATCATAACGTTGATACTTTGATTGTGGGTTATCAAGATCAACAGCAGGTTCAACTTCTACATCATTATCATTACTAGGTTGAGCATCATCATGAACATCATCATTAACATTTTCACTAGGTTCATGTTCATTACCAGATTGTGTTTCAACATCAGACATAGAGATATCATTTGGATTATCAGGTGGTTCAGCAATAGGTTCACTAGAAGTTGCACAGTTCTATCATTTTTCTTTTTCTTCCTTTTAGAAGAACTAGGTGCATCAATATTATTTCTTTGAGAATCTTGCTCGATTCTCTTAGGGTGGCCTTCAGGATACAAAGGTTCCTGAGTCATTCTACCAGTTCTAGTAGCTACTCTAACAGCATAATCATTTTTCTTACTATTCATTTCATCAAGCATTTCTTTCTGAGCGTTAAGTACTTGTTCTACTTGAGTGGTAACCATAGAAGCATGTTTGCTAACAAGTTTAAGTTCACCTCTAATATTATCCATATAATCACTCAAGCGTTTAATCATAAAGGTATTCTGCTTTAATTGTCTACCAAAATAAGCATTAAAGTCATCTTGCTTAAACATAAAGTCATTAAACTCATCCAAGCACTGACTAGCAATTTTAGTAGGTGGGACTTCAACTTTATCATATCTATAGAGAGAATTTACCTTTACTACCTGTGTCGGGATATCGGGAGGTTCTTCAGTAAATAAGTAATTGAGATCATATACTTCTTCAACAGGCGGTAAATTAAGACCATGTATTTCTTCAATAGGAGGTAAATTCTTAACATCTTCAGCTTTAATACCTTTTTCTTTCATAGATTTCTTTGCCTCTTGCATATCTTCGGGACTGAGAAATAGAACACCTCTCTTCTTCGGAGTTGGTTTAGGAATAGGCTCAGGAGCTGGCTCAGGAGTTGGCTCGGGAGGTGGCTCAGGAGGTGCCCAATTATTTTCATTTGCCAACATATTATTCAATAAAATTTTCATTTGGCCGGCGGCGGTTCCTCGGGTCCAGCCTCCCGCCTCATACGTCGACACTAGCTTCGACACAGATCTGGATGACTCTAAGTCACAAAACGGATACGTGTATATGTTGAATGGTGGAGCAGTAAGCTGGTGTAGCTGCAAGCAGAGCGTCGTGGTGGGATCTACATGTGAAGCGGAATACATGGCAGCCTCGGAGGCAGCGCATGAAGCAATTTGGGAGAAGGAGTTCATCACCGACCTAGGAGTCATACCCAATGCGTCAGGGCTGATCAAACTCTTCTATGACAACACTGGAGCTATTGCACTTGCCAAGGAGCCCAGGTTTCACAAGAAGACCGGGCACATCAAGCGTCGCTTCAACTCCATTCGTGAAAATGTTCAAGATGGAGACATAGAAATTTGCAAAGTGCATACGGATCTGAATGTCGCAGATCCATTGACTAAACCTCTTCCGCGAGCAAAACATGATCAACACCAGAACTCTATGGGTGTTGGATTCATCACAATGTAACTAGATTATTGACTCTAGTGCAAGTGGGAGACTGTTGGAAATATGCCCTAGAGGCAATAATAAAAGGATTATTATTATATTTCCTTGTTCTTGTTAATTGTCTTTTATTCATGCTATAATTGTGTTATCCGGAAATCGTAATACATGTGTGAATACATAGACACCAACATGTCCCTAGTAAGCCTCTAGTTGACTAGCTCGTTGATCAACAGATAATCATGGTTTCCTGACTATGGACATTGGATGTCATTGATAACGAGATCACATCATTAGGAGAATGATGTGATGGACAAGACCCAATCATAAGCATAGCACAAGATCGTATAGTTAGTTTGCTAGAGCTTTTCCAATGCCAAGTATCTTTTCCTTAGACCATGAGATCGTGTAACTCCCGGATACCGTAGGAGTGCTTTGGGTGTACCAAACGTCACAACGTAACTGGGTGACTATAAAGGTATACTACGGGTATCTCCGAAACTATCTGTTGGGTTGACACGGATCGAGACTGGGATTTGTCACTCCGTATGACGGAGAGGTATCTCTGGGCCCACTCGGTAATGCATCATCATAATGAGCTCAAGGTGACCAAGTGTTTGGTCACGGGATCATGCATTACGGTACGAGTAGAGTGACTTGCCGGTAACGAGATTGAATGAGGTATTGGGATACCGACGATCGAATCTCGGGCAAGTAACATACCGATTGACAAAGGGAATTGTATACGGGGTTGCTTGAATCCTTGACATCGTGGTTCATCCGATGAGATCATTGAGGAGCATGTGGCAGCCAACATGGGTATCCAGATCCCGCTGTTGGTTATTGGCCGGAGAGCCGTCTCGGTCATGTCTACATGTCTCCCGAACCCGTAGGGTCTACACACTTAAGGTTCGGTGACGCTAGGGTTGTAGAGATATGAGTATGCAGTAACCCGAAAGTTGTTCGGAGTCCCGGATGAGATCCCGGACGTCACGAGGAGTTCCGGAATGGTCCGGAGGTAAAAAATTATATATGGGAAATCGAGTTTCGGCCATCGGGAAAGTTTCGGGGGTCACCGGTATTGTACCGGGACCACCGAAAGGGTCCCGGGGTCCACCGGGTGGGGCCACCTATGCCGGAGGGCCCCATGGGCTGAAGTGGGAGGTGAAACAGCCCCTAGTGGGCTGGTGCGCCCCCCCTTGCCCCCCTGCGCCTAGGGTTGGGAACCCTAGGGGAGGGGGCGCCTCCACTTGCCTTGGGGGGCACTCCACCCCCTTGGCCGCCGCCCCCCTAGGAGATCCCATCTCCTAGGGCCGGCGCCCCCCCTTGGGGACCCTATATATAGAGTGGGGAGGGAGGGCAGCCGCACGCATGCCCCTGGCGCCTCCCTCTCCCACTCCAACACATCCTCCTCCTCCGCAGATCTTGGCGAAGCCCTGCCGGAGTACTGCCTCTCCATCACCACCACGTCGTCGTGCTGCTGCTGGAGCCATCTTCCCCAACCTCTCCCTCCTCCTTGCTGGATCAAGGCGCGGGAGACGTCATCTGCTCCGTACGTGTGTTTGGATCTCCGGTGATTTGGATCACGACGAGTACGACTCCCTCAACCCCGTTCTCTTGAACGCCTCCGCTCGCGATCTACAAAGGTATGTAGATGCACTCCGATCACTCGTTGCTAGATGAACTCATAGATAGATCTTGGTGAAACCGTAGAATTTTTTTTATTTTCTGCAACGTTCCCCAACACATGGAACCAATCAAATACGTGTAGGTATGACATGTGTTTTTTTAATCTCTTGTGGATGTCAATATTTTTCTACAGTTACATATATACAACTGAATCACAAAGTTAAAAAATGATTAGGTACACCATAGAATAGTCTCACATCTTGGTTTATTTATTACCCTGTTTAAATATGAACCGACATGCTTGTCAAATTTATAATTTGTTATTTGCTTGCCTCAAGGCAATCTCTCTATCTATCTATCTATCTATCTATCTATCTATCTATCTATATATCTATCTCTCTCTCTGTGTGTGTGTGGACAGAAACACTCCCATACCTGAGGTCTCAGTTAATGTAAAGTGATTTAGTTACTTTCAGATTTTGGTATTTTTTGAGAAGTGCTCCGCAAATATGAACGAAAGGAGCTTGTATTTGATGTGATAGTCTAGGAAGTTTTATTTAAGGTATCATCCATGTCAACGAAAAATAGTACTACACATGTGAATAAAAGGCACCTATGACATACAAAGTACTACAATAAAATCGGAGGGCTAGGGAAGTGTTGGACTGGAGCCTCCCCCCATCCGGTATGCTCTGTCCAAGTACGTGCTCATGTTCACCGCATCTACATACTGGATGGAACCTTTTGCTAATTGCGAAGTATGTGCAAGTCAGTATTGAACGCTCTGTATTATTGTTCCATGCAGTAGTTTAGGTGGGAATTATATTGATGATTTCATTTTACCTTCATATCTGCTGAATTTTCTTACCAAACACAAAAGTTTTGTGTCTTGAGGTGTTGATAGAAGTGAACATAATTCATGAAACAATCCTAATACTCTGAAAATATTTTTATGGTTCGGTATTCCTATGAGGGGTGTGAGTGGAGACTGAAATGAGTGGATTAACACGTGGAGCAACTGCTGCCTATGAGGCGAGTGAGTGGAGACGGCCAGGTCTGTGCGGCGGAGGGGCTATAGAAGCTCGAACGAAAGAGTAATATTGATTTGAGAGAATGTGCTTTCAAAATTTTGTCTTGACTACAACACTGTAGTTGTTTTTTCTGGTATGTATAGTAAGCATATAGGTGTCAATTTTGGAGCAGATGATAGATTGTTGTTGTGGTGATATGATATTTTCATGACTATTCATATCAATGATCATGCTTGCCCACATGAGAAACACACGAAGAAGAAAAGATTGTGAGATAGGGAGGGGAAGAGAAAGATGACGAGGAGATGCATTTATCTACCCCATCACAAGAATGAAATATCATCACATGTCAATTGTCTATCACTCCCATATCACATGACATTTCTCTTTGTATATACATTTTTAGTAGCATATTTTTGTTGTGTATATATTTTGTTAGCCCGTCGCAACGCAAGGGCATTCTACTAGTAGATAGTAGAGAAACACATCTTGACAACAACACATACTCGTAAACAGCAGCACATCTCATGAGCAACAACACTTATTTGTGGTAATTTTGGACGTCAATTAACATTGATATATATAGCCATATAAGGAATGAGGCAATTCAAGACATTAATCACCTAGATACGTATCATGTATGGGATTCTGGACATGGGATTCTAGCTTCGTCATGGGCTAGCTGCGGGATTTATGTAAGAAAAATGTTTAATATGTGGATAAATAATACTTAAGACCAATTTATAAAATTATATGCGGATACATGGTACACGGGTATGGGTTATACTAAACCATACACATACCCACTATACCCGATGTGTTTCAAATTTCCTATTTATGTACCCATGGGTATTTTTTTAACCCATACCCTTGCCATAATAGGATTTTTACCCGCTGGGTACACGGGTAATGGGTACCCATTGCCATCCCTAATCCTAGAAAGTACATCTAATACTGAAATAAAAGTATAGAAGATAGCGAGGTGCATGCGATGATTTCGCCAATCTTGATATTTCACAACTTCAGCCTTTGGTTCATGCGATATTAGTGTGCATGTGGTGTACTTTGTCTCCTTGCATCCACATTGCGCTCCATGTTTCTAATAAAAAATGACTTTGCACTTGAAATTTTGTAACATGTAAAACATAGATTGTGTTAATGTACTCCGAAGATTTGAAGTTGTCCATAATTTACCAAGAATACAATTTTGAAATTAAACAACTTCTGAGTTGCGCTCCTATCGGTAGCGCCACATCCATAGTATCCCTAGACATGTTATCGATCGCATTCGTACAGGCTGAGAGGACATTCAACCACTCTGAATCTACTACCAACTGACAAACTGATAAGCAACATCAAGTGAAATGCCTTAAGTGGAACAGACAACAACAGCTAGAAACATCCTTTCGTTGCACTAAAGATTGTGTTGAGGCCCTAAGTAGTTCACATTTTTTCATACAGTCCATTGAGTTTTTTGTGTACTAGGGGCAAAAAGGATGAGAAATGGAATCCCTACAAGCATATTTGCACATAAAAATTTGCGAAAACATGGAACACACAACACAGAGAACAGAGACCAAAGTTTTTTTTCTTTCTCCACTTGCAAATCAAATCTCTGCAACCCTATAACCTACAAACTGTAGGAGCGTCGCTTAAAGACCGTACCACTGAAAAGAGTGGAAATAGAGTGTCAAAATTGGATGAAATTGCAGAACTGAAGTTTTTGATGGGTCAAACCTTATGGGCACGTTTCACTCATCTCCCATTGCAAGCTCTAGTGTGTAATCATCTCTATCCTGAAATAGAAAGACGGATCGGTTTCATCTTAGGAAAGCTCGAAAGATGCACATATTTAAGAGGGGTATCAATAACACTGACTTGGCTGATAGCCATAGCTATCAGCTTCCTAGAACAAGGAACCGCAGTTTTCGAACAAGAAAAGGTTGGCAATACTTACAACAGGCCCTCGTGCAAAATATATTCCAAACTGGAGCCAATATACCTATACATTGAGAATTTGAGATAGACCATTGTTAATGGTGCAATCATCAGAATTTAGAAGAATATTTCATAGTTCCTACTGCATATTTGAACTAGAAAATTCTTAAAACTCAGAAGGCGGCTAAGAGAATTGCTTGCCTTGTCTTTATCTTGAGCTTCAACCTCCAGATAAGAGGATGGGTAACCAACACATAACAATGCATAGACCTGAAAAGGAAGCCATACAAATGCAACATCAATAGGATTTCAGTTTGCTGAGGTAGAATCATAATGATTCACTAAGACTGTAACATATGGCCTGTATATGAAGCACACATAGTGCACCCGATTCACATTTGGCAATTCTAGAGCACCAAAAAATTAAAAGGTTACTGTGACGAATAAAGTTTCGTCCAACGGTTGTACTCATCACCATGCAATGCAAATCATAAAACTGAACGGGATGACAGTAACACAGTAGCACATACACAAACGACATAACTAAATCAGATCATGGGACAATAATTGCATAATCGCACACAATCTATTTAACAGTAATGAACATGAAGATCCCAATAACGCATAACAAAGTGGGTTTACGTGCTCTCTTAAGTCGCGGATATAACAACAGCTTATGTCTCATTTGCCCTGATTTATCTTAACAGTGCTAGTACAACAACCTGATTAGCACAAATTTCTTAATTCAGTAGCTTGTCTAGATGTAAACAAGGGTTGAAAGGATGGATTGAGAAGCAATTATCCATTGGAAGGAAGGAGATCTTAGTAAGAGCATCTCCAGTCGTCGTCCCCCCCCCCCCCCCCCGCTAGAAAAAAGCGTCCCCAGCCGCCGCCCCCAGGTCTGCCCTAGACGCTCTTTAAAAAAACATGATTGGGAAAATTTCGGCAAACACGGCATACATTAGGCGATATTTAGGTGGTTCACAGTTTTTTTACATATAGAAACATAATAATAAGTCTACTAAAAAGAAGAAGAAGAAGAACGGCCGCGCCGACAGGCCGAAGAACTCGCTGAACACATCGAAGTCGCCGCCGCCATCGTCGTCCTTCTCCTCCTTCACGCGGCCGTCCCTACTGGACCCCTGCCTGGGGTCCCCATGGTGGACTAGTTTGGCCGGCGGCAGCACCTCATTGTCGCTGTCATCGAGAACGACGACGCCTCCCTCGTCGCGGCCACGACACCGAGCGGCGATCTCCTCCAGGACGCGGCGCTGGCGCTCCATCTCCGTCCGCGCCCAGTCCTCCCGCGCCCACTTCATGGCGGCCTCGTCGTCGAAGGCGGCCTCGTCGTTGTGCTCGCACTTCATGGGGCCAAGCGTCGGCTCCGTCTTCGGCCTTATGAGGCGGGAGGCTGGACCCGAGGAACCGCCGCCGCCCTCGTTGATGGCGATCCAGAGGAGCGGGAGGAGGAACGGGAGGAGGAGGACCCGCCCAGCATCCTCCTCGGCTTCCATGAACCGCAACTTTGGAGGGGGACCGGGGCGGTCGGGTACGTCAGCGGCAGATCGTTGCCGCCCTCGAGGTACTCGAGGACGGCGTGTAGCGTGCAGCCGGGGGCGCCCCACCGCAGGCAGCAGCCGTCGCTGTTGTTGCGCCCCCTCACCAGTGGCGTGTTGTTGATGGAGGCCAGCCGCTCCGCCTTTCGGTGTTTGAAGTACGCTACCCACGCCTCGTGGTTGCCGGCGTCGTACTCTGGAAGGGCTCGCTCCTCCTCCGATAGAGACGCCCGCACACGGTCGATCTCGGCTTGGAAGTAGTGGGGGTGCTCGACGTCGGGCAGCAGGGGGACGGGGACGCCCCTGGCGCTGAGCCTCCACCGCCCCGGCGCACGCATGTCGGGAGGCGCCGGGTAGTTCGCTTCGTGGAGGAGATGGGCTTCCCACTCGTGTAGAGAGCGGCGGCTGAAGCCATTGGCCACTGCCCCTCGCCGGGGCACCTTTCGCCCATCGTCTGTGCGTGCACCGGGAGAGAGGGAAAGAGAGTTCGACGGTGACGGCTGTGAGTGCACGGGGAGAGAGGGGGGTTGCGGGTAGGGTGCGTTCAGTGGTGAGGCAGGGGCGGCTTATATAGCGGCCGGGAGGTGGCATGTGTACGCGTGATGAGAGAGGGCGCGTTTTCTCACCGCGCCGCCCGTGAGGAATCAATGGAAGGCTGACCGGCGGCAGCCTTGGCATTGATTCCCCATGGAAACCGAGGCGATGAGGATGACGAGGCGCGGGGGTCGCTGACTCGGCGGGCCCGCCGTTCTTTCGCACCAAAAAAGATTGTACGGGGCCGCCGGGCGCCCCCTAGCGCGCCGGGTTTGGCCTGGGTTCGTCGGCGCTAGTTTCGGCCCTAACCGGCGAAAATTGGGCTCCTGTGGGCGCGACTGGGCCGATTTTTGTGCGTCGGCGCTAAAAAATGGCCTTGGGAGGCCTGTTGGGGTGCAGCTGGAGATGCTCTAAAGGCCACAACTCAAGCTATAAATGTGTTCGCCATCTTTGTATTTTATTTGCCTAAAGGAATTTGCAAAGAAATTAATGACATTATTGCTCAGTTTGGGTGGCGAGATGAGGAGGATAATAAAAAGATGGATTGGCTCGCATGGTGGACAATTCTCTTTCCTAAAAGTGAAGGGGGTAAGGACTTTAGAGATTTATATATTCTTTTAGCCTTGCGATGCTTGCCAAGCAATGATCGAGATTCATACCTAACCCTGATTTGTTCCACGCAAGAATTTTAAAAGCCAAGTACTTCCCTAACTATGATCTCTTACAATCTACCCTTAAGAAAGGCTCATCATTCACGTGGCCACAACATCATGTTTTCTTTTTCATGCTTCAAGCGTGGATATATTTGGAGGATTGGTACAGGGGAGAGCATCCCATATAGTTCGGACTGGAAGGTAATTACCCCGAAAATGCTACATTCACGGGCTCCTACGAAGAGAATACATAAACATCCTAACTAAGTAAAGATGCCCCCTGATTTTTAAGGGGTGGGCCCCTCCCTTCCCTTATGTCCAATCACATCTTCGCACGTTGTTGATTTTTTATTACTTTTATTATTACCCACCCCACGAGGTTAAACAGTAGTTAGGGATCTAATCGATGCTATTATTATTGGTTTGTGGCATGAAGAGCTCACGGGGATAATGAGTTTGGCTAAAAAAAGGAGAGGAGAGGAGGGGATTGCTAATTTTGGCGCGGTAATCTCTCCGGGCCTCTCAACGTGCGGGTCGATGTATATATAGAGCTAATTAAGCTCCTTCATCCTCACACCGCACCACAATCTCTCCTCCTACGTAGTGTGCAAACCAACCAACACAAGACAAGAGAAGCAGCAATGGCGGTGCAGCAGTGTACGGTGGCGCTCTTGGTGGCCGTCGCCCTCGTGGCGGGGCCAGCCGTCTCGTATGCTGCCGAAGCTGGCTACGCCCCAGCCGGGCCACAGCCCAAGGCCACGACCGAGGAGCAGAAGCTAGCTGAGAAGGCCAACAACGCCTTCAAGGCGGCCGTGGCGGCCGCAGCCGCAGCCCCTCCAACGGACAAGGGCAAGATATTCCTGAACACCTTCGTGCAGATCTTCGGCAACTGGTCTCTTGAGGGGGTCACCGACACGTCCAGCACCAAAGCCATTTTCAACTCCAGGGTCGGCTTCGCTCTGGCGTTGGCCTCACACAAAGCCCAGGGTGCTACCCCGGAGGCCAAGTATGAATCCTTCGTGGCCATGTTCGACAAGTCGCTCTGCATCATCGTCGGCATCCTGAAGGTCCACTCCGGTGAGGAAGTCAAGGGGCCGATCCCTGCCGGGGAGCTCAAGGCCATCGACCAGATCGACGCCGCCTTCAGCACTGCAGCCACCACTGCCGACGCTGCCCCGATAAAGGACAGGTCCACCGTCTTCGACTCTGCCTTCAGCAAGGCCATCAAGGAGACCACTGGTGATGCATACGAGGCCTACAAGTTTGTCCCTGCCCTCGAGTCCGCCGTCAAGAAGAGCTACGCCATTTTTCTTCCCAGGAATCCCCAGGACAAGCGCACGCTCATTGAGTCATTCCTGAGCGACACCATCGTCTCCATGGTCGTCCCCGCCCCCGCCACTCCCACCGCCGCCGCCGCTGCCGGTGGCTACAAAGTCTGAGCTCATCACGCATATACTGTACGTAGATATGCATATGCGTACGTGTGTACGTTACTGTGGCGGTGAGCGAGTTTGATCGATAATCAAAATCAATTCTTTGTTTTCGTTTCATGCACCGGCGATCGAGATCGATGACTTCTTAGAGCATCTCTAGCCGTTCTCCCCCCCGGGGCTTGAAATAGCGCCGGCTGGGGGCCAACCGACGGAAAAATCGGCGTAGGGGGCTCGGGTTTCCAGCTGACCCCCAAGCTCGCCCCCCTCAGCCGCCGATTTTGGCCCACTTTCGGCGGAAATCGGCCCAATTTTGGCCCATGTTCGGTGTGGTTTGGAACAAATTGAACAAAAATTAATTTTTATCACATAGTTCATCAACGAAATCAATACAAATCAAATAGTTCAACAAATCAAACTCATAATTTGAACACAAAAAAACTCATATTTCATCACATGTCGAGCTAGGTGTTGCCCTTGAGCCTCTATAGGTGCTCCACCAAATCGTGCTCCAGTTCTTGATGCACATGTGGGTCTCGCATCTCCTGACGCATATTGAGTAAGGCAGACCAGGTTGCCGGTAGCTGGTGATCAACTTTGGCAAGAGGACCCAGCATGTAATATGGTTCAGTGTCAAACACTGGCTCTTCCTTCTCGCTCTCAATGATCATGTTGTGCAAGATGACACGGCAAGTCATGAGTTTCCACATTTGATCTTTCAACCAGGTCAGAGCGGGGTACCAGACAACAACAAATCGAGATTGGAGCACACCAAACGCCCGCTCGATATTCTTCCTGCAAGCCTCCTGACACTTGGCAAAGTAGGAGTTCTTGCCTCCTGGCATAGGGTTTGAGATAGTCTTCACAAATGTGGACCATCTCAGATAGATGCCATCTGCTAGGTAGTATCCCTTGTTGTAGTGGCGCCCATTGACCTTGAAGTTCACCGGAGGAGCATGACCTTCAACAAGCTTGGCAAAAACATTCGAGCACTGCAGTACGTTGATGTCATTGTGAGTTCCTGACATACCGAAGAATGATTGCCAAATCCAGAGGTCCTGTTTGGCCACCGCCTCAAGTACCAAACTGCAAGCTCCTTTGGAACCTCTGTACATCCCCTGCCAAGCAAATGGACAGTTTTTCCATGCCCAATGCATACAGTCGATGCTTCCAAGAATCCCAGGAAATCATCTTGTTGCATTCTATACTAGGATCCGAGCAGTGTCTTCAGCATTGGGTGATCGTAAGTATTATGGTCCAAACATTGCCACCACTATTCTGTAGAACTTGTACAAACACTCAATGGTGGTGGACTCGGCCATGCATCCATAGTCTTCCAGTATATCACGGGGAGCTCCGTATGCAAGCATCCTCGTAGCTATCGTGCACTTCTGGAGTGAGGAGAATCCAAGTGTGCCAGTGCAATCCTTCTTGCACTTGAAGTAGCTGACGAACTCTTGGGTGGAATTCACAATCCCGAGGAAGAGCTTTCAGCTCATCCGATAAACGGCGCCGAAATACTTACTCCCCGTGCAGTGGAGCGTCGGTGAAGTAGTCGGTGTCGAGCAAGCAATAGCCCTTCAGTCGATGCCTCACTAGTGCAGAACCAGGAAATAGCACCGGTTCGTAAGGCCATTTAGTGACGGTTTAGGAACCGGCACTAACGTTTCGGCACTAAAGCCCCCCCCCTTTAGTACCGGTTCAGCACGAACCGGTGCTAAAGGGCAACCACGTGGCACGAGCCAGCTCCGGGGGCCGGGAGCCCTTTAGTACCGGTTGGTAACACCAACCGGTACTAAAATGTTTGGGGGGTTTTTGGTTTTATGATTTCTTTTTCATCTAATTTTGTGTTTTCCGTTTTAATTCTTTTTCGTTTGCTTGTATTTTACGGTACTACACATTGTACACGTTATGCATATATATATATATATATATATATATAAATAGAATTTCTAGTAGAACCAATCATATATATATCATCAATGTCTCACAAACCATATTAATTCACACATACACACATGTATAGCTATATACAATTTCTCCTACATATGCATGTTGCCTTCGGAGCCAGTGGCATTAGCCTAATTGGTGCCTTCGGAGCACGATGACAATTGGAAGTGGTTCATGGGGGTGGTAGCGGGTAATAGTATTCTCCCTTCGGATTTATGACCTGGTCGAGCAAAAATCCCGCTATTTCCTCTTGAAGAGCTTCTACGCGCTCCGTTTCTAGGAGCTTGTCCCGCACCTCTTTGAACTGTTAAGAAGGAGATCAATATGCATGTGTATTAGTTGTGTGACTAGATATCGATAATGGTGTAAAAATTGTGAATAGTGTTCTGACAAGCGTACCCATTCCTGTCTTTGAGATCTGCTCCTTTCGGACGCCATCATGCGAATGTTCTCGCAAACGCAGAATGCACCAGATCAGTCCCCTGCGCCTGCTTCAGGGCCTTTATTACGAGAATGGAATTTAATTTAATCAGATAATAATTAATCAAGCATGATAATTAAAGAGATGGCAGCTAGCTAGCTAGCTAGTACTACTTAATTACTTACCTTGGATCGAAACCATTTCAGCTTTGGTTTCCATTCGCCTTCCGTGACGCTGATGAACCTTGCCCAAGCCCTGCCCGCTGACAAAGAAAATGAATAAAGGGGTTATTAAATAGTTCATATCATGAAATGACGAATTACTAAATAGGCCAAGATATATAGTTAATAATGATTGAAATTACCTGTTGACTATCCCAAACAAGATGTTATAGTCACTTTGTTTTTTAAGTAGCGAGTCCAGTATTTCAACTGTTCCGGCGTCAACTTTAATGATACACAAGATCCAGTGAAATCTGCATGCACACACGTTTGCATGTCTTAATTAAGTGGGCATATGTAAGCAAAAACATGTAGCTAGCTAGCTAGTAGGCAAAAACAGAGAATTTGTAGTACAAGAAAGTGTGACTCACTGGAAGTTGTAAGGAAGTAGTATATCTTCATTGTATTTGAGGCGCTTCAAGAACTCTAGCATGCTGTCCTCTACCTCTTTTTCTTGATGCTTGTTTATTTTCCATGTGTATTCATTAACGGTGTTTGGGTCAATGAACCCAATGCCATAGCGTCCACCTTTTCTCATTTCATACATCTTCATCCTGCATAATACCACAGAAAAGAATATAGTGAGGATAATTACAGGTAATGATTGATCAAAAGGATCACTACAGCTAGCTTGAGACTTAAATTACAGAAAGAAATCACTTATAGACAATAGCAACTGACGATAGATTTGTCGAGTGCGTCTTGATTGTATAACTGAAACAGTTCAGGATACTCAACGGCCACAGCTTTCTCATGGTAGTAATCATCCTTCTTGACATACACCATGAGGGACTCTCGATTGGATCTCTTGGTAATGTCCATGTACCATTGATGCAATTCATACATTCTCGTTGGGAGCTTGTTGACATCTTCTGGCTCGACCAAAGGTTCGCCCCGGACATATTTCCGTTTTATTTCCTCCTCTGTAATCCCAGGCATGTCCTCGATCTCGAGGAGTTGTCCAACAGTGATCTTGAGTTCTTCAGCCTGCATTATATGCTCCTGGGTTATTACCACATCGCCCACCTCGGGAACGTAAACTGTTTGGCCACAATAATATTGGGCGTGCATACTGTCACGTGTTGTTGGCGGTGCAACAAGCGGGGGGGGTCGATTGTGCCGCCTGTTTTCCTAGCTGGGCAACGGTTTTCCCGCTTTTTTGACAGCTGCTTGTTGTTTGCTCGAGCTCGAGCTCGCCTCCTTCTGTAGACGTTGTCGATGTAACTTCCTGATGTGGCGCTCATAGTCTGTGTCAACAGGCTTAGGAGCTGGTGGTTGAGCCATACGAATGAAGTGGTCAACTACTTCCACAGGCACTTTCTCCCTTGGCGGCGGTGGCGGTTTCGGTCCAAAATGGGCGTCGAGTTCTGCCTGCACTATGGCATTGGTTTGCTCCTCGGTCCTGTCGTAAGCCCTCACAGGAAGAGGAGTAGTGAGGTTTGGACCATATTTATATCGCTTGCCTCCGCCTGTACTTCCTGTACTATGACCTCGACTCGTACCGCTACGCACCATAGCTGCGGGGTGTCTCTTCTGCGATTGCTGAGGCGGCGGAGACGGCTGACGGGGCTGAGTTGGACGAGGAGGAATGGCCTGAAGCTGTGCCGGACTTGAAGTGGCCTGAGGTTGTGCCGGACTTGGAGGAGGAGTGGACGTCTGACGCTGTGTCGGACTTGGAGGAGGAGTGGCCTGACACTTTGCCGGACTTGGAGGAGGAGGAGTGGCCTCACGCGTTGGTGGACTTGGAGGAGCGGGAGTCTGCTGACTCGGTGGCGGACTTCATAAGATGATGCAATCCTTTCTCCATAGGATGACACGATGTATGGCCTCTCCCAATGTGTGCTCGTCGTCACCTCCAGGAATGTCAAGCTGTAGCTCCGAATATGGGTCCACCACCTCATCAACCAAGACACGAGCATAGCCCGCTGGAATCGGGTTGCAATGGAAGGTTGCCTCGGGGGAATTTGAAAAAGCAACGGCGTCCGCCACCTTCATGGATATGTTCTTCATTTTGAAGTGTAGCTCGCAGTTAGTGTTCTCCGTGATGTCATCCACGGGGTATCTATCCAGCACTACTGCGTCGCCCGGGGCGGAACCCATGCTGCTTCTCGGCATGGATGGGGCGGTGGTATCCAATGCTGGATCATCCGCTAGCTGCTGCAGCTGCTGAGACCCCCTTTGCTGGCTAAGTGAGTCGATCTGCTCCTGCTGCCGCTGGAATTTAGCGGCCAATTCCGCTTGACTTGCTTCTAGGCCTTGAAGGCGTTCATAGTCCCGCTTCCTCTGCTCCTCCTCCATCTTCCTCTTCTTCTCCTCCGCAATCTTTTTTCTCGCACGGGTTCTGTAGTCAGCGTTCCTGTCCGAAAACCCCTCATACCACGAAATAGCGCCCTTGCCTCGTGTTCTTCCCGGGTGTTCAGGATTTCCCAGGGCACGCGTAAGCTCGTCGTTCTCTCTGTTGGGCTGGAACACCCTCGATTGAGCCTCTTCTATTGCAACAAGTAGCGCATCATGGGCTCCGTTCAGACATGCCTTCGTCGAAACATTGCCTGTCTTCGGGCCCAACTACCCCCCTCCCATGCGCATAGAACCAAGTCCTGCACCTGGGGGGCCAGCTCTTAGTAACCGGAGTGACACTTGCATCCTCCATCTCTTTCTCAAACTTATCCCACTTAGGCATTGCCACCGCGTAGCCACCTGGCCCCAGCTTATGGAACTTATCCTTTTTTTCGGCATTCTTCTTGTTTATTCTCGACCGTTCCTTAGCTAATTCTGAATCCTTGAATTTCACGAAATCGTCCCAATGAGCACTTTGATTCTTTAGTATCCCCTCGAATACTGGAGTCTTCCTTCCTCCCTTGACGTACTTCTCCCACGTCGTTCTCTTGTGGTTCTTGAATGCAACCGCCATCTTCCTAAAAGTAGCGTCCTTGACTTTCCGCACATTTGCTTCTGTGAAATTATCTGGTAGGGTGAAATGTTCCATGAGAGTATCCCAAAGCAGTTTTTTTGATTCTCGTCGACAAAAGTAACATTTGGACGTGGCTTTGCTGGCTTTCTCCATTCTTGAAGGGAGATCGGGAGTTGGTCCTTCACAAGAACTCCGCACTGACGAACGAACTTGTCCGCATTCTTCTTAGGAGCTAATAGTTCGCCATTAGGTTTGAATGCCTCGATATTGTACTTTACGCCCTCCTTCAACTTTTTGTTCGGGCCTCGTTTCGTCCTTTCGCCTGAAGATTTGCTCGATCCGGATGGCTGAAAGAAGAAAGATCGATTCGTTAATATATCTTCAACTCATTTAAAACATGCGATGATCACCAGATTCCTGCTTATATAAATATATATACCTCGCCGGTGTTTGTTGTTTCAGGATCAACATGTTCTTCGTCGTAGTTCATGACTTCATCTTCTCGGTCGTCGCGATCGAATATCATATCACCCTCTCCGGTGTTGTTTAGAAATTCGGAGCCGTCAAAATCTTCTTCATTCTGATCATCATCTGGCCCGTGTATGATATCGAACATGGTCTATTCTCTCTCTCTGTCGGTATTGTCCGCCATAGCTTTTATTCAACTATGCCAAAAGAAATATAAAAGAATTTAGTATAATCTCGAATAATAGATATAATCTCGAATACATCGTCTCGAATAATAGATTTAATCTCGAATACGTCGTCTCGAATAATAGATAGAATCTCGAATACATCGTCTCAAATAATATATATAATCTCGAATAAATCATCTCGAATATTATATATCGAATACATCACTAGCTAGCTAGCTAGCTAGCTAATAAAGATCGAATACTAGAGAGTAATCTAGGCGGTGGACAACCAAAGTGAAGGAACCATCACTGGATCATAGCTCGGGTGATCTCCCCAAAGAACCTGCCAGGTATTGGAGAACCTGACGTCCATAGCAGCCATGTAGCGATGGACGTGCTCGTCCTCCTCCCTGACATGGCGACGTACCACCTCCGGCGGGGCCGGCTCCCTCCGCACCGAAAGTGGCCCACGCGAATGCCACCAAAGGAGATGAGGGTCGACGACGGGACCCGAGGCCGGGTTCCTCACCAAGCGTCGCGCCCCTGAAGGTAGCACCTCCCAGTGCCAGCCCGGCGGAGCCCAGTCCCGGACATGGGTCCTCTGAAGCAGGACATCGTCACGAACGGGTCGACGGTGAGGATGCGGGCCGGGCATCGTCGACAACAAAAATACTATATGCAAATGTAACACTAATTATGCTATCATTGCATATGTCAAAATTCTATATGCTATTTCATACTAATTAAGCATCTAACACTAAAAACAGAAAAAACAACTTCTATACATCCATTAAAAACAGAAAAACAACATTATATAAAAAAATTCCATACTAATTAAACACTAATTATATCCATCTAACATGCATTCATACATATATACTAGTGAAAAAATAATAATCTGAAAAATCTAAACTAATTAAACATACAAAATACGTATATACTAATTAACTTAAGGAAATGTGTGTGTGTGTGTGTTCATCATGCTTGTGTGTGTGTATGGGCTCGGGGGGGGGCGGCACCCATGGTGGCCACCGGGGGCGAGGGAGAAGGGTTAGAGGGGGAGAGCTCACAGCGGGGCGACGGCGACGGCGAGGCGACGGCCCGGGGCAGCGATGGGCCGGGGCGTGACGGGGCGGCGACGCGGGGACGGCGCGACGGGGACGGGCCAGGGGCGGCGACGGAGACGAGGGAGGCGACGGCGACGGGGACAGGGGCGGCGACGGGGATGAGGGCGGCGACGAGGATGGGGGCGGCGACGGCGTCGATCGATCGGGAAGAAGCAAAGGGAGAATGAAATTTTTCGAAGTGATGTATATATAGAAGGCACCTTTAGTACCGGTTGGAGCCACCAACCGGTACTAAAGGCCTGTTTTGGCCAGGCCAAGCGGCGGGAAGCACCCCCCTTTAGTACCGGTTGGTGCCACGACCCGGTACTAAAGGGTGTGCGCTGCCAGGCGAGGGGCACAAAAGTTTAGTCCCACCTCGCTAGCCGAGGGGCACTCGCACCTGCTTATAAGCCCCGCCGTCGCTGCTGTCTCGAGCTCCTCTCTTAAGCAGACCTTTTGGGCCTACCTCTTCTTTGATGCCCTGTTGGGCCTACTGGGCTAGCGGGCCTGCATCCTGGCGCAACTTGAATTTGGGTTTCTAGTGGTATGCAGGCCGCTGTGGCCCAGTAGGTGGGCTTTTTTTCTTATTTTTTTGCTTTATTTATTTTTGTGAATAACTTAACTTTGAAAATAGATTTTTCAGTGATTCTTTTTTCTTATGTTTAACATTAGTGTGTTTTATCATTATATTCAATTTGGTAATGCTTAGGTTATTTAAAAAATGAAATGCCTTTGTAACGGATGAGTTTTCGTCCGAAAACCTGATACTTCGAAACAGATTGTCCATTTTGTACACGAAGTGCATCCAGTTTTTGCGGTAACCCTCTCTACATTTTTGCACATGCTATGTGGGTGAAATTATGATACCATGCCAACTTTCATCCTTTTCTGAGTTCATTTGAAATGCTTTTCAATTTCAGGGTCATTTAGCTGAAAAAATCAGTAAATGCATGAAAGAATTTGCTTGCACATAAAATTTCTTCGCGTTTCAAATGCCAAAACACATAACTAGCTACCCTAACTATTACAGAGATTCCCTCCTGGGTGTGAAACACAGAAGAAAGTGATGATAGTTAAGCTGATCACATCCCAGATCTTTGGGTGTGAAACTTTTTCTTCGCGTGTGTCCTTTTGCGTCGTAGTCATGGAAAATCTTCATCATTTAACGGGATGCTCGGGTCAATATTCACTATGAATGGAGCAATTTCATCAAACTTTTCATAATCTTCTGACTTGTTTGTCTTGTCATCCACTCCCATGATGTTTCTCTTCCCAGAAAGAACTATGTGCCGCCTTGGCTCACCGTACGATGCATTCGCTTCCTTATCTTTTCTTTTTCTTGGCTTGGTAGACATGTCTTTCACATAGAAAACCTGTGCCACATCATTGGCTAGGACGAATGGTTCGTCTGCATACGCAAGATTGTTGAGATCCACTGTTGTCATTCCGTACTGCGGGTCTTCCGTTACCCCGCCTCGTGTCATATTGACCCATTTGCACCGAAACAAAGGGACCTTCAAACCACGTCGATAGTCAAGTTCCCATATGTCCTGTATATAACCATAATATGTTTCCTTTCCCGTCTTGGTTTCTGCATCAAAGCGGACACCACTGTTTTGGTTGGTGCTCTTCTTATCTTGGGCGATCGTGTAAAATGTATTACCATTTATCTCGTACCCTTTGAAAGTCATTATATTCGAAGATGGTAACTGGGACAGCAAGTACAGGTCATCTTCAATAGAGGTGTCATGCATGGTACGTGCTTGCAACCAGCTGGCGAAACTCCTGGTTTGTTCACGTGTAATCCAGTCATTAGACCGCTCCGGGTGTTTGGAGCGTAGCAAATTCTTGTGTTCATCCATATACGGAGCCACCAAGGCGGAATTCTGTAGAACTGTGTAGTGTGCTTCAGTGAGATAATGTCCGTCCATACATATTATTTGTTCCCCTCCTAGCGTGCCTTTTCCATCCAGTCTGCCCTTATGCCGCGATTCAGGAACACCAATCGGCTTAAGGTCAGGAATAAAGTCAATACAAAACTCAATGACCTCCTCATTTTGACGGCCCTTGGAGATGCTTCCTTCTGGCCTAGCACGGTTATGAACATATTTCTTTAAGACTCCCATGAACCTCTCAAAGGGGAACATATTGTGTAGAAATACAGGACCAAAAACATTAATCTCTTCGCATAGGTGAACTGGGACGTGCGTCATGATGTTGAAGAAGGATGGTGGGAACACCAACTCGAAACTGACAAGACATTGCACCAAATCATTCTGTAACCTTGGTATGATTTTTGTATCGATTACCTTCTGAGAGATTGCATTGAGAAATGCACATAGCTTCACAATGGCTAATCGATCGTTTTCCGGTAGAAGCCCCCTCAATGCAACCGTAAGCAGTTGCGTCATAATCACGTGGCAGTCATGAGACTTTAGGTTCTGGAACTTTTTCTCTGCCATGTTTATTATTCCCTTTATATTCGACGAGAGCCAGACGGTACCTTAATACTGAGCAGGCATTCAAAAAAGATTTCCTTCTCTTCTTTGGTAAGAGCGTAGCTTGCATGACCCTGATGTATGCCGTCTTTTCCGTGCATACGTTGCTGGTCCTCCCGTGCCTCAGGTGTATCTTTTGTCTTCCCATACACGCCCAAGAAGCCAAGCAGGGTCACACAAAGATTCTTCGTCACGTGCATCACGTCGATTGCGGAGCGGACCTCGAGGTCTTTCCAATAGGGCAGGTCCCAAAATATAGATTTCTTCTTCCACATGGGTGCGCATCCGTCAGCGTCATTCGGAACAGGTTGTCCACCAGGACCCTTTCCAAAGACCACCTTCAAATCCTTGACCATATCATGTACATCAGCACCAGTACGGTGGCGAGGCTTCGTCCGGTGATCCGCCTCACCTTTGAAATGCTTGCCTTTCTTTCTTACGGGATGCCTGCTCGGAAGAAATCGATGATGTCCCAGGTACACATTCTTATTAGCCAAATATATACTGTCGGTATCGTCCAAACAGTGCGTGCATGCACGGTATCCCTTGTTTGTCTGTCCTGAAAGGTTACTGAGAGCAGGCCAATCATTGATGGTCACGAACAGCAACGCCTTTAGGTCAAATTCTTCCCCCATGTGCTCATCCCACGCACGTACACCTGTTCCATTCCACAGTTGTAAGAGTTCTTCAACTAATGGCCTTAGGTACACATCAATGTCGTTGCCGGGTTGCTTAGGGCCTTGGATGAGCACTGGCATCATAATGAACTTCCGCTTCATGCACAACCAAGGAGGAAGGTTATACAAACATAGAGTCACAGGCCAGGTGCTATGGTTGCTACTCTGCTCCCCAAAACGATTAATGCCATCTGCGCTCAGACCAAACCATACGCTCCTTGCTTCATCTGCAAACTCCTTCCCGTACTTTCTTTCGATTTTTCTCCACTGCGACCCGTCAGCGGGTACTCTCAACTTTCCGTCTTTCTTACGGTCTTCTTTGTGCCATCGCATCGCCTTGGTGTGCTCTTTGTTTTGGAACAAACGTTTCAACCGTGGTATTATAGGAGCATACCACATCACCTTGGCAGGAATCTTCTTCGTGGGGCACCGACCCTCGACATCACCAGGGTCATCTCGGCTGATCTTATAGCGCAATGCACCACCTACCGGGCAAGCGTTCAAATCCTCGTACTCACCGCGGTAGAGGATGCAATCATTAGGGCATGCATGTATCTTCTGCACCTCTAACCCTAGAGGGTAGACAACCTTCTTTGCTTTGTACGTACTCTCGGGCAATTTGTTGTCCTTTGGAAGCATATCCTTTATCATTACCAGCAACTTTCCAAATCCCTTGTCAGATACACCATTCTCTGCCTTCCATTGCAGCAATTCCAGTGTGGTGCCCAGCTTTTTCTTGTCACCTACGCAATTCGGGTACAACAATTTTTTGTGATCCTCTAACATGCGCTGCAACTTCTTCTTCTCCAAATCACTTGCGCAGTTTCTCTTTGCATCAGCAATGGCCCGACCTAGATCATCAACGGGCTCATCTGATGCCTCTTCTTCAGCTTCTTCCCGCATTGCCAGCTCAGCTTCTTCCCGCATTACCGGCTCAGCTTCTTCCCCCATTGTTGTATCATCGTATTCAAGGAACCCAAGGCCAGGATAGTTGTCGTCGTCCTCTTCTTCTTCATTGTCTTCCATCATAACCCCTCTTTCTCTGTGCTTGGTCCAAACATTATAATGGGGCATGAAACCGGACTTAAACAGGTGGACGTGAATGGTTCTTGACGCAGAGTAATTGTGACCATTCTTACAGCGAGCACATGGACAAGGCATAAAACCATCCGCCCGCTTGTTTGCCTCAGCCGCAAGCAGAAAAGTATGCACGCCCTCAACGAACTGGGGAGAGCATCGGTCATCGTACATCCATTGCCGGCTCATCTTCATTACACAACACAGAATATACCAAATTAATACAAGTTCATACTTAAAGTTCATACAACACTTAAATGCAACAAACAAATAACTCTCTAGCTAAAGCATTTAAATGCAACAACAAATACGATCAAGATCGCAACTAAGGTAACAATGGATCCAACAGCATAATGATACCAAACCTCACTATCGATGGCATATTTTCTAATCTTTCTAATCTTCAAGCGCATTTTCTCCATCTTCATGTTGTGATCATCGACGACATCGGCAACATGCAACTCCAATTCCATCTTCTCCCCCTCAATTCTTTTCAATTTTTCTTTCAAGTACTCATTTTCTCTTTCAACTAAATTAACCTCTCGGCAATAGGGTCGGTTGGAATTTCCGGTTCACATACCTCCTAGAAAAAATTTCTATGTCAACTTGATGGGCATAATTTGTCATAAACACGAAATGCAACTAGTTCTAAAAGAGAATATACATACCACATCTGAATCATAACAAGGACTAGGGCCGACGGGGACGGATATCAAAACATGGCACTATATGTATAACAAACAACGTACAGGTAAGATAATTATACGAGTAACTATATATCCAAATCACACAAACATCAATTTTTATATAAAATTTGATGAACTAGAGGCTCACCACAAGGTGGTGCCGGCGACGGGACGGTGCGGGCGATCGATGGTGGCTACGATGGAGATTTACAAGGCACTAAGTAAACCACACCTACATATGCAAACTAAGTGTTATTTTTGACCTCAAATTGCATATAAATCAAATACTAGCACATATATATATCCTCCCAAATTACTAAACTCACAAATTAATCACTATATAAAGCATTGCAAGAGCTAATCTAGCAATGAGAGATGAAAGGACAAAGTTGCTAACCTTTGTGATCATTTGAATGGATGGGGGCCTTCAAATCTTGACAAATTTTGGGCAAAATGTTTGATGAGCTCGAGAGGAAGAGGGGAAGAACAGAGAGGAGAGGGGAAAGGGGAAGAACAGAGCGAGCACGGGTGGACGAAGGGTTTATGCAGGACGACCTTTAGTACCGGTTCGTGCCAAGAACCGGTACTAAAGGGGCTGGAGGGGCACCTGTCTGACAACATCCTGCCACCACTCTCATTAGTACCGGTTCGTGGCACGAACCGGTGCTAAAGGTTCGCCACGAACCGGTACTAATCAAAGCGGCCCGGCTAGCCGTTGGAACCGACACTAATGTGCTTCACGTTAGACCCTTTTTCTACTAGTGCCTCTGCTTTGCCTTTTGCCGGCCCGGCGCCGAAACACCTCGCCGCGGCTTTGCATTGCTCGCGAACAGGCGGCCAGAGCGGTGCTACCTCTTGAGCATGCTACCCCTTGGGCCCCCCGTTGCGCCTAGGGTTGGGAACCCTAGGGAAGGGGGCGCCTCCACTTGCCTTGGGGGGCACTCCACCCCCTTGGCCGCCGCCCCCCCCTAGGAGATCCCATCTCCTAGGGCAGGCGCCCCCTTTGGGGACCCTATATATAGAGGGGGGGATGGAGGGCAGCCGCACGCATGCCCCTGGCGCCTCCCTCTCCCACTCCAACACCTCCTCCTCCTCCATAGAGCTTGGCGAAGCCCTGCCGGAGTACTACCTCTCCATCAATATCACGCCGTCGTGCTGCTGCTGGAGCCATCTTCCTCAACCTGTCCCTCCTCCTTGCTGGATCAAGGCGCGGGAGACGTCATCCGCTCCATACGTGTGACGAACGCGGAGGTGCCGTCCGTTCGGCGCTAGGATCTCCGGTGATTTGGATCACGACGAGTACGACTCCCTCAACCCCGTTCTCTTGAACGCTTCCGCTCACGATCTACAAAGGTATGTAGATGCATTCTGATACGTCTCCGTCGTATCTACTTTTCCAAACACTTTTTCCCTTGTTTTGGACTCCAACTTGTATGATTTGAATGGAACTAACACGGACTGACGCTGTTTTCAGCAGAATTGCCATGGTGTTGTTTTATGTGCAGAAAACAAAAGTTCTCGGAATGACCTGAAACTCCATGGAATATCTTAGAATAAATAATAAAAAATCCTTGCCAAAGATGAAGACCAGGGGGCCCACACCCTATCCACGAGGGTGGGGGGCGCGCCCCTCCCCCCTGGGCGCGCCCCCCTACCTCGTGGGCCCCCTGGTGGCCCTCCGACGCCAACTCCAACTCCATATATTGGCTTCGAGGAGAAAAAATTCAGAGAGAAAGTTTCATCGTGTTTTACGATACGGAGCCGCCGCCAAGCCCTAATCTCTCTCGGGAGGGCTGATCTGGAGTCCGTTCGGGGCTCCGGAGAGGGGGATTCGTCACCATCCTCATCATCAACCATCCTCCATCACCAATTTCATCATGCTCACCGCTGTGCGTGAGTAATTGCATCGTAGGCTTGCTGGACGGTGATGGGTTGGATGAGATTTATCATGTAATCGAGTTAGTTTTGTTAGGGTTTGATCCCTAGTATCCGCTATGTTCTGAGATTGATGTTGCTATGACTTTGCTATGCTTAATGCTTGTCACTAGGGCCTGAGTGCCATGATTTCAGATCTGAACCTATTATGTTTTCATGAATATATGTGAATTCTAGATCCTATCTTGCAAGTCTATAGTCACGTATTATGTGTTATGATCCGGCAACCCCGAAGTGACAATAATCGGGACCACTCCCGGTGATGACCATAGTTTGAGGAGTTCATGTATTCACTATGTGTTAATGCTTTTTTCCGGTTCTCTATTAAAAGGAGGCCTTAATATCCCTTAGTTTCCAATAGGACCCCGCTGCCACGGGAGGGTAGGACAAAAGATGTCATGCAAGTTCTTTTCCATAAGCATGTATGACTATTTACGGAATACATGCCTACATTATATTGATGAACTGGAGCTAGTTCTGTGTCACGCATAATTATCCATCATTGATCCGGTGCCTATGAGTTTTCCATGTACTGGTTTACGCTTATTTACTTTTCCGCTGCTACTGTTACAATCACTACAAAAATACCAAAAACATTACTTTTGCTGTCTTTACTTTGTTACCGTTATCACCACTATCATATTACTTTGCTACTAAAAACTTTGCTGCAGATACTAAGTTTCCAGGTGTGGTTGAATTGACAACTCAGCTGTTAATACTTGAGAATATTCTTTGGCTCCCCTTGTGTCGAATCAACGAATTTGGGTTGAATACTCTACCCTCGAAAACTATTGCGATCCCCTATACTTGTGGGTTATCAAGACCTTTTTCTGGTGCCGTTGCCGGGGAACATAGCTCTATTCTTTGAGTCACTTGGGATTTATATCTGCTGGACACTATGAAGAACTTGAAAGACGCTAAGACAAAAATTTATCCCTCAACTACGAGGGGAGGTAAGGAACTGCCATCTAGCTCTGCACTTGATTCACCTTCTGTTATGAGTAAGCTAGCGACACCTAAACCTACTACTTCTATGAATTCTGATATGTCGCATGTTATTGATGATGCCACTTCTGCTATGCATGATACTTATGATGAAACTACTTCTATGCTTGATACTACTATGCCACTTGGTGAATTTCTAGATGAGCAAATTTCTAAGTCTAGAGAAAGAGAAATTAGTGAACCTGAACACGATGATGTTAGTGATGATGAACCTATGCCTGTTATTCCTGAGGGTTATCTTTTTAATAATGAATCTTATGAAGCTATTCTTGCTTGTCCGGATAAACCGGAACGTAAGAGGTTACTAATTAAGTGGAGTAAGGAATCTTTTAGAGGTAGGATGAGACCCGACCCTGCTTTTGCTACTTCACCTATCTGTGTTCCTGATCAGGATTATTATGATATTACTGTTGATCCAGATATAATTACTTTGGTTGAATCTGATCCTTTTTATGGCTATGAATCTGAAACTGTTGTGGCACATCTTCATAAGTTAGATGAAATAGCTACCCTGTTTACTAATAATCTGAGATCGCGCCACTTTTATATACTCAAAATATTTCCGTTCTCATTAAAGGGTGATGCTAAGAAATGGTTTAATTCTCTTGATCCTGCCTGTGTGCAAAGTCCCCAGGATATGATTTATTACTTCTCTGCTAAATATTTCCCTGCTCATAAGAAACAAGCTGCTTTGAGGGAAATATACAATTTTGTGCAAATTGAAGAAGAGAGTCTCCCACAAGCTTGGGGGAGGCTTCTCAAAGTACTTAATGCTTTGCCTGATCATCCTCTTAAGAAACCTGGAATATTTGATATCTTTTATAATGGACTAACTGATGCTTCCAGAGATTACCTGGATAGTTGTGCTGGTTCTCTTTTCAGGGAAAGAACACCGGATGACGCTGAAATTTTATTGAATAATATGTTGGCAAATGAAAATAATTGGGCACCTCCTGAGCCACCTCCCGAGCCAACTCCTGAGCCAGCTCCTGAGCCAATTACTGAGCCTATTCCTAAACCAACTCCGAAGAAGAGAGGTGTTCTATTTCTCAGTCCCGAAGATATGCAAGAGGCAAAGAAATATATGAAAGAAAAAGGTATTAAAGCTGAAGATGTTAAGAATTTACCTCCTATTTAAGAAATACATGGTCTTAATTTACCGCATGTTGAAGAAGTATATGATCTCAATTACTTATTTACTGAAGAACCTCCCGATATCCCGACACAGGTAGTAAAGGTAAATTCTCTCTATAGATATGATAAAGTTGAAGTCCCACCTACTAAAATTGCTAGTCAGTGCTTGGATGAGTTTAATGACTTTATGTTTAAGCAAGATGACTTTAATTCTTATTTTGGTAGACAATTAAAGCAGAATACCTTTATGATTAAACGCTTGAGTGATTATATGGATAATATTAGAGGTGAACTTAAACTTGTTAGAAAACATGCTTCTATGGTTACCACTCAAGTAGAACAAGTACTTAAAGCTCAGAAAGAAATGCTTGATGAAATGAATAGTAAGAAAAATGATTATGCTGTTAGAGTGGCTACTAGAACTGGTAGAATGACTCGGGAACCTTTGTATCCTGAAGGCCACCCTAAGAGAATCGAGCAAGATTCTCAAAGAAATAATATTGATGCACCTAGTTCTTCTAAAAGGAAGAAAAAGAAAAATGATAGAACTGTGCAAACTTCTAGTGAACCTATTGCTGAACCACCTGATAATCCAAATGATATCTCTATGTCTGATGCTGAAACACAATATGGTAATGAACATGAACCTAGTGAAAATGTTAATGATGATGTTCATGATGATGCTCAACCTAGTAATGATAATGATGTAGAAGTTGAACGTGCTGTTGATCTTGATAACCCACAATCAAAGAATTAACGTTATGATAAAAGAGACTTCGTTGCTAGGAAACATGGTAAACAAAGAGAACCATGGGTTCAGAAACCCATGCCTTTTCCTCCGAAACCATCCAAGAAAAAGGATGATGAGGATTTTGAGCGCTTTGCTGAAATGATTAGACCTATCTTTTTGCGTATGCGATTGACTGATGTGCTCAAAACAAATCCTTATGCTAAGTATATGAAGGATATCATTACTAATAAAAGAAAGATACCGGAGGCTGAAATTTTCACCATGCTTGCTAATTACACTTTTAAGGGTGGAATACCAAAGAAACTTGGAGATCCAGGAGTACCTACTATACCATGCTCCATTAAAAGAAATTATGTTAAAACTGCTTTATGTGATCTTGGAGCCGGTGTTAGTATTATGCCTCTCTCTTTATATCGTAGACTTGACTTGAATAAGTTGACACCTACTGAAATATCTTTGCAATTGGCTGATAAATCAACTGCTATACCTGTCAGTATTTGTGAGGATGTGCCTGTTGTGGTTGCAAACGTTACTATTTTAACGGACTTTGTTATTCTTGATATTCCCGAGGATGATAGTATGTCTATTATTCTTGGAAGACCTTTCCTTAATACTGCAGGGGCTGTTATTGATTGCTACAAAGGCAATGTCACTTTTCATGTTAATGGTAATGAGCATACAGTGCACTTTCCGAGGAAACAACCTCATGTTTATAGTATCAACTCTATTGGAAAAATTCCATTGATTATATTTGGAGGTTTTGAATTTCCTCTTCCTACTGTCAAAAAGAAATATGATATACTTATTGTTGGGGATGTCCATATCCCCATTGAGGTAACATAGTGTTATTCGAAATTTCTCCGGTTCCATGATTATCGGAATGAGTTTGTTAATAAGACTTGATCAACCTTGTTAGTGGATTCTTTTTTATGAGCATGAGATGGATGAAACTAGAAGCACAACCTTCTGTACCCTCTTTATATTTTCTGTTCTTTAGTAGAAATAAAGTAAAATAGTATTTTTCTGTCTGTTTCCTGACTTATCTGTGCAATATAAAAATATCCCGAAAATAAAAGTCCTCAGAATGCCATGCCAATTTAATATGATTTTTTCGAGAATATTTAAGGATTTTTAGTGCAAAAATTACCGCGGGGGGGGGGGGAGCTGCCACCTGGTCACGAGGGTGGAGGGCGCGCCCCCCTGCCTCGTGGGCCCACGGTGGCCCTCCTCCACTTATTCCTGCACCCATCTTCTTCCTCTGTCTCGCAGAAACCCGAAAAACCAACTCAAGCTCGTGTTCCAGCAACTTTTGCTGCGATTTTTGATCTCCTTGCTCAAAGCACATCTCGCAAAACTGCTTGGGGAGATTGTTCCTTGGTATGTGACTCCTCCATTGGTCCAATTAGTTTTTTTTCTAGTGCTTTATTCATTGCAAATTTGTGCTGCATAGGTGACCATGTTCTTGAGCTTGCATGTCAAATATATATGGTTCCAAGTAGTTCTAATGCTTGATATATGCTCTAGGCACTTGTATGAGTAGTTGCTATCAATCTTATTGAAGTTGGTTCACTTTGTTTGAAGTTACTAAAAATTTCAGATTGTTTCAGAACTAATGAAGAGACTTTTGAGGGGCTCGTCAAGCTGAAGTTCTAAGGAGAAACAAAAGGAAGAAGAACAGAAGCCCAAATTTAATCTGCCTCGTATCGCGGAGGTCCGGCCGTGTGAATGGCCTTCCGATGACTTCTTGAGAAGTGCCGGGATTTATGAAGATTTCTATCTATTGATTGAGAACGCCGGCCTCACCAACTTCCTCCGCGACCAACGTCATCAGTATCTCTTACTCACAAATACTTTTGTGCAGAACTTCTACTTTTTCCCTAAGAAATCACCTCCAACAGTAGAGTTCCATTTATATGATGTTGCTAGGGAGATGACATTAGCTGCATTTTGTGAGGTTTGCAAAATACCTTTTGAGGGTTCTTTAGATGAACCACACCGTAATGAAGTGGAAGCTTATATTGACACTATCACTGTGGGAGAAACCAGGAAGGTTTCTGATGCAAGAATTACTAGCATACATTTCCCTGTTTTACGCTACTTTGCCTTATTTGCTAGTCGTTGCTTGATTGGTCGCGGGAACTATGGGAACCTTAGTATTCCTGATATTATTATTTTGCTCCATGGTTTATACCGCAATAACTCTGTTAGTATGGGTGGAATTGTTGCTAGACGGTTGAGTATGAACCGTACTAAGGGCCCCATCTTTGGAGGTATTTATGCTTCACGCCAAGCTGAACATTTTGAAATACCTATTAGGCATGAGGAGAAAGAAGAAACAGCGCTGCCCCATGCTTATTTAGATTATAAGAGTATGGTAACGCATGATTTTCTTGTTAAGAATCACGAAGGGGCGCTTAAATATAAATTGTACTTTGATAAACATCACCCTGAGACTATTACTTTGCCTGCTCCCTCTTTGTTTAACTTGTCTGCAGGTACTTACATTGTTCCGTGGGTGGCTGTTCAAGCCTATCGGAATCCTGCACCAGCCTCGGAACTGGAGCCTCCACGAATGTCTGTTTATTCTTGGGATCCTGAGGCGGTTGCCAGCCAGTGGCAGTCAGAGTCCTCTTCATCACATTATGATCCCAACTATTCTTCATCGCAGTACGACCCCAGCTTCACCTACGGATATCAGCCAGGTTATCCCTGGCAATAGACCAACTTAGGCCAAAAGCCTAAGCTTGGGGGAGTACGTATTTCCCACTGACATTACATTCATGTTCACACACACTCATTGCTAGATGTCGGTGCTCATACTCTTTCACTGTAATATCCATTCTAGTTTATTTTCCTTTTTCCTGCTTTCTTCTTGTGTGTTTAATAAACCTTAAGAAAAACAAAAAAAATTAGTGTTAGTCTACTTTCCATGCTTGTAGTAGAATTAAAAAGAAAACCCAAAAATATTTCCCGTCCTTCTTTTGCTTGTTGGGAGCTTTCCCGTGTAAATAGTTTTTATTTTTCTTTTCCTTTCTTTGGGGGTCGAGAAGACTATATTGAAAATGCTAAGTGGCTCTTATATGCAAGATTGTTTATTTAACTTAGAGCCCATATTACTTTTCTTCTCTCTTGAGTTGAATGCTTGCAGATTCCAGCTTAGTCCAATGCACGTGCACTCTTATTATTATACACACCGTTCGGTCGTGCAAGTGAAAGGCAATAATGATGATATATGATGGACTCATTGGGATGAGAAAAGCTGGTATGAACTCGACCTCTCTTGTTTTTGTAAATATGATGATTCATCGTTCCTGATTCAGCTATTATGAAGTAAACATATTTGCAATGACATTTAGAGATTATAGTTGCTTGTGCCATGCTTGATTAGCTATGAGTTATAATGGTTAACCTTGCGTGCCAACATGCTATTGGGATGATTATGATGTGGTATGATAGGATGGTATCCTCCTTTAAATGAATTGAGTGACTCGACTTGGCACATGTTCACGCATGTAGTTCAATCAAATCAACATAGCCTTCATGATATTTATGTTCATGGTGGATTATATCCTACTCATGCTTATATTCGGTGTGAATTAATTTTAATGCATGTTTACGGCTGTTGTCGCTCTCTCAGTTGGTCGCTCTATCAGTTTGGTTTGGCCTACTAGATTGATCTTTCTTGCAATGGGAGAAGTGCTTAGCTTTGGGTTCAATCTTGTGGTGTCCTTTCCCAGTGACAGTAGGGGCAGCAAGGCACGTATTGTATTGTTGCCATCGAGGATAACAAGATGGGGTTTATTTCATATTGCATGAGTTTATCCCTCTACATCATGTCATCTTGCTTAAGCGTTACTCTGTTCTCTTGAACTTAATACTCTAGATGCATGCTGGATAGCGGTCGGTGTGTGGAGTAATAGTAGTAGATGCAGGCAGGAGTCAGTCTGCTTGTCTCGGATGTGATGCCTATATACATGATCATACCTAGATATTCTCATAACTATGCTCAATTCTGTCAATTGCTCAACAGTAATTTGTTTACCCATCGTGAATACTTATGCTCTCGAGAGAAGCCACTAGTGAAACCTATGGCCCCTGGGTCTATCTTCCATCATATTAATCTTCCAATACTTAGTTATTTTTATTGCCTTTTACTTTACTTTGCATCTTTATCATAAAAATACCAAAAATATTATCTTATCATACCTATCAGATCTCACTCTCATAAGTGACCGTGTAGGGATTGGCAACCCCTTATCGTGTTGGTTGCGATGATTTATTTGTTTGTGTAGGTGCGAGGGACTCGTGCGTGGCCTCCTACTGGATTGATACCTTGGTTCTCAAAAACTAAGGGAAATACTTACGCTACTTTGCTGCACTACCCTTTCCTCTTCATGGGAAAACCAAGGCTAGTGCTCAAGAGGTAGCAAGAAGGATTTCTGGCACCGTTGCTGGGGAGGTCTACGCAAAAGTCAACATACCAAGTACCAATCACAACCCTTATCTCACGCATTACATTATTTGCCATTTGTCTCTCGTTTTCCTCTCCCCCACTTCACCCTTGTCGTTTTATTCGCCCTCTCTCTCTCTCTCTATCCTCCCTCTCTTTCTCTATTTGCCTCTTTTTGCCCATTTCTTGTTTGCTTGTGTGTTGGATTGCTTGCTTGTCACGATGCCTCAACATAACACTAAATTGTGTGACTTTACCAATACCAACAACAATGATTTTATTAGCACTCTGATTGCTTCTCTTACCGATGCTGAATCTTGTGAAATTAATGATGCCTTGCTGAATCTTGTCATGAAAGATCCATTTTCCGGCCTTCCTAGTGAAGATGCCGCTACCCACCTAAATAGATCCATTTATTCTCAATTGCTTGCCGATCATCGGGCAAGTCAACCAAAGTCCATACTTTGTTCTCATACATGGATCCCATCTCAGATTTCATGGCTTCAAGCCACTTTGTGGAATCTGGGCTCACCATTGCTTCTTCATAGTTCGTAGCTTCATCATGATCTAGCATCATAACTTCCAGAACGGGATTACCGTACCACTCTGGCGCGGATCTTATTCTGGTTGATCTACGAGGTTCAGTAGTATCTTGTTCTGAAGTTTCATGATCATTATCATTGACTTCCTCACTAACTGGTGTAGGTGTCACAGAAACGGTTTTCTGTGATGTACTATTTTCCAATAAGGGAGCAGGTACAGTTACCTCGTCAAGTTCTACTTTCCTCCCACTCACTTCTTTCGAGAGAAACTCCTTCGCCAGAAAGTTTCCGAATTTAGCAACAAAAGTCTTGCCTTTGGATCTATGATAGAAGGTGTATCCAATAGTTTCCTTTGGATATCTTATGAAGACACATTTCTCCGATTTGGGTTCGAGCTTATCAGGTTGAAGCTTTTTCACATAAGCATCGCAGCCCCAAACTTTCAGAAACGACAACTTTGGTTTCTTGCCAAACCACAATTCATAAGGCGTCGTCTCAACGGATTTTGATGGTGACCTATTTAACGTGAATGCGGCCGTCTCTAGAGCGTATCCCCAAAACGATAGCGGTAAATCAATAAGAGACATCATAGATCGCACCATATCCAGTAAAGTACGATTACGATGTTCGGACACACCATTACGCTGAGGTGTTCCGGGTGGCGTGAGTTGCGAAACTATTCCACAATTTTTCAAATGTACACCAAACTCATAACTCAAATATTCTCCTCCACGATCAGATCGTAGAAACTTTATTTTCTTGTTACGATGATTTTCAACTTCACTCTGAAATTCTTTGAACTTTTCAAATGTTTTAGACTTATGTTTAATTAAGTAGATATACCCATATCTGCTTAAATCATCTGTGAAGGTGAGAAAATAACGATATCCGCCACGAGCCTCAATATTCATTGGACCACATACATCTGTATGTATGATTTCCAACAAATCTGTTGCTCTCTCCATAGTACCGGAGAACGGTGTTTTGGTCATCTTGCCCATGAGGCACGGTTCGCAAGTGCCAAGTGATTCATAATCAAGTGGTTCCAAAAGTCCATCAGAATGGAGTTTCTTCATGCGCTTTACACCGATATGACCTAAACGGCAGTGCCACAAATAAGTTGCACTATCATTATCAACTCTGCATCTTTTGGCTTCAACATTATGAATATGTGTGTTACTACTATCGAGATCCAACAAGAATAGACCACTCTTCAAGGGTGCATGACCATAAAAGATATTACTCATATAAATAGAACAACCATTATTCTCCGATTTAAATGAATAACCATCTCGCATCAAACAAGATCCAGATATAATGTTCATGCTTAACGGTGGCACCAAATAACAATTATTTAAGTCTAATACTAATCCCGAAGGTAGATGTAGAGGTAGTGTGCCGACTGCGATCACATCGACTTTGGAACCGTTTCCCACGCGCATCGTCGCCTCGTCCTTAACCAATCTTCGCTTGATCTGTAGTCCCTGTTTCGAGTTGCAAATATTAGCAACAGAACCAGTATCAAATACCCAGGTGCTACTGCGAGCATTAGTAAGGTACACATCAATAACATGTATATCACATATACCTTTGTTCACCTTGCCATCCTTCTTATCTGCCAAATACTTGGGGCAGTTCTGCTTCCAGTGACCAGTCTGCTTGCAATAGAAGCACTCAGTTTCAGGCTTAGGTCCAGGTTTGGGTTTCTTCTCTTGAGTAGCAACTTGCTTGCCGTTCTTTTTGAAGTTCCCCTTCTTCTTCCCTTTTCCCTTTTTCTTGAAACTAGTGGTCTTGTTGACCATCAACACTTGATGCTCCTTCTTGATTTCTACCTCTGCAGCTTTCAGCATCGCGAAGAGCTCGAGAATAGTCTTGTTCATCCCTTGCATATTATAGTTCATCACGAAGCTCTTGTAGCTTGGTGGCAGTGATTGAAGAATTCTGTCAATGACGCAATCATCTGGAAGATTAACTCCCAATTGAATCAAGTGATTATTATACCCAGACATTTTGAGTATATGCTCACTGACAGAATTGTTCTCCTCCATCTTGCAGCTATAGAACTTATTGGAGACTTTATATCTCCCAATCCGGGCATTTGCTTGAAATATTAACTTCAACTCCTGGAACATCTCATATGCTCCATGACGTTCAAAACATCGTTGAAGTCCCGATTCTAAGCCGTAAAGCATGGCACACTGAACTATCGAGTAGTCATCAGCTTTGCTCTGCCAGACGTTCATAACATCCGGCGTTGCTCCTGCAGTAGGCCTGGCACCCAGCGGTGCTTCCAGGACGTAATTCTTCTGTGCAGCAATGAGGATAATCCTCAAGTTACGGACCCAGTCCGTGTAATTGCTACCATCATCTTTCAACTTTGCTTTCTCAAGGAACGCATTAAAATTCAACGGAACAACAGCACGAGCCATCTATCTACAATCAAACATAAACAAGCAAGATACTAATCAGGTACTAAGTTTCATGATAAAATTAAGTTCGGTTAATCAAATTAATTAAAGAACTCCCACTTAGATAGACATCCCTCTAATCCTCTAAGTGATCACGTGATCCAAATCAACTAAACCATAACCGATCATCACGTGAGATGGAGTAGTTTTCAATGGTGAACATCGTTATGTTGATCATATCTACTATATGATTCACGCTCGACCTTTCGGTCTCCGTGTTCCGAGGCCATATCTGTATATGCTTGGCTCGTTAAGTATAACCTGAGTATTCCGCGTGTGCAACTATTTTGCACCCGTTGTATTTGAACGTAGAACCTATCACACCCGATCATCACGTGGTGTCTCAGCACGAAGAACTTTCGCAATGGTGCATACTCAGGGAGAACACTTCTTGATAATTTAGTGAGAGATCATCTTATAATGCTACCGTCAATCAAAGCAAGATAAGATGCATAAAAGGATAAACATCACATGCAATCAATATAAGTGATATGATATGGCCATAATCATCTTGTGCTTGTGATCTCCATCTCCGAAGCACCGTCGTGATCACCATCGTCACCGGCGTGACACCATGATCTCCATCGTAGCATCGTTGTCGTCTCGCCAAGCTTGTGCTTCTACGACTATCGCTACCTCTTAGTGATAAAAGTAAAGCATTACATCGCGATTGCATTGCATACAATAAAACGACAACCATAAGGCTCCTGCCAGTTGCCGATAACTCGGTTACAAAACATGATCATCTCATACAATAAAATTCAGCATCATGTCTTGACCATATCACATCACAACATGCCCTGCAAAAACAAGTTAGATGTCCTCTACTTTGTCGTTGCAAGTTTTACGTGGCTGCTACGGGCTTAAGCAAGAACCAATCTCACCTATGCATCAAAACCACAACGATAGTTTGTCAAATAGACTCCGTTTTAACCTTCGCAAGGACCGGGCGTAGCCATGCTTGGTTCAACTAAAGTTGGAGAAACTGTCACCCACAAGCCACCTATGTGCAAAGCACGTCGGGAGAACCGGTCTCGCGTAAGCGTACGCGTAATGTCGGTCTGGGCCACTTCATCCAGCAATACCGCCGAACCAAAGTATGACATGCTGGTAGGAAATATGACTTATATCGCCCACAACTCATTTGTGTTCTACTCGTGCATATAACATCAACATAAATAACCTAGGCTCGGATGCCACTAATGGGTTTCGTAGTAATTTCAAAAAAATTCCTACGCACACGCAAGATCATGTGATGTATAGCAACGAGAGGGGAGAGTGTTGTCTACGTACCCACGCAGACCGACTGCGGAAGCATTGACACAATGTAGAGGAAGTAGTCGTACGTCTTCACGATCCAACCGATCAAGCACCGAAACTACGGCACCTCCCAGTTCGAGCACACGTTCAGCTCGATGACGATCCCCGGAATCCGATCCAGCAAAGTGTCAGGGAAGAGTTCCGTCAGCACGACGGCGTGGTGACGATCTTGATGTACTACAGCAGCAGGGCTACGCCTAAACTCTGCTACAGTATTGTCGAGGAATATGGTGGCTGGGGGCACCGCACACGGTTAAGGAATAGATCACGTGGATCAATTTGTGTGTCTCTGGGGTGCCTCTGCCTCAGTATATAAAGGAGCCAAGGGGGAGGGGGCCGCCGGCCAGGAGGAGGGCGCAGGAGGAGTCCTACTCCTCCCGGGAGTAGGACTCCCCCCCCCCCCAATCCTAGTTGGACTAGGATTCCCCGAGGGGGAAAGAGAGAGAGGGGGGCCGGCCACCTCTCCTAGTCCTAATAGGACTAGGGGAGGGGGGAGGCGCGTGGCCACCTTGGGCTTCCCCTTTCTCCTTTCCACTAAAGCCCATTAAGGCCCATATGGTTCCCGGGGGGTTCCGGTAACCTCCCGGTACTCCGGTAAAATCCCGATTTCACCCGAAACACTTCTGATGTCCAAATATAAGCTTCCAATATATCAATATTTATGTCTCGACCATTTCGAGACTCCTCATCATGTCCGTGATCACATCCGGGACTCCGAACAACCTTCGGTACATCAAAATGCATAAAGTCATAATATAACTGTCATCGTAACCTTAAGCGTGCGGACCCTACGGGTTGAGAACAATGTAGACATGACCGAGACACGTCTCCGGTCAATAACCAATAGCGGGACCTGGATGCCCATATTGGCTCCTACATATTCTACGAAGATCTTTATCGGTCAGACCGCATAACAACATACGTTGTTCCCTTTGTCATCGGTATGTTACTTGCCCGAGATTCGATCGTCGGTATTCCAATACCTAGTTCAATCTCGTTACCAGCAAGTCTCTTTACTCGTTCTTGTAATGCATCATCCCGCAACTAACTCATTAAGTTGCAATGCTTGCAAGGCTTAAGTGATGTGCATTACCGAGAGGGCCCAGAGATACCTCTCCAACAATCGGAGTGACAAAACCTAATCTCGAAATACGCCAACCCAACATGTACCTTTGGAGACACCTGTAGTACTCCTTTATAATCACCCAGTTACGTTGTGACATTTGGTAGTACCCAAAGTGTTCCTCCGGTAAACGGGGGTTGCATAATCTGATAGTTATAGGAACATGTATAAGTCATGAAGAAAGCAATAGCAACATACTAAACGATCGGGTGCTAAGCTAATGGAATGGGTCATGTCAATAAGATCATTCTCTTGATGATGTGATCCCGTTAATCAAATAACAACTCATTGTTCATGGTTAGGAAACATAACCATCTTTGATTAATGAGCTAGTCAAGTAGAGGCATACTAGTGACACTTTGTTTGTCTATGTATTCACACATGTATTATGTTTCCGGTTAATACAATTCTAGCATGAATAATAAACATTTATCATGATTATAAGGAAATAAATAATAACTTTATTATTGCCTCTAGGGCATATTTCCTTCACCATGCGCCTAGGGTTCAAGAAGGGAAGAGTCCCAAAGGGGGAAGGCACCCCCTAGGTGCCTTGGGGGGGAGGGATTCCTCCCTTGGTCGGCGCCCCCTTAGGAGATTGGATCTCCTAGGGCCGGCGCCCCCCCCCCCCCTTGGACTCCCTATATATAGTGGGGGAAGGACGGCCTTTGACAACACATCTTTGGTGCCTCCCTCTCCCTCTCCAACACATCCTCCTCCTCCATAGTGCTTGGCGAAGCCCTACCGGAGTACTGCAGCTCCATCAACACCACGCCGTCGTGCTGCTGCTGGAGCCATCTTCCTCAACCTCTCCTTCCCCTTGCTGGACCAAGAAGGAGACATTACGCTGACCGTACATGTGTTGAATGCAGAGGTGCCGTCCGTTCGGTGCTAGGATCTCCGGTGATTTGGATCACGTCGAGTACGCCTTCCTCATCCCCGTTCTTTGAACGCTTCCGCGCATGATCTACAAAGGTATGTAGATGCAATCCAATCACTCATTGCTATATGAACTCCTAGATGGATCTTGGTGAAATCGAAGGAAATTTTTTGTTTTCTGCAACGTTCCCCAACATTGAGCATGAACATTGTATCAGGATCTCGTTTAATTCGAGATGGCTACTCATTTAAATCCAAGAATAATGGTTGTTCTATTTATATGAGAGATATGTTTTATGGTCATGCTCCGTTGGTGAATGGTTTATTCTTAATGAATCTCGAGCGTAATGTTACACATATTCATAGTGTGAATACCAAAAGATGTAAGGTTGATAATGATAGTCCCACATACTTGTGGCACTGCCGCCTTGGTCACATAGGTGTCAAACGCATGAAGAAGCTCCATGCATATGGACTTTTGGAGTCTCTTGATTACGAATCATTTGACACGTGCGAACCATGCCTCATTGGTAAAATGACCAAGACTCCGTTCTCATGAACAATGGAGCGAGCAACCAACTTATTGGAAATCATACATACTGATGTGTGTGGTCCAATGAGTGTTGATGCTCGCGGTGGCTATCGTTATGTTCTCACCCTCACTGATGACTTGAGTAGATATGGGTATATCTACTTAATGAAACACAAGTCTGAGACCTTTGAAAAGTTCAAGGAATTTCAGAGTGAGGTTGAGAATCAACGTGATAGGAAAATCAAGTTCTTGCGATCAGATCGTGGGGGAGAATACTTGAGTCACGAATTTGGCACACACTTAAGAAAATGTGGAATAGTTTCACAACTCACGCCGCCTGGAACACCTCAGCATAATGGTGTGTCCGAACGTCGTAATCGCACTCTATTGGATATGTGCGATCTATGATGTCTCTTACTGATTTACCGCTGTCATTTTGGGGATATGCTTTAGAGACTGCCACATTCACTTTAAATAGGGTTCCGTCGAAATACGTTGAGACGACACCGTATGAATTATGGTTTGGGAAGAAACCTAAGCTGTCGTTTCTAAAAGTTTGGGGATGCGATGCTTATGTCAAGAAACTTCAACCTGAAAAGCTCGAACCCAAATCAGAAAAATGCGTCTTCATAGGATACCCTAAAGAAACTATTGGGTATACCTTCTACCTCAGATCCGAAGGCAAGATCTTTGTTGCCAAGAATGGATCCTTTCTAGAGAAAGAGTTTCTCTCGAAAGAAATAAGTGGGAGGAAAGTAGAACTTGATGAAGTATTACCTCTTGAACCGGTAAGTGGCGCAACTCAAGAAAATGTTCCTGAGGTGCCTGCACCGACTAGAGAGGAAGTTAATGATGATGATCATGAAACTTCAGATCAAGTTGCTGTTAGGGTACGTAGCAGAATTTTAAAATTTTCTATGCATCACCAAGATCAATCTATGGAGTCATGTAGCAACGAGGGAGAGAGGAGTGCATCTACATACCCTTGTAGATCGCGCGCGGAAGCGTTCAAGAGAACGGAGTTGATGGAGTCGTACTCGTCGTGATCCAAATCATCGATGACCAAGTGCCGAACGGACAGCACCTCCGCGTTCAACACACGTATGGTTGGAAGACGTCTCCTTCTTCTCGATCCAGCAAGGGAGAAGGAGTGGTTGATGAAGATCCAGCAGAACGACGGTGTGGTGGTGGATGCAGCAGGATCCCGGCAGGGCATCGCCAAGCGCAAGCGGGGAGGAGAGGTGTTACGGAGGGAGAGGGAGGCGCCAAGAGCAAAGGGTGCGGCTTCCCTCCCCCCTCTTTATATAGGGGCCTTGGAGGGGCCGGCCCTAGGGAGATGGATCTCCAAGGGGGCGGCAGCCAAGGGGTGGCTTCCCCCCCAAGCCAAGTGGGGGGCGCCCCCATTCCTAGGGTTTCCCAACACTAGGCGCAGGGGAGGCCCAAGGGGGGCGCACCAGCCCACTAGGGGCTGGTTCCCCTCCCAATTCAGCCCATGGGGCCCTCCGGGATAGGTGGCCCCACCCGATGGACCCCCGGGACCCTTCCGGTGGTCCCGGTACAATACCGGCGACCCCCAAAACCTTCCCGATGGCCAAAACTGGACTTCATATATATAAATCTTTACCTCCGGACCATTCCGGAACTCCTCGTGACGTCCGGGATCTCATCCGGGACTCCGAACAACTTTTGGGTTACTGCATACTAATATCTCTACAACCCTAGCGTCACCGAACCTTAAGTGTGTAGACCCTACGGGTTCGGGAGACATGCAGACATGACCGAGACGACTCTCCGGTCAATAACCAACAGCGAGATCTGGATACCCATGTTGGCTCCCACATGCTCCACGATGATCTCATCGGATGAACCACGATGTCGAGGATTCAATCAATCCGTATACAATTCCCTTTGTCAATCGGTACGTTACTTGCCCGAGACTCGATCGTCGGTATCCCAATACCTCGTTCAATCTCGTTACCATCAAGTCACTTTACTCGTGTCGTAATGCATGATCCCGTGATCAACCACTTGGTCACATTGAGCTCATTATGATGATGCATTACCGAGTGGGCCCAGAGATACCTCTCCGTCATACGGAGTGAAAAATCCCAGTCTCGATTCGTGCCAACCCAACAGACACTTTCGGAGATACCTGTAGTGTACCTTTATAGTCACCCAGTTACGTTGTGACATTTGTCACACCCAAGGCACTCCCGCCTCCCCCCTTGCAACTCCCGGATACCGTATGAGTGCTTTGGGTGTGTCAAACATCAAAACGTAACTGGGTGACTATAAAGGTACATTACAGGTATCTCCGAAAGTGTCTGTTGGGTTGGCACGAATCGAGACCGGGATTTGTCACTCCGTATGACGGAGAGGTATCTCTGGGCCCACTCGGTAATGCATCATCATAATGAGCTCAATGTGACCAAGTGGTTGATCACGGGATCATGCATTACGGTACGAGTAAAGTGACTTGCCGGTAACGAGATTGAACGAGGTATTGGGATACCGACGATCGAGTCTCGGGCAAGTAACGTACCGATTGACAAAGGGAATTGTATACGGATTGATTGAATCCTCGACAACATGGTTCATCCGATGAGATCATCAAGGAGCATGTGGGAGCCAACATGGGTATCCAGATCCCGCCGTTGGTTATTGACCGGAGAGTCATCTCGGTCATGTCTGCGTGTCTCCCGAACCCGTAGGGTCTACACACTTAAGGTTCCGTGACGCTAGGATTGTTGAGATATTAGTATACTGTAACCTGAAAGTTGTTCGGAGTCTCGTATGAGATCCCGGACGTCACGAGGAGTTCCGGAATGGTCCGGAGGTGAAGATTTATATATAGGAAGTCAAGTTTCGGCCATCGGGAAAGTTTCGGGGGTAATCGGTATTGTATCGGGACCACCGGAAGGGTCCTGGGGGTCCACCGGATGGGGCCACCTATCCCGGAGGGCCCCATGGGCTGAAGTGGGAGGGGAACCAGCCCCTAATGGGCTGGTGCGCCCCCCCATGGGCCTCCCCCTGCGTCTAGGGTTGGAAACCCTAGGGGTGGGGGCGCCCCACTTGCCTTGGGGGGCAAGCCACCCCCTTGGCCGCCGCCCCCCCTTGGAGATGGCATCTCCTAGGGCCGGCGCCCCCCTAGGGATCCTATAAGTAGTGGGGGGAGGGAGGGCAGCCGCACCCTAGCCCCTGGCCTCTCCCTCTCCCTCCCGTGACACTCCTCCATCTCCCTGTGCTTGGCGAAGCCCTGCCGAGATCGCCGTAGTTTCCGCCACCACGCCGTCGTGCTGCTGGATCTCCATCAACCTCTCCTTCCCCCTTGCTGGATCAAGTTGGAGGAGACATTTTCCCAACCGTACGTGTGTTGAACACGGAGGTGCCGTCCGTTCGACGCTAGGTCATCGGTGATTGGATCACGACGAGTACGACTCCATCAGCCCCGTTCTCTTGAACACTTCCGCGCGCGATTTAGAAGGGTATGTAGATGCACTCCTATCTCCCTCGTTGCTAGATGACTCCATAGATTGATCTTGGTGATGCATAGAAAATTTTAAAATTCTACTACATTCCCCAACATCTCACTCAAGTCTGGTTTTCGCCCACTCATGCCCCATGCCACACGCGTGCCACGATTGCAAAATGCCTCACATGGTTTTGCGGATGGATGTGTCGTTTCACATGGACTTCGACGCCTTAACATCCTATATCGCTCACTGACATGTGAACCAGGGGACCGCTCGGCCCCACAGGTCAGTGACACTTCACGGGTAAGACGTTCACACGCGTTGGCGCCGTATGGGGGCCGGAAAGTTTAGTGATGCATGCGTGAAGACCAATGGGCGGCTGATGTTTGGTCTAGCCAGAGTATGCATGAACCACATTTTCAGCCTACAATAATTTAGTCCAATTAAAGAATATAATATATAATATGTACTCCCTTTGTACTAAATCATCGACAATTAATATGAATATAAAGGAGAAATTAAATTTAAACGCGTATAACCGTAAATATTCGCTGCCCAATACTTCACTTTTGCGGTATCTTTACATCACATATAAACCATTCATTGCTGGGTAGAAAATTGCCAACCGATCATTCCGCGCGCGTTTAGCCATTACATTTCGACGCATATATATAGGGTGCAAATTTAATGGGTAGCGGGGTTTTTATCTTGTGATACCCTTTAGCTAGGTCATATATAGATCATCCTATAATTTAATTATGTTCACGCCCGTCAGCAAATATTTTTTGGATGCTCGTTTGGTCAACACATTTTTGCTGGCCAGTCGTTTAATTATATGATACCCTCAGATCACATACAATTCATTTCATGATTTATTTTTACACGCTTCTGGCCAACCGATACATTTGGACGTATTCAGCTGACAGCTGGCTAAAGGTTGGTTCACCCTTTGCGATCACTCGATAGTCCAATGGTTTATGCTTGAACGCGTCTACCGAGCAAATACCGGCTGACCAGTCTTGTGATACCCTCGGATCATATAGTGTCCATCTTATATTTTTATCTTTGCATGTGTCTAGCCAACTATATTTGCTGCCTAGTGGGCCTAGACACATGTGTAAAAGGAAGGTTTTGTCTACTTTTTGACGTGTATGATGAAAAGGAAAATCTCAAAACACTTGGTCCCCTCTCTCACTCAAGTCTGATCTTCGCCCACTCATGCCCCGTGCCACACGCGTGCCACGATTGCAAAATGCCTCGCATGGTTTGCGCCATTCCCTTTGTCCCCACCCGCCACACCTGCCGGTCCCTCCCGATTATCTTCTGCATCTCTCATCCACCCAAAAATTTCTAGGAGGCTCTGGTGATTGCTTCCCGCTAAGAGTGTTGCATCATCTGAGGCACACGTCCCCCATAATTTCATTGAGCATGTCTAGCCAGTTGATATTTGTTGGACAATAATTCACTTTTGTGACATCTTTATTACATTACATATAGATCATCCTATAATTTACCCTTACACTATCTAGCCAGCGAAAATGTGTTGGCCAATGGGTTTTTATTTTTTGATACCCTCCAAATGCTTATAGACCATCCTATAAATTATATTTGCACATAAATACAGTTGGACGCATCTAGACAACACTTATTTTGGCCAGTGGTTTATTGTTGTGATATACTTAGATCATATACAAGGGGAATTTCCTATAATATATTTGTACACGCATGTAGCCAGCTGATACATTTGGACATATCATAATATCGAACGAATACCGACTTCACATGATTAATTATAACAAGACTTATCTCATGTCCTCAAGAACAAAATGAACTAGTCACAATCATATTCACGTTCATGATCAGAGGAGAATAATATATGATTAACTAGCTGAACATATGATCTTCCACTGAATAAACCAACTAGCATTATCTACGAGATGTAATCAATGCTACTAGCAACCCACGGGTACCAATATGAGGTTTTGAGACAAATATTGATTACAAGAGATGAACCGGGGTTTGAGATGACATGGTGCCGATGAATATGTTGATGGAGATGGGTCCTCCCACGATGAGTGGATCATTGGTGATGACGAAGGCTTTGATTTCCCCCTCTTGAAGGGAAGTATCACCGGCGGAATCGCTCCACCGAAGAGCAAAAATGCTCCTGCTCAGGTTCCACCTCGAGATGGCGGTGATTCATCCGCCAGTAGAGGTGACGGGAAGACTGGATCCATTCCCTACCAGCGTGTTTGGTTGGGGGTAATTAGAGCTAGGGAATGGGAATTGAAGGGGTACGAGACTTTAAATCTATTGTTTGGTTGGAGGGATTGGGAATTCATAAGGGAATAGTCATGGGACTTGATACTCCAACTCCCACTGTTTTATTAATAGGGAAGTTGGGAGGGAATTGTTTTAGTGAGTCAATCTTAACCGTTCATCGTAACTTATTTTAACTTCCTTTGTCTAGTCCCTCATTGATACTTCTCCAATGTATCTACTTTTTCTAATGTTTTTCCTCTTGTTTTGGACTCTAATTTGCATGATTTGAATGAAACTAACCCCGTACTGACGCTGTTTTCAGTAGAACTATCATGGTGTTGTTTTTGTGCAAAACTAGTTCTCGGAATGGAATGGAATTTTGCGAGGAATTTTTATACAATAAACAAGAATTTCTGGAGCCAAGAACCATCGGAGGGTGGCACCTGGGTGGGCACAACCCACCAGGGCGTCCCTCTCCTGGCACGCCCAGGTGGGTTGTCCCCACCTGGTGGCCCCGCAGACCCTGATTCCAACTCCATAAATACCTATTTTTCCAGAGTTTGTTGCTATCTAAAGTTTTGACCTCTCCAATCCCACTTTTATCAATTTTTGCATCAAGATCTAAAAACTCCGAATTTTTGGGACGCCTTCTAATTAAAGTTGACTCATCTCCGGTCCCATCATTAACATACGATCTTCCACTGAATAAACCAACTAGCATTATCCACGAGATGTAATCAACGCTACTAGCAAATATCATTGTGGGACCAAGAATAACTTTAGGGTTTCGACAGATACGATTGTGGGGGTGTGGTTGAGTGTTTTTGGAGCAATGTATCAAGGGCATGGAAAAGATTATAGGAGCATTTGCTATCACTTTTTCATCCAAAAAATACACCCGATGTTGTCCTACATACCAAATATCATAAACGAATCACAGGAAAATTATTCTTTCTAAACAACGGGAGGGACAGACAGACGACACAAGCCTCTAATTCCGACTCTGGCGATCCAGATCCTTTTCCGCCGTACTTTTTTGCCTTGCCGAGAGCACCCCTAGAGTTTGAGATCTTCACAAGAAAGGGTCTAGTTATTGCAGAAAACCACCCCATGGTTTGAAATGTTGACAAAAAAGGGCCTAGATTTTGACAAGTCGGGGAAATCTTCGCTAGAAATTTCGGCAGCATAACACGTTGGGAAGAATGCATGCACAATGGTAGAACAAATTTATTAAAATGATGCTGGCTTGTTCATTCCAAAGTTACATTCATGAAGCTTAACCCATACCATACAAACCAAAGGAACTTCCCTACAAATGTACACAGCCAGCATATGTCTACCAAAAAAGAAGAAAGAATGTACAGAAGTTTGTCCCAACAAGCAAACGTAGTAGGCCCATATCCAGCACTCATCAAGATTCATCTCACCAGAGAGAGAGAGGCTCATTGGCGAAACAGATAGGCCTACATACAGCACTCCGCACTAGGAAGACCATGTCAGAACTGCAACTTCACGTCTTCAATGACACTTGGCACAATCGAGATCCTTCGGCAAGTCACAAAGATAGGCATCTTCATCATATCGCTCCAGCTGAAAACCCCAACAGAACTGCAAGTCCACCAAGATAGGAGTCTTCAGCATATCGCTTCAGTAGAAAAAAAACTCCTTTGATTGCAAAGTCCCTGGCTGGGGACAACAGATAAACAAGGAGTAAATGTCATCAATATCAACAACAAATTCACAAGGTAGCTACTGGAGCGGACTTCTAAATATATGTCACAAGTTTGATGATGAGTTGTCAAGCATATGCAATATATGACACAAGTCAATATAGTGCCATCAAACACTTACAGTACAATCTGAATTCAATGACACTCTGAACTAGCAACAAAGCCAAAATCAAAGAGTAGAAAACTAATATAACAACATCATTGACACAAAAAACGTATTACATTATGGGACGGAGGGAGTACAATATACGCATGGATGTGGTATGTATGTACGTATGTTTGTTTGTATACCTGATGCCATGACCAGGCCCGCAGTTGGTGTTGGTGACGTTAACATCGGTGGTTCCCGATAGAATCGACACACAATCATCACCTGCATGCACAAAATACCTACGTATTCGAGGCCAGACAGAGTGCAATATATACTAGTACCTCAAGGATTGGAGCATGGGAGCACCTTAAGGATGGGAGTACTAGATATTTCCCCGAAGCATGAGGTAACCTCGTCGGTGAGGGAATTCTCGGCGAAGCACGTGAGTGCGACGTTGGCGACGCATACCAACTCTCCATTGGACGTGCTTTATGCGACACACAGATTATCCTGTCGGTACTTACTTTTTACGTGCCCTCTCTGAAATGAATGAGTTGTAGAAATGCAAGTACTGACCTTAGGTTGGTCATGTCGACTAGACAATTTTGACGAGGCGTTGAGGTGAAATAAAATTAAATAAGGATTCATCTACATCTCAATCGACTAAGACTTTATTATGTAAGTCTCAGTCGACTGACGTGGCATATTAGTTGAATCACTGATTTTCTTGATCGGGCTGCCCAATAGAAGAAGGTGGGTAGGATGAGAAATAGTCACACACACTTCTATGCCAACGAGAAAGCCAAGATCGTCGCTCTCACAACAGTCTCCTCTCAGGCCCCAGTCGCTCCTACCGACACAGAGTTTGCCCGCTCTGATGTGTCCAACGAGGTGTTTTTCAGGACTCTGCCGTCGTGGTGATCGATTAGTAAGTTTATTAAAATTTGTATATTTCCAAGTCAAATATAATGTTGGACATCTACTTATATTAAAGATGTTACATTTTGATGAGAAAATGATGATACTTGAGTGTTAGCCTTGGAGGGTTTACCGTTGGATATGCCCTAAGCCCACTCTCTTTCCCATCCACAACGACAACACAACCCACATGCACCATGTGCTGGAGCTAGCAGCTGTACAAGGCATTTTGCTCATAATGATTCTGTTTCCATTGCTAGGTTTATGTGGGACTTCGCCTACGCCAACGTGGCAAAAAACCCGTACGTGGTGTTTTGCCGGTCATCGGAATGAGAATCATGCGAGATACTCTAAAATCTGAATTGCTGCCATAGACAACACTTTTTATATAGTACTCTCTCCGTCCAAAAAAGTTTGTCCCTCAAACGGATATATCTAGCATTAAGTTAGTGTTAGATACGTCCATTTAAGGGACAAGTTTGGGACAAGTTTTTTCAGACGGAAGAAGTACTATTAGTTGGTAATAAAATATATCGAGAAAATGTAGTCATGACGATATGAGATGGTGTTGACCATCATTTGAACAAATATAATTTTGGCTCTAGCCTGCCTTGCATGGCGCCATGTAAGGTAAGCATAGCACCGCTCCCTGGTCGTCAATGGCGGAGTTACGTGCAGGAAAAAGCGTGCCATGGCCCGCCTTGCCCATAAGAAAAAAGTAAACTACATATGCCCAGTGCACTCCGTCTGTGAGGCGTCAGCAGCCTGGTTGCTCACGAGAGGCTTTCCTCTGGTTAGCTTGCGTGTGAATGCCCAGCCCAATGCAGGTCTGCAGCCAAGTCCACCAGCTGACCAGATTCAGAGACATCCAGCACTGCTTCGCTCGTACATTCATTCCCGATTCAGCCAAGCTAGGACGGCCACGCCATGGCACAGCTGCACCGTTGCACATGGATTGTGCACATAATAATTTCCTTTATTTCTTCTAATTGTAGTTCATGGCATCAACTCAAATTTCCAAGACCAATTTTTCTATAGGCTCCTTTCAGATAAGAAAGCTATATTTGTCTGAAATTCTTAGTTATCGATTTGGTAGCATGAATTATTCAATTGTTTTCAAAGTTTCACAGATTGTAATTTATGTAGTAAATACTAACTAGCCATGGGTAAGGTTAGTCAGCGAAGAATTTGTTTAGTTTTCAAAGGAAATGAGATGGTTCAGATGTTTTCAAGATAACGAATAATGCCTACTTGCCTAGTACCAGTAATTGTGGTATGGTTCAGAATTCGTTTTTTTTCTCCTTTAGACTGGCCCGCCCAACAATTTCTTTGTAGCTCCGCCACTGCTGGTCCTATATGTCCATTAACGACTTGTGATCAATTGCCACCGAGCTGTGTTTGTGGCTTCACCGTTCCCGTGACATGGCTTAAGTGAAGAGGATCGAGTGACTGCATGCATGCACATCTTGGAGGTCTCTAAAGGTAAAATGCACAGCTTGAATGGCGAGTCCTGTTCATTAGCATCTTCTAAGCTAATGTGTCATATTCCCCCATCGACACACAATCATCACGTGCACTCACTCAAGGGTCCATTTTATGTGTGTACATATTCGAGGCCAGACAGAGTGCAAATACTAGGCAAATACTTCCGTATGTATCTTGCATTACCTTATCATGCCACCACCAGCACGTCCCTTTTATGGATCCATTGTTTCTGTGTAAAGGTCGGCAATAATTTCTTCCCTATGGCCTTGTGAAGAGACTGATGCCCTGTTTTGTGACTAAACTACATTACCAATGCCCAATGGCAAGAAACGTGCAAATAGCCATGAAATGAATCAAGAGGTACAAATTAAACTTTACTACGGCATCCTTATCAGGAATGGTTTTTTGTACGAGTTCTACATTTAATCATACTTAGAAGGAACAAATAAGCACAAAAAGAATGTCACTCCGCGACAAACGTTTTCTTTACCAAGACCCTCCTTGAGTTTGAAAACTTGACACAAAAGGGCCTATTTATTTACCAAAAAACCCCTTGAGTTTGAAAATTTCACACAGAAGGGCCTACTTATTTACCACAAGCCCCTGTGAGTTTGAGAACTTGACAAAAAAGGGCCTAGATTTTGACAAGTCTGGGGGAAATTTCAACAGAAATTTTGGCAGCATAACGCGTTGGGAAGAATCACATACACAATGGCAATACAAATTTATTCAACAAAAAATGAATGTGCCTTGTTCATTCCAAAATTACAACCCATTCCATACCAATAGGAGGAACTTCCCTACAAATTTACACTGCCCAGCATAGGTCTACCAAAAAAGAAGAAATAATGTACAGAAATTCATCCCAACAAGCAAATGTAGTAGTTGCTAGTGCAAGAAACTGTGTACATCTTGGGAAATCACCAGGGAAAGAGGCTCCTTGGCCAAATAGATAGGCCTGCATCCAGCACTCCGCACGAGGAAAACTAGGTTCATAACTGCAACTTCATGTCTTTAATGACACTCGGCACCGTCGAGAGCCTTCGGTTCAACCGGGTGGCTTCTCAAAGAAAACCCCGACAAAACTACAAGTCGAAATAGATAGGCATCTTCAGCATATCGCTCCAGCAGAAAAAAAAACTCATTTCATTGAAAAGTCCATGGCTGGGGACAACAGATAAATAAGGAGTAAATGCCATCAATATCAACAGTAACTTCACAAGATAGCTACTGGAGCAGACTTCTAAATATATGTCACAAGTTTGATAAGGAGCTGTCTAGCATATGCAATATATATGTCACAAGTCAATATAGTGATGTCAAACACATCATATGCCATTTTAGCGTACGGGTGGTGTCTATACCACCTCATGATAACTGAAACATCTTGCTGCTTACTTTAAGATGATGAAGTGGACATAATAGGTTACGTACAACAAAATGGGTGTCTTCTATAAAGTTAAGTGTAACAATGTGTCAAGCATTGACTAAAACTTTCAGACGGCACAAGCTTTTAGAGTACATTCCAGGTGTCTCTAGGTTGACTAAAAAGGTCATGATCATTTCTTAATTACAACTATTTCATCAGATCAATACTAGGAACATACAGCAAGAATGGATCAAACCAACCAGTCACAGCAGCCATCAACCTAGCAAGGCAACAATGTTCCTTCCGTAGCGAGAAACATTGAGTCGCTTAACTAGCTATCAAGAACTTTGACAACCAGTAGCGCATCATTTACCGAGTCAATCGAGGCCATCAAGCCCAAAACCTAGGTAGCCATGGCAAAAAGGCCCCGGCTCGACATGCCCCGAGCAAGGGAAAGGAATAGAGGAGGAAGAGAAGCCAAGAGGACTCACCTTCAATGTTTGTAGCCAAGGCCAAAACCACTCCATGCCGTGTTGACAGTGGAGATGAGAGCTGGCCGAGCATAATACCATGTACAGGCCGTCGAGAGGCGGTTGCAGCACGGTGAACTCGTTGCCATCGCACAAGGCGAGAGCTGCTGTAGATGCTCATTGACAAGTCATCCGCAACAGTAACCCGCCCTAGGAAACCACCAAAGAGAGAGGCGCATTAGCCAAACAGATAGGCCTACATCCAGCACTCCGCACTACGAAAACCATGTTCAGAATTGCAACTTCACGTCTTCAATGACACTCGACACCATTGAGATCCTTCGGCATGTCACCAAGATAGGCATCTTCAGCATATCGCTCCAGCTGAAAACCCCAACAGAACTGCAAGTCCACCAGCATAGGCATCTTCAGCATATCGCTCCAGCAGAAAAACAACTCCTTTCATTGCAAAGTCCCTGGCTGGGGACAACAGATAAACAAGGAGTAATTGTCATCAATATCAACAACAAATTCACAAGGTAGCTATTGGAGCATACTTCTAAATATATGTCACAAGTTTGATGATGAGTTGTCAAGCATATGCAATATATGACACAAGTCAATATAGTGCCGTCAAACACTTACAGTACAATCTGAATTCAATGACACTCTGAATTAGCAACAAAGCCAAAATCAAAGAGTAGAAAACTAATATAAACAACATCATTGGCACCCAGCAAACCTGACAAACAGTCGTGAAGAAACTACAGCCAACACAAGCTCCAAAAGCTTCCCAGCAGAAGGCTGGAGGTTGCTGCCACAAATTGACTAGCACAGTGATTGGTTCCAAGAAAAGATATCAAAATGCTACAAGACACTAGCATCTAAATCCTACAATACATATCATCACTACACAATCTGCAAGCCTTTTGTGAGTGACCAAAAAAGACACTATACAATCAATCTCACACTAAATATTGGAAGGCACTGCCAGGAGACTTCAAAAACAACATGCTTTTCTCAAAACCAAAAAGATGACAAAACTGAGACACCCATCCAATGTACAGTAGCTAACAAAAGTTAAGGACCGTCGGTCACGGAAATCAACGGTTGGCAGCCGCCATAGCATCATCTTTGCCAAAATGGTGGCCACAAAATTACTACAACATCACAGCAGTCATCAACCCAGCAACCCAATAATTTCCTCAAAGAAAGCAAGGAAAATCAAATGCCAAGTAACCTACCTTGAACAGAGCTCTTTTGTAAAACTAAAACATACTAGAACAGACTCAACAAATGAGTTCTTCTATAGCCAGAGGAACATCGAGTCACCTAACTAGCTATCAGGAACTTTGAAAACCAGTAGTGCATTATTTACCAAGCCAATTCAGGCCATCAAGGCCAAAACGTAAGTAGCCATGGCATAAAGGGATAAGAATAGAGGCGGAGGAAGAGAAGCCGAGAGGACTCACCTTCAATGTTTTACCCAAAGCAGAACCGTGCCATCACCATTGATAGTGGAAACATGAACTGGTCGAGCATACTTCTCCAAAAATTATGGAGAGTGGTGTCAACACACCATCTATTACCTTTTGGAGAGTGGTGTCTCCTAGATTGGCTAGGTGTCACTTGGGAGCCTCCGTCAAGATTGTGGAGTTGAACCAAGGAGTTTGTACGGGCAAGGAGATCGCCTACTTCGTGAATATCTACCCTAATGAGGCAAGTCCTTCATGGGCGATGGCCATGGTGGGATAGACAAGGTTGCTTCGTGGACCCTTCGTGCGTGGAGCCCTCCGTGGACTCGTGCGACCGTTACCCTTTGTGGGTTGAAGTCTCTGTCAACGTGGATGTACGATAGCACCACCTATCGGAACCATGCCAAAAATCTTCGTGTCTCGAATTGCGTTTGCACACTTCAATCCCATCCCTTTACATTCTTGCAACTTGCATGATTTACTTTCCGCTGCTCATATACTCTTGTCATGCTTACTTGATATGTATTGTAAATGTTTAAACTTATGCCAACACTCCACTTCAACTTAAAAAATTAAAAACTGCAACTTTTCTTGCTAAGAGTCTATTCACCCCCCTCTAGACACCTCTTCTCGATCCTTTCACACCTCCGTGAACATTCTCCTTGCCGATATTGCTCCTTTGCCCACTTTGGGCGTAGCCTTTTGCATTCAGTCGCATCCTCATAAGCTTCCTCCATTGCTTTATGCAGTAGAAACATGACACATTACAAGGGGTCAGAAACATGCTTGATGGTTCCAAGCTCAAAGATGACTTCATTTTTGGCAATCCACAATGCCCGTAGCAGCATATTCAACAATAGAATTACACTGGCACATATACAAAAAAATCGCTTCTTATTAGTTTCACTTTTGCACTACACATACACATGATTGATAGCTAACACTCGAACATACACTTGATTGGTTCCAAGAAAAGATATAAAAATGCTACAAGATACTAGCATGGTAAATCCTAAAATACATATCATCACCACATAATCTGCAAGCATCTTGTTCTATTCAATAGCCCATTCACAAGTCAAAAACCCGAGCTTAGGGATTATGTCAAATAAAACACTATGGCTATCACAAAGTAAAGTGCAGAAGGCCCTGTTTGTCGTAAAACCCTTTGCGCCGGCAGACCGGTCGAGCGTTCGACCGGTCCCTCTCGCTGGCTTCATTCTTTTCACGCGGAGACATGCTGGCACTAGGTGGGTGATACGTCTCCGTCGTATCTACTTTTTCAAACACTTTAGCCCTTGTTTTGGACTCTAACTTGCATGATTTGAATGGAACTAACCCGGACTGACGCTGTTTTCAGCAAAATTACCATGGTCTTATTTATGTGCCGAAACAAAAGTTCTCAGAATGACCTTAAACTTCACGGAACATCTTTTCAGAAAAAATAAAAAATCCCTACAAAAGATGAAGACCAGGGGGCCCACACGCTAGCCACGAGGGTGGGGGCGCGCCTGCCCCCCTAGGGCGTGTCCCCTACCTCGTGGGCCCCCTGGAGCTCCTTCGACCTCGACTCCAACTCTATATATTTGCTTTTGGGGAGAAAAAAATAAAGGAGAAGGATTCGTCACATTTTACGATACGGAGCCGCCGCCAAGCCCTAAAACCTCTCGGGAGGGCTGATCTGGAGTCCGTTCGGGGCTCCGAAAGGAATCCGTCGCCATCATCATCATCAACCATCCTCCATCACCAATTTCATGATGCTCACCGTCGTGTGTGAGTAATTCCATCGTAGGCTTACTGGACGGTGATGGGTTGGATGAGATTTATCATGTAATCGAGTTAGTTTTGTTAGGGTTTGATACATAGTATCCACTATATTCTGAGATTGATGTTGCTATGACTTTGCTATGCTTAACGCTTGTCACTAGGGCCCGAGTGCCATGATTTCAGATCTGAACCTATTGTGTTTTCATCAATATATGAGAGTTCTTGATCCTATCTTGCAAGTCTATAGTCACCTATTATGTGTTATGATCCATTTACCTCGAAGTGACAATAATCAGGATACTTGACGGTGATGACCGTAGTTTGAGGAGTTCATGTATTCACTATGTGTTAATGCTTTGGTCCGGTACTCTATTAAAAGGAGGCCTTAATATCCCTTAGTTTCCGTTAGGACCCCGCTGCCACGGGAGGGTAGGACAAAAGATGTCATGCAAGTTCTTTTCCATAAGCACGTATGACTATATTCTGAATACATGCCTACATTACATTGATGAATTGGAGCTAGTTCTGTGTCACCCTAGGTTATGACTGTTACATGATGAACCGCATCCAGCATAACTCTCCATCACTGATCCATTGCCTACGAGCTTTCCATATATTGTTCTTTGCTTATTTACTTTTCCGTTGCTATTACTCTCATCACTACAAAATATTAAAAACACTACTTTTGCTACTATTACCTTTTGCTACCGTTACCACTACTATCATATTACTTTGCTACTAAATACTTTGCTGTTGATATTAAGTTTCCAAGTGTGGTTGAATTGACAACTCAGCTGCTAATACTTGAGAATATTCTTTGGCTCCCCTTGTGTCGAATCAATAAATTTGGGTTGAATACTCTACCCTTGAAAACTGTTGCGATCCCCTATACTTGTGGGTTATCAAGACTAATTTCTGGAGCCGTTGCCGAGGAGCATAGCTCTATTCTTTGAGTCACTTGAGATTTATATCTGATTATCATTATGAAGAACTTGAGAGATCCAAAAACCAGGATCTATCCCTCAACTACGAGGGGAGGTAAAGAACTGCCTGTTGGGGAACGTAGCAATAATTCAAAATTTTCCTACGTGTCACCAAGATCAATCTATGGAGTCATCTAGCAATGAGGGAGGAGTGGATCTACATACCCTTGTAGATCGTGCGTGGAAGCGTTCAAGAGAACGGGGTTGATGGAGTCATACTCGTCGTGATCCAAATCACCGGTGATCCTAGCGCCGAACGGACGGCACCTCCACGTTCAACACACGTACGGAGCAGCGACGTCTCCTCCTTCTTGATCCATCAAGGGGGGAGGAGAGGTTGATGGAGATCCAGTAGCACGACGGCGTGGTGGTGGAAGTAGCAGGATTCCAACAGGGCTTCGCCAAGCGCTGCGGGAGGAGGGAGATGTGTAATGGGAGGGAGAGGGAGGCGACAGGGCTTAGGTGCGGCTGCCCTCCCTTACCCCCACTATATATAGGGCCAAGGGAGAGGGGGGGCGCAGCCTTGGCCCTTCCTCCAAGGAAGGGTGCGGCCAGGGAGGAGTCCATCCTCCCCAAGGCACCTAGGAGGTGCCTTCCCCCTTTAGGACTCTTCATTTCCCTTATATCTTGGCGCATGGGCCTCTTGGGGCTAGTGCCCTTGGCCCATATAGGCCAAGGCGCACACCCCTACAACCCATGTGGCCCCCCGGGGCAGGTGGACCCCTTTGGTGGACCCCCGGACCCCTTTCAACACTCCCGGTACAATACCGATAATGCGCGAAACTTTTTCGGCGACCAAAACAAGACTTCCCATATATAAATCTTTACCTCCAGACCATTCCGGAACTCCTTGTGACGTCCGGGATCTCATCCGAGACTCCGAACAACTTTCGGGTTACTGCATACTAATATCTCTATAACCCTAGCGTCACCGAACCTTAAGTGTGTAGACTCTACGGGTTCGGGAGACACGTAGACATGACCGAGACGACTCTCTGGCCAATAACCAACAGCGGGATCTGGATACCCATGTTGGCTCCCACATGTTCCACGATGATCTCATCGGATGAACCACGATGTCAAGGACTTAATCAATCCCGTATACAATTCCCTTTGTCTAGCGGTACGATACTTGCCCGAGACTCGATCGTCGGTATCCCGATACCTTGTTCAATCTCGTTACCGGCAAGTCTCTTTTACTCATTCCGTAACACATCATCCCGTGATCAACTCCTTGATCACATTGTGCACATTATGATGATGTCCTACCGAGTGGGCCCAGAGATACCTCTCCATTTACACGGAGTGACAAATCCTAGTCTCGATTCGTGCCAACCCAATAGACACTTTCGGAGATACCTGTAGTGTACCTTTATAGCCACCCAGTTACGTTGTGACGTTTGGCATACCCAAAGCACTCCTACGGTATCCGGGAGTTGCACAATCTCATGGTCTAAGGAAATGATACTTGACATTAGAAAAGCTTTAGCATACGAACTACATGATCTTTGTGCTAGGCTTAGGATTGGGTCTTGTCCATCACATCATTCTTCTAATGATGTGATCCCGTTATCAATGACATTCAATGTCCATGGTCAGGAAACCGTAACCATCTATTGATCAACGAGCTAGTCAACTAGAGGCTTACTAGGGACATGGTGTTGTCTATTTATCCACACATGTATCTAAGTTTCCTATAAATAAAATTCTAGCATGGACAATAAACGATTATCATGAACAAGGAAATATAATAATAACCAATTTATTATTGCCTCTAGGGAATATTTCCAACAGTCTCCCACTTGCACTAGAGTCAATAATCCAGTTCACATCGCTATGTGATTAACACTCAAGGTCACATCCCCATGTGACTAACACCATTGAGTTTACTAGAGTCAATAATCTAGTTCACATTACCATGTGATTAACACTCGATGAGTTCCGGGTTTGATCATGTTATGCTTGTGAGAGATGTTATAGTCAACGGGTATGAATCTTTCAGATCCGTATGTACTTCGCAAATCTCTATGTCATCTCCCAGATGCAGCTACCACGTTCTATTTGGAGCTATTCCAAATAACTGTTCTACTATACGAATCCAGTTTACTACTCAGAATAATCTGGATTAGTGTCAAAGTTTGCATCGGCGTAACCCTTTACGACGAACTCTTTTATAACCTCCATAATCGAGAAAATTCCTTAGTCCACTAGTTACTAAGGATAACTTTGATCGCTGTCCTGTGATCCATTCTTGGATCACTCTTGTACCCCTTGACTGACTCATGGCAAGGCATACTTCAGGTGCGGTACATAGCATAGCATACTGTAGAGCCTACGTCTTAAGCATAGGGGACGACCTTCGTCCTTTCTCTCTATTCTACCGTGGTCGAGCTTTAAGTCTTAACTTCATACCTTACAACTCAGGCAAGAACTCCTTCTTTGACTGATCCATCTTGAACACCTTCAAGATCATGTCAAGGTATGTGCTCATTTGAAAGTACCATTAAGCGGTTTTCATCTATCCTTATAGATCTTGATGCTTAATGTTCAAGTAGCTTAATCCAGGTTTTCCATTGAAAAACACCTTTCAAATGACCCTATATGCTTTCCAGAAATTCTACGTCATTTCTGATCAACAATATGTCAACAACATATATTCATCAGAAGTTCTATAGTGCTCCCACTCACTTCTTTGGAAATACAAGTTTCTCATAAACTTTGTATAAACCCAAAATCTTTGATCATCATCAAAGCATACATTCCAACTCTGAGATGCTTACTCCAGTCCCTAGAAGGATTGCTGGAGCTTTGCATACTTATTAGCATCTTTCAGGATTGACAAAACCTTCCGGTTTGTATCACATACAACCTTTCCTCAAAAAAACGTCGAGGAAACAATGTTTTGACATCCTATCTGCAAGATTTCATAAATAATGTAGTAATCGCTAATATAATTCCAACAGACTCTTAGCATCGCTACGAGTGAGAAAGTCTCATCGTAGTCAACTCCTTGAACTTGTCGGAAAACATCTTAACGACAAGTCGAGCTTTCTTAATGGTGACATTTACCATCATTGTCCGTCTTCCTTTTAAAATCCATCTATACTCAATAGCCTCACGACCATCGAGCTGTTCTGTCAAAGTCTACACTTTGTTTCCATACATGGATCCTCTCTCGAATTTTATATGGCCTCGAGCCATTTTGGAATCTAGGCCCACCATCGCTTCTCCATAGCTCGTAGGTTCATTGTTGTCTAGCAACATGACTTCCAAGACAGGATTACGTACCACTCTGAAGTAGTACGCATCATTGTCATCCTACGAGGTTTGGTAGTGACTTGATCTGAAGTTTCATGATCACTATCATAAGCTTCCACTTCAATTGGTGTAGGTGCCACAGGAACAACTTCCTGTGCCCTGCCTTACACTAGTTGAAGAGACGGTTCAATAACCTCATCAAGTCTCCACCGTCCTCCCACTCAATTCTTTCGAGAGAAACTTTTCCTCGAGAAAGGACCCGATTCTAGAAACAATCCCTTATTGCTTTCAAATCTGAGACAGGGGGTATACCCAACTATTTTGGGTGTCCTATTAAGATGCATTTATCCGCTTTGGGTTCGAGCTTATCAGCATGAAACTTTTCACATATACGTCGCAGCCCCAAGACTTTTAAGAAATGACAGCTTAGGTTTCTCTAAACCATAGTTCATACGGTGTCATCTCATCGGAATTACGTGATGCCCTATTTAAAGTGAATGTGGTTGTCTCTAATGCCTAAACCATAAACTATCGTGGTAATTCGATAAGAGACATCATGGTATGCATCATATCCAATAGGGTGCCGTTATGATGTACGGACACACCATCACACCATGGTGTTCCTGGCTGTATTAGTTGTGAAACAATTTCCACAATGTCTTAATTCTATGCCAAACTCGTAATTCAGATATTCATCTCTATGATCATATCATAGATATTCTTGTCACGACGATCTTTCAACTTCACCCTGAAACTACTTGAACCTTTCAATAATTCAGACTCGTGATTCATCAAGTAAATATACTCAACATCTACTCAAATGATCTGTGAAGTAAGAACATAACGATATCCACTACACGCCTCAGCACTCATTGGACTGCACACATCAAAATGTATTACTTCCAACAAGTTGCTTTCTAGTTCCATTTTACTGAAAACGAGGCTTTCAGTCATCTTGCCCATGTGGTATGATTTGTATGTCTCAAGTGATTCAAAATCAAGTGAGTCCAAACGATCCATCTGTATAGAGTTTCTTCATGCATATCTACCAACAAACATGGTTCGCATGTCTCAATCCTTTCAAAAATGAGTGAGTCTAAAGATCCATCAACATGGAGCTTCTTCATGTGTTTTATACCGATATGACTTAAGTGGCAGTGCCACAAGTAGGTGGTACTATCATTACTATCTTATATCTTTTGGCATGAACATGTGTATCACTACGATCGAGATTCAATAAACCATTCATTTTAGGTGTAAGACCATTGAAGGTATTATTCAAATAAATAGAGTAACCATTATTCTCCTTAAATGAATAACCGTATTGCGATAGACGTAATCCAATCATGTCTATGCTCAACGCAAACACCAAATAACAATTATTTAGGTTTTAATACAAATCTCGATGGTAGAGGGAGCGTACGATATTTGATCAACCTTGGAAATACTTCCAACACATATCTTCATCTCACCTTTTAGCTAGTCTCTGTTTATTCCGTAGCTTTTATTTCGAGTTACTAACACTTAGCAACCGAACCGGTATCTAATACACTAGTGCTACTAGGAGTACTAGTAAAGTACACATCAACACAATGTATATCCAATATACTTCTATCGACCTTGCCAGCCTTCTCATCTACCAAGTATCTAGGGTAATTCTGCTCCAGTGGCTGTTCCCCTTATTACAGAAGCACTTAGTCTCGGGTTTGGGTTCAACCTTGGGTTTCTTCACTAGAGCAGCAGCTAAATTGCCGTTTCATGAAGTATCCCTTCGTGCCCTTGCCCTTGTTGAAACTAGTGGTTTCAACAACCATCAACAATTGATGCTCCTTGATTTCTACTTTTGTGATGTCAAACATCGCGAATATCTCAAGGATCATCATATATGTCCCTGATATATTATAGTTCATCACGAAGCTCTAGCAGCTTGGTGGTAATGACTTCGGAGAAACATCACTTTCTCATCTGAAAGATCAACTCCCACTCGATTCAAATGATTGTTGTACTCAGACAATCTGAGCACAAGCTCAACAATTGAGCTTTTCTCCCTTAGTTTGCAGGCTAAGAAAATCGTCGGAGGTCTTATACCTCTTGACGTGGGCACGAGCCTGAAATCCCAATTTCAGCCCTCGAAACATCTCATATGTTTCGCGACGTTTTAAAATGTCTTCGGTGCCTCAACTCTAAACCGTTTAACTGAACTATCACGTAGTTATCAAAATGTGTATGTCAGATGTTCGCAACATCCACAGACGACGTTCGAGGTTCAGCACACTGAGCGGTGCATTAAGGACATAAGCCTTCTATGAAGCCATGAGGACAATCCTCAGTTTACGGACCTAGTCCGCATAATTGCTACTATCAACTTTCAACTAAATTTAATCTAGGAACATATCTAAACAGTAGAACTGAAGCGCGAGCTACGACATAATTTGCGAAATCCTTTTGACTATGTTCAAGATAATTAAGTTCATGAACTCCCACTCAGATAGACATCCCTCTAGTCATCTAAGTGATTACATGATCCGAGTCAACTAGGCCGTGTCCGATCATCACGTGAGACGGACTAGTCAACATCGGTGAACATCTTCATGTTGATTGTATCTGCCATACGACTCATGCTCGACCTTTCGGTCTCTTGTGTTCTGAGGCCATGTTTGTACATGCTAGGCTCGTCAAGTCAACCTAAGTGTTTTGCATGTGTTCCGAGGCCATGTCTGTACATGCTAGGCTCGTCAACACCCGTTGTATTCGAAGTAAGAATCTATCACACCCGATCATCATGTGGTGCTTCAAAACGACGAACTTTCGCAACGGTGCACAGTTAGGGGGAACACTTTCTTGAAATTTTAATGAGGGATCATCTTATTTACTACCGTCATTCTAAGCAAATAAGATGTATAAACATGATAAACATCACATGCAATCAAATAGTGACATGATATGGCGAATATCATATTGCTCCTTTTGATCTCCATCTTCGGGGCTCCATGATCATCATCGTCACCGGCATGACACCATGATCTCCATCATCATGATCTCCATCATCGTATCTTCATGAAGTTGTCTCGCCAACTATTACTTCTACTTCTATGGCTACCGGTTAGCAATAAAGTAAAGTAATTACATGACGTTTATGTTGACATGCAGGTCATAAATAAATTAAGACAACTCCTATGGCTCCTGCCGGTTGTCATACTCATCGACATGCAAGTCGTGATTCCTATTACAAGAACATGATCAATCTCATACATCACATATCATTCATCACATTCTTCTTGGCCATATCACATCACATAGCATACCCTGCAAAAACAAGTTAGACGTCCTCTAATTGTTGTTTGCATGTTTTACGTGGCTGTTATGGGTTTCTAGCAAGAACATTTCTTACCTACGCAAAGACCACAACGTGATATGCCAATTCCTATTTACCCTTCATAAGGACCCTTTTCATCGAACCCGATCCGACTAAAGTGGGAGAGACAGACACCCGCTAGCCACCTTATGCACCTAGTGCATGTCAGTCGGTGGAACCAGTCTCACGTAAGAGTACGTGTAAGGTCGGTCCGGGCCGCTTCATCCCACAATGCCGCTGAATCAAGATTGGACTAGTAACGGTAAGCATATTGAACAATAGCAACACCCACAACTACTTTGTGTTCTACTCGTGCATAGAAACTACGCATAGACCTAACTCATGATGCCACTGTTGGCGAACGTAGCAATAATTCAAAATTTTCCTACGTGTCACCAAGATCAATCTATGGAGTCATCTAGCAACGAGGGAGGAGTGGATCTACATACCCTTGTAGATCGCGCGCGGAAGCGTTCAAGAGAACGGGGTTGATGGAGTCATACTCGTCGTGATCCAAATCACCGATGATCCTAGCGCCGAACGGACGGCACCTCCGCGTTCAACACACGTACGGAGCAGCGACGTCTCCTCCTTCTTGATCCAGCAAGGGGGGAGGAGAGGTTGATGGAGATCGAGCAGCACGATGGCGTGGTGGTGGAAGTAGCGGGATTCCAACAGGGCTTCGCCAAGCGCTGCGGGAGGAGGGAGATGTGTCATGGGAGGGAGAGGGAGGCGCCAGGGCTTAGGTGCGGCTGCCCTCCCTTCCCCCCACTATATATAGGGCCAAGGGAGAGGGGGGGCGCAGCCTTGGCCCTTCCTCCAAGGAAGGGTGCGGCCAGGGAGGAGTCCATCCTCCCCAAGGCACCTAGGTGGTGCCTTCCCCCTTTAGGACTCTTCCTTTCCCTTATCTCTTGGCGCATGGGCCTCTTGGGGCTGGTTCCCTTGGCCCATATAGGCCAAGGCACACACCCCTACAACCCATGTGCCCCCCCGGGGCAGGTGGACCCCTTTGGTGGACCCCCGGACCCCTTTCGGCACTCCCGGTACAATACCGATAATGCGAGAAACTTTTCCGGCGACCAAAACAAGACTTCCCATATATAAATCTTTACCTCCGGACCATTCTGGAACTCCTCGTGACGTCCGGGATTTCATCCGGGACTCCGAACAACTTTCGGGTTACCGCATACTAATATCTCTATAACCCTAGCGTCACCGAACCTTAAGTGTGTAGACCCTACGGGTTCGGGAGACACGTAGACATGACCGAGACGACTCTCCGGCCAATAACCAACAGCGGGATCTGGATACCCATGTTGGCTCCCACATGTTCCACGATGATCTCATCGGATGAACTACGATGTCAAGGACTTAATCAATCCCGTATACAATTCCCTTTGTCTAGCGGTACGATACTTGCCCGAGATTCGATCGTCGGTATCCTGATACCTTGTTCAATCTCGTTACCGGCAAGTCTCTTTTACTCATTCCGTAACACATCATCCCGTGATCAACTCCTTGATCACATTGTGCACATTATGATGATGTCCTACCGAGTGGGCCCAGAGATACCTCTCCATTTACACGGAGTGACAAATCCCAGTCTCGATTCGTGCCAACCCAACAGACACTTTCGGAGATACCTGTAGTGTACCTTTATAGCCACCCAGTTACGTTGTGACATTTGGCATACCCAAAGCACTCCTACGGTATCCGGGAGTTGCACAATCTCATGGTCTAAGGAAATGATACTTGACATTAGAAAAGCTTTAGCATACGAACTACATGATCTTTGTGCTAGGCTTAGGATTGGGTCTTGTCCATCACATCATTCTTCTAATGATGTGATCCCGTTATCAATGACATTCAATGTCCATGGTCAGGAAACCGTAACCATCTATTGATCAACGAGCTAGTCAACTAGAGGCTTACTAGGGACATGGTGTTGTCTATTTATCCACACATGTATCTGAGTTTCCTATCAATACAATTCTAGCATGGACAATAAACGATTATCATGAACAAGGATATATAATAATAACCAATTTCGTATTGCCTCTAGGGCATATTTCCAACACTGCCATCTAGCTCTGCACTTGATTCACCTTCTGTTTTGAGTAAGCTTGCGACACCTAAACCTGCTTCTGCTATTCGTTCTGATATGTCGCATGTTATTGATGATGTCACTTCTGCTATGCATGATACTTATGATGAAACTACTTCTATGCTTGATACTACTGTGCCACTTGGTGAATTTCTTGATGAACAACTTGCTAGGGTTAGAGAGAATGAAATTATTGAAACTGATTATATTGAAGATAGTGATGATGAAGACTCTCCCTCTAATACTTACGAATTGCCTGTTGTTCCTGAGGGTTATGTTCTGGATGAAGAATCTGCTAGAGCTATTCTTGCTTGTAATGATAGAAGTGATCTTAAGAAATTATTAGCTAAATGGAAGCAACAATCCCTTAATGCTAGAATGAAACCCGACCCTGCTTTTGCTACTTCACCTATCTGTGTTACCGATAAGGAGTATGAATTCTCGGTTGATCCTGATATAATTACTTTGGTTGAATCTGATCCTTTTCATGGCTATGAATCTGAAACTGTTGTGGCACACCTTACTAAATTAAATGATATTGCCACCCTATTCACTAAAGATGAGAGAACTCGCTACTTTTATATCCTTAAAATATTTCCGTTCTCATTAAAGGGTGATGCTAAGATATGGTTTAATTCTCTTGATCCTGGTTGTGTGCGTAGTCCCCAGGATATGATTTATTACTTCTCTACTAAATATTTCCCTGCTCATAAGAAACAAGCTGCTTTAAGGGATATATATATATATAATTTTGTGCAAATTGAAGAAGAGAGTCTCCCACAAGCTTGGGGGAGGCTTCTCCAATTACTTAATGCTTTGCCTGATCATCCTCTTAAGAAAAATGAAATACTTGATTTCTTTTATAATGGACTAACCGATGCTTCCAGATATTACCTGGATAGTTGTGCTGGTTCTGTTTTCAGGGAAAGAACACCAGATGAAGCTGAAATTCTATTGAATAATATGTTGACAAATGAAAATAATTGGACACCTCCTAAGCCTATTCCTAAACCAACTCCGAAGAAGAGAGGTGTTCTATTTCTCAGTCCTGAAGATATGCAAGAGGCAAAGAAATCTATGAAAGAAAAAGGTATTAAAGCTGAAGATGTTAAGAATTTACCTCCTATTGAAGAAATACACGGTCTTAATTTACCGCATGTTGAAGAAACATATGATCTTAATCCTTCACCTATTGAAGAAACACATGGTCTTGATAACCCGACACAGGTAGTAAAGGTAAATTCTCTCTATAGATATGATAAAGCTGAAATCCCATTACTAAGTTTGCTAGCCCATGCTTAGATGAGTTTGATAAACTTATGGTTAAGCAAGAAGATTTTAATGCTTATTTTGGTAGACAATCGAAATACAATTCAAATATGCTTGAACACTTGGGTGATTATATGGCTAATGTTAAAGGTGAACTTAAACTTATTAGTAAACATGCTTCTATGGTTACCACTCAAGTAGAACAAGTACTTAAAGCTCAAAATGATTTTCTCAATGAATTGAATAGTAAGAATAATGATTATGCTGTTAGAGTGGCTACTAAAACTGGTAGAATGACTCATGAACCTTTGTATCCTAAAGGCCACCCTAAGAGAATTGAGCAAGATTCTCAGAGAAATAATATAGATGCACCTAGTCCTTCTAAAAGGAAGAAAAAGAAAAATGATAGGACTTTGCATGCTTCTAGTGAACCTATTACTGAAACACCTGAGAATCCAAATGATATTTCTATTTCTGATACTGAAACACAATCTGGTAATGAACCTGAAACTAGTGATAATGTTAATAAAAATGTTCATGATGATACCCAACCTAGTAATGATAATGATGTAGAAATTGAACCTGTTGTTGATCTTGATAACCCACAATCAAAGAATCAACGTTATGATAAGAAAGACTTTGTTGCTAGGAAATACGGAAAGGAAAGAGAGTCTTGGGTTCAGAAACCCATGCCTTTCCCTCCCAAACCATCCAAGAAAAAGGATGATGAGGATTTTGAGCGCTTTGCTTAAATGATTAGACCTATCTTTTTGCGTATGTGGTTAACTGATATGCTCAAAATGAATCCTTATGCTAACTACATGAAAGAAATTGTCACTAATAAAAGAAAGATACTAGAAGCTAAAATCTCCACCATGCTTGCTAATTATACTTTTAGGGGTGGAATACCAAAGAAACTTGGAGATCCAGGAGTACCCACTATATCATGCTCCATTAAAAGAAACTATGTTAAACTGCTTTATGTGATCTTGGAGCTAGTGTTAGTGTTATGCCTCTCTCTTTATACCATCGACTTGATTTGAATAAGTTGACACCTACTGAAATATCTTTGCAAATGGCTGATAAATCAACTGCTATACCTGTCGGTATTTGTGAGGATGTGCCTGTTGTGGTTGCAAACGTTACTATTTTAACGCACTTTGTTATTCTTGATATTCCCGAGGACGATAGTATGTCTATTATTCTTGGAAGACCCTTTTTGAATACTGCAGGGGCTGTTATTGATTGCACCAAAGGCAATGTCACTTTTCATGTTAATGGTAATGAGCATATGGTAAACTTTCCGAGGAAATAACCTCAAGTCCACAGTATCAATTCTATTGGAAAAATTCCATCGATTATTTTTGGAGGTTTTGAATTTCCTCTTCCTACTGTTAAGAAGAAATATGATATTATTATTGTTGGGGATGTGCATATCCCCGTTGAGGTAACATAGTGTTATTCGAATTTTCTCTGGTTCCATGTTATTCGGAATGAGTTCGGTAACAAGACTTGATCAACCTTGTTAGTGGATTCCTTTTGATGAGCATGAGATGGATGAAACTAGAAGGCAGAACCTTCTATACCCCACTTTTACTTTCTGTTATTTATATTAAATAAAATAAAAATAGTATTTTCTGTCTGTTATCTGAATTATCCGTGCAATATAAAAATACCGTGAAAATAAAAGTTCTCCAAATGCCCTGAAATTTAAATATGATTTTTTCTGGAATATTTGAGAATATTTGGCATTGAGAACACAGCAGGAGGAGCTGGCACCTGGCCACGAGGGTCAGGGGCGTGCCCTACCCCCCAGGGCGCGCCCCCTGCCTCGTGGGCCCATGGTGGCCCTCCTCCACTTATTCCTGCACCCACACACTCCTTCTTCCTCCCACAAACAGGATTATCTAGTTCAAACCCGAGTCCAAGCTTATTTTTACTGCCATTTTCGATCTCCTTGCTCAAAGCACCTCTCACAAAACTTCTTGGGGGGCTTGTTCCTTGGAATGTGACTCCTCCATTGGTCCAATTAGTTTTGTTCTAGTGCTTTATTCATTGCAAATTTGTGCTGCCTAGGTGACCATGTTCTTGAGCTTGCATGTCAAATTTATATGGTTCCAAGTAGTTTTGATGCATGATATAGGCTCTAGGCACTTGTATGAGTAGTTGCTATCAATTTTGTTGAGTTTGGTTCACTTTTATTTTGAAGTTACTAAATATTTCAGAATTTTTCAGAGAATAATGAAGAGATTTTTGAGGGGCTCATCGAGCCGAAGCTCGAAGGAAAAGCAAAATGAAGAAGCAATGAAGCCCAAATATAATTTGCCTCGCACCGCGGAGGTTAGGCCGTGTGAAAGGCCCTCCGATGAATTCTTGAGAGCAACCGGGATTTATGAGGATTTTTATGAATTGGCTAAGAATGCAGGCCTCACCGACTTCCTCCGCGACCAACGCGAACAATATCTCTTACTCACCAATAATTTTGCGCAAAACTTCTACTATTATCCTAGGGAATCACCTCCTTCAGTAGAGTTTTATTTATATGATGTGGTTAAGAAGATGTCACTTTATGATTTTTGTCTGGTTTGTTTGATCCCTTTCGAGGGCAAAATAGAGGAAATGTGACGATGTGGATGGGTTTATTGGTACCATCACTGTAGGGGAAACGAGGAAGGTTTCTGATGCACGAATCGCTAACATACATTTTCCTGTTTTACGCTACTTTGCAATATTTGCTAGTCATCGCTTAATTAGTCGCGGAAATTGTGGAAACCTTAGTGTTCCTGATATTATTATTTTGTTCCACAGTTTATTTCGTGATAACTCGGTGAGTATGGGCGGTATTATTGCTAAATGGTTAAGTCTGAACCGTACAAAAGGACTCATCTTTGGTGGTATCTGTGCTTCACGCCTTGCTGCATATTATAACATACCTATTAGGCACTATGAAAAAGAAGAAAATTGTTGCCTACTGTTTATTTAGATTATAAGAGTATGGTAGCACATGATTTCATTATAAAGAATATGGAAGGGGGGCTTAAATACAAATTGTTCTTTGATAAACATCATCCGGAGACTATTACCTTGCCTGCTCCTTCCTTGTTTGATTTATCTGCAGGCCAGTACCTCATCTCGCTGGAGGATATTCACGCCTATCAAAACCCTGCATCGGCCGCAGAGCCAGAGTTGGAACGACAAATTGATCCTCCACGACAGTCTAATTATCTCTGGGATCCGGAGATGATTGCCAACCAGTGGCAATCAGAATCTTCTTCTTCGCAGTACGACCCCAACTATTATTATGGATATCCGCCAGGCCAGCCGTGGCCATAGACCGACTTAGGCCAAAAGCCTATGTTTGGGGGAGTACATATTTCCCATCGACATTACATTTATGTTCACACACTCATTGCTAGATGTAGGTGCTCATACTTTTTCATTGTATCATCCATGCTAGTTTATTCCCTTTTTATGCTTTCTTCTTATGTGTTTAATAAACCTTAAGAAAAACCAAAAAAATTAGTTGTAGCTTTTAATTAGTTTACTTTCCATGCTTGTAGTAGTAATTAAAAAGAAAACCCAAAAAGATTTCATGTTCTTCTTTTGCTTGTTGGGAGCTTTCCTATGTAAATAGTTTTATTTCTTTTCTTTTCTTTGGGGGTCGATAGGAGAAGACCATAATTAAATTGTTGAAGTGGCTCTTATATGTGCTACCTCTTGAGCACTGCGTTGGGTTTTCCCGGAACAGGAAAGGATGATGCAGCAAAGTAGCGTAAGTATTTCCCTCAGTTTTGAGAACCAAGGTATCAATCCAGTAGGAGGCTACGCGCGAGTCCCTCGTACCTGCACAAAACAAATAAATCCTTGCAATGAACGTAATAAGGGGTTGTCAATCCCTGCACGGCCACTTACGAGAGTGAGATCTGATAGATATGATAAGATAATATTTTTGGTATTTTTATGATAAAGATGCAAAGTAAAATAAAAGAAAAGTAAAAAAGCAAAGGAAATAACTAAGTATTGGAGGATTAATACGATGAAGATAGACCCGGGGGCCATAGGTTTCACTAGTGGCTTCTCTCAGGAGCATAAGTATTCTACTGTGGGTGAATGAATTATTGTTGAGCAATTGACAGAATTGAGCATAGTTATGAGAATATCTAGGCATGATCATGTATATAGGGATCACGTCCGAGACAAGTAGACCGACTCCTGCCTGCATCTACGACTATTACTCCACTCATCGACCGCTATCTAGCATGCATCTAGAGTATTAAGTTTATGAAAATAGAGTAATGTCTTAAGCAAGATGACATGATGTAGAGGGATAAACTCATGCAATATGATGAAAACCCCATCTTGTTATCCTCGATGGAAACAATACAATACGTGCCTTGCTGCCCCTACTGTCACTGGGAAAGGACACCGCAAGATTGAACCCAAAGCTAAGCACTTCTCCCATTGCAAGAAGGATCAATCTAGTAGGCCAAACCAAACTGATAATTCGAAGAGACTTGCAAAGATAACCAATCATACATAAAAGAATTCAGAGAAGATTCAAATATTGTTCATAAATAGACTTGATCATAAACCTACAATTCATCGGTCTCAACAAACACACCGCAAAAAGAAGATTACATCGAATAGTTCTCCACAAGAGAGGGGGAGAACATTGTATTGAGATCCAAAAAGAGAGAAGAAGCCATCTAGCTAATAACTATGGACCCATAGGTCTGAGGTAAACTACTAACACTTCATCGGAGGGGCTACGGTGATGATGTAGAAGCCCTTCGTGATGGATACCCCCTCTGGCGGAGCTCCGAAATAGGCCCCAAGATGGGATCTCGTGGATACAAAAAGTTGTGGCGGTGGAATTAGGGTTTTGGCTCCGTATCTGATTGTTTGGGGGTACATAGGTATATATAGGAGGAAGGAGTGCGTCGGTGGAGCAACAGGGGGCCCACGAGGGTGGAGGGCGCGCCTGGGGGGGTAGGCGCGCCCCCTACCTCGTGGCCTCCTCCTTTGTGTCTTGACGTAGGGTCCAAGTCTCCTAGATCATGTTCGATGAGAAAATCATGTTCCCGAAGGTTTCATTCCATTTGGACTCCGTTTGATATTCCTTTTCTTCGAAACCCTAAAATAGGCAAAAAAACAACAATTCTGGGTTGGGCCTCCGGTTAATAGGTTAGTCCCAAAAATAAGATAAAAGTGGATAATAAAGCCCAATAATGTCCAAAATAGTAGATAATATAGCATGGAGCAATCAAAAATTATAGATATGTTGGAGACATATCAAGCATCCCCAAGCTTAATTCCTGCTCTTCCTCGAGTGGGTAAATGATAAAAACAGAATTTTTGATGCGGAGTGCTACTTGGCATAATTTTAATGTAATTCTTCTTAATTGTGGTATGAATATTCAGATCCGAAAGATTCAAGATAAAAGTTCATATTGACATAAAAATAATAATACTTCAAGCATACTAACTAAGCAATTATGTCCTCTCAAAATAACATGGCCAAAGAAAGTTCATCCCTACAAAATCATATAGTTAGTCATGCTCCAGTTTCATCACACAAGAATGCTCACATCATGCACAACCCCGAGGACAAGCCAAGCAATTGTTTCATACTTTAGTAATCTCAAACCTATAAACTTTCACGCAATATATGAGCGCGAGCCATGGATATAGAACTATGGGTGGAATAGAATACGATGATGGGGGTTATGTGGAGAAGACAAAAAAAGGAGAAAGTCTCACATCAACGAGGCTAATCAATGGGCTATGAAGATGCCCATCGATTGATGTTAATGCAAGGAGTAGGGATTGCCATGCAACGGATGCACTAGAGCTATAAATGTATGAAAGCTCAACAAAAGAAACTAAGTGGGTGTGCATCCAACTTGCTTGCTCACGAAGACCTAGGGCACTTGAGGAGACCCACTGTTGGAATATACAAGCCAAGTTCTATAATGGAAAATTCCCACTAGTATATGAAAGTGACAAAACAAAAGACTCTCTATCATGAAGATTATGGTGCTACTTTGAAGCACAAGTGTGGAAAAAGGATAGTAGCATTGTCCCTTCTTTATTTTTTTTTATTTTTTTATTTGGCCTTTCTTTTTTTATTTGGGACAATGCTCTATTAATGATGATCATCACACTTCTATTTATTTACAACTCAATGATTACAACTCGATACTTAGAACAAGATATGACTCTATATGAATGCCTCCGGCGGTGTACCAGGTTATGCAATGAACCAAGAGTGACATGTATGAACGAATTATGAACGGTGGCTTTGCCACAGATACTATGTCAACTACATGATCATGCTAAGCAATATGACAATGATGAATGTGTCATGATGAACGGAATGGTGGAAAGTTGCATGGCAATATATCTCAGAATGGCTATGGCAATGCCATAATAGGTAGGTATGGTGGCTGTTTTGAGGAAGATATAAGGAGGTTTATGTGTGAAAGAGCGTATCATATCACGGGGTTTGGATGCACCGGCGAAGTTTGCACCAACTCTCAATGTGAGAAGGGCAATGCACGGTACCGAAGAGGCTAGCAATGATGGAAGGGTGAGAGTGCTTATAATCCATGGACTCAACATTAGTCATAAAGAACTCACATACTTATTGCAAAAATCTACAAGTCATCAAAAACCAAAGCACTACGGGCATGCTCCTAGGGGGATAGATTGGTAGGAAAAGACCATTGCTCGTCCCCGACCGCCACTCATAAGGAAGACAATCAAATAATACCTCATGTTTCAAATTTGTTACATAACGTTTGCCATATGTGCATGCTACGGGACTTGCAAACTTCAACACAAGCATTTCTCAAATTCACAACTACTCAACTAGCACGACTTTGATATTATTACCTCCATATCTCAAAACAATCATCAAGCATCAAACTTCTCTTAGTATTCAAAACACTCATAAGAAAAAATTTATTAATCTTGAACACCTAGCATATTAGGATTATTTAAGCAAATTACCATGTTATTTAAGACTCTCAAAATAATCTAAGTGAAGCATGTGATATCAATAGTTTCTATAAAACAAATCCACCACCGTGCTCTAAAAGATATAAGTGAAGTACTATAGCAAAACTATATAACTCAAATGATATAAGTGAAGCACATAGAGTATTCTAACAAATTCCAAATCTTGTATGGCTCTCTCAAAAGGTGTGTACAGCAAGGATGATTGTGATAAACTAAAAAGCAAAGACTCAAATCATACAAGACGCTCCAAGCAAAACACATATCATGTGGTGAATAAAAATATAGCTCCAAGTAAAGTTACCGATAGAAGTAGACGAAAAGAGGGGATGCCTTCCGGGGCATCCCCAAGCTTTGGCTTTTAGGTGTCCTTAGATTATCTTGGAGGTGCCATGGGCATCCCCAAGCTTAGGCTCTTGCCACTCCTTGCTCCATAATCCATCAAATCTCTACCCAAAACTTCAAAACTTCACAACACAAAACTTAAAGTAGAAAATCTCGTGAGCTCCGTTAGCGAAAGAAAACAAAAGACCACTTCAAGGTAATGTAATGAACTCATTATTTATTTATATTGGTGTTAAACCTACTGTATTTCAACTTCTCTATGGTTCATAAACTATTTTACTAGCCATAGATTCATCAAAATAAGCAAACAACACACGAAAAACAGAATCTGTCAAAAACAGAACAGTCTGTAGTAATCTGTAGCTAGCGCAAATCTGGAACCCCAAAAATTCTAAAATAAATTTCTGGACGTGAGGAATTTATCTATTAATCATCTTCAAAAATAATTAACTAAATAACACTTTCCAAATAAAAATGGCGGCAGTTCTCGTGAGCACTAAAGTTTCTGTTTTTTACAGCAAGATATCAAGACTTTCCCCAAGTCTTCCCAACGGTTCTACTTAGCACAAACACTAATTAAACACAAAAAACACAACCTAAACAGAGGCTAGATAAATTATTTATTACTAAACAGGAGCAAAAAGCAAGGAATAAAAATAAAATTGGGTTGCCTCCCAACAAGCGCTATCGTTTAACGCCCCTAGCTAAGCATAAAAAGCAAGGATAGATCTAGGTATTGCCATCTTTAGTATTAGGAAAGAAAAGAGCAAACTTGCTATCTATAGAATTGATCCTTCTATTTTGATAAAGCACATGGCTATTAATGGTAGAGGAAAGATTAAGTACGTTACGGAAATTTGTATCTAGGCTAGCCTTTATCTCTTTAATAGATTCATTTTGGTAAGAGAGCAAAAGAGATGTAGATTCAACTTTCTCATTCATGGGGTGCCCAAATATGGTTTTCATTTTTTCATAAGTGTCTACAACATCGCCTTCAAGAAAACCTTCTTCAAATGTAGAATCTAAGACATGCTTAAAAGAAGAAGGAAGGGCAATATAAAAGCTTTTTAAGTAAACTTCAATTTGGTATTGAGGCACGTAGCTAGCCCTGATCCTTAATAGTCTATACCAAGCATCTTTCAAAGATTCATCAAGTAAATAACGAAAAATTCCAGAATCATCTTCATCAAAATTATTAAGATTCTCATTGATAACTTTGGTAGGTTTTTCCATAGTATCCATATTTATGAGCTTATCGAGAATAGAATGGTTGTCCAAAGTACTAAAACTCTGCAGAGAACTCCCATCCCATTTTGATTCAGACATGGCGGAAGAAAGGCGAGCGAGAAGAGAGGGCAAATAAAATGGCAAGGGTGAAGTGCGGGAGAGGAAAACGAGAGGCAAATGGCAAATAATGTAATGCGGGAGATAAGTATTGTGATGGGTACTTGGTATACTGAATTTTGCGTAGACTCCCCGGCAATGGTGCTAGAAATCCTTCTTGCTGTTGGAAATATGCCCTAGAGGCAATAATAAATTGATTATTATTATATTTCCTTGTTCATGATAATCGTTTATTATCCATGCTAGAATTGTATTGATAGGAAACTCAGATACATGTGTGGATACATAGACAACACCATGTCCCTAGTAAGCCTCTAGTTGACTAGCTCGTTGATCAATAGATGGTTACAGTTTCCTGACCATGGACATTGGATGTCGTTGATAACGGGATCACATCATTAGGAGAATGATGTGATGGACAAGACCCAATCCTAAGCATAGCACTAGATCGTGTAGTTCGTATGCTAAAGCTTTTCTAATGTCAAGTATCATTTCCTTAGACCATGAGATTGTGCAACTCCCGGATACCGTAGGAGTGCTTTGGGTGTGCCAAACGTCACAACGTAACTGGGTGGCTATAAAGGTACACGACGGGTATCTCCGAAAGTGTCTGTTGGGTTGGCATGAATCGAGACTGGGATTTGTCACTCCGTGTGACGGAGAGGTATCTCTGGGCCCACTCGGTAGGACATCATCATACTGTGCACAATGTGACCAAGGAGTTGATCACGGGATGATGTGTTATGGAACGAGTAAAGAGACTTGCCGGTAACGAGATTGAACAAGGTATCGGGATACCGACGATCGAATCTCGGGCAAGTATCGTACCGATAGACAAAGGGAATTGTATACGGGATTGATTAAGTCCTTAATATCGTGGTTCATCCGACGAGATCATCGTGGAACATGTGGGAGCCAACATGGGTATCCAGATCCCGCAATTGGTTATTGACTGGAGAAAGTCTCGGTCATGTCTGCATGTCTCCCGAACCCGTAGGGTCTACACACTTAAGGTTCGGTGATGCTAGGGTTATAGAGATATTAGTATGCGGTAACCCGAAAGTTTTTCGGAGTCCCGGATGAGATCCCGGACATCACGAGGAGTTCCGGAATGGTCCGGAGGTAAAGAATTATATATAGGAAGTGCTATTTCGGCCATCGGGACAAGTTCCAGGGTCACCGGTATTGTACCGGGACCACCGGAAGGGTCCCGGGGGTCCACCGGGTGGGGCCACCTGCCCCGGGGGGGCACATGGGCTGTAGGGGGTGCACCTTGGCCTATATGGGCCAAGGGCACCAGCCCCCAGAGGCCCATGCGCCAAGAGAGGAGGGATAGGAAGAGTCCTAAAGGGGGAAGGCACCTCCGAGGTGCCTTGGGGAGGAGGGACTCCTCCCCTAGCCGCACCCTTCCTTGGAGGAAGGGCGAAGGCTGAGCCTCCCCCCTCTCCCTTGGCCCTATATATAGTGGGGAAAGGGAGGGCAACCATACCTAAGACCTGGCGCCTCCCTCTCCCTCCCGTGACACATCTCCCTCCTCCCGCGGCGCTTGGCGAAGCCCTGTTGGAATCCCGCTACTTCCACCACCACACCGTCTGTTGTTGGATCTCCATCAACCTCTCCTTCCCCCTTGCTGTATCAAGAAGGAGGAGACGTGGCTGCTCCATACGTGTGTTGAACACGGAGGTACCGTCCGTTCAGCGCTAGGATCATCGGTGATTTGGATCACGACGAGTACGACTCCATCAACCCCGTTCTCTTGAACGCTTCCGCGGGCGATCTACAAGGGTATGTAGATCCACTCCTCCCTCGTTGCTAGATGACTCCATAGATAGATCTTGGTGACACGTAGGAAAATTTTGAATTTATGCTACGTTCCCCATCAGTGGCATCATGAGCTAGGTCTATGCGTAGTTTCTATGCACGAGTAGAACACAAAGTAGTTGTGGGCGTTGATTTTGTTCAATATACTTGCCGTTACTAGTCTTATCTTGATTCGGTGGCATTGTGGGATCAAGCGGCCCGGACCGACCTTACACGTACTCTTACGTGAGACTGGTTCCACCGACTGACATGCACTAGTTGCATTAGGTGGCTGGCGGGTATCTGTCTCTCCCACTTTAGTCGGATCGGATTCGATGAAAAGGGTCCTTATGAAGGGTAAATAGCAATTGGCATATCACATTGTGGTCTTTGCGTAGGTAAGAAACGTTCTTGCTAGAAACCCATAGCAGCCACGTAAAACATGCAAACAACAATTAGAGGACGTCTAACTTGTTTTTGCAGGGTATGCTATGTAATGTGATATGGCCAAAGGATGTGATGAATGATATATGTGATGTATGAGATTGATCATGTTCTTGTAATAGGAATCACGACTTGCATGTCGATGAGTATGACAACCGGCAGGAGCCATAGGAGTTGTCTTAATTTATTTATGACCTGCGTGTCAACATAAACGTCATGTAATTACTTTACTTTATTGCTAACCGTTAGCTGTTGTAGTAGAAGTAATAGATGACGTGACAACTTCAAGAAGACACGATGATAGAGATCATGATGATGGAGATCATGGTGTCATGCCGGTGACAAGATGATTATGGAGCCCCAAGATGGAGATCAAAGGAGCTATATGATATTGGCCATATCATGTCACTATTATTTGATTGCATGTGATGTTTATCATGTTTATACATCTTGTTTACTTAGAACGACGGTAGTAAATAAGATGATCCCTCACTAAAATTTCAAGAAAGTGTTCCCCCTAACTATGCACCGTTGCGACAGTTCGTTGTTTCAAATCACCACGTGATGATCGGGTGTTTGATTCCAACGTTCACATACAACGGGTGTAAGACAGATTTACACATGCAAACACTTAGGTTGACTTGACGAGCCTAGCATGTGTACAGACATGGCCTCGGAACACAGAAGACCGAAAGGTCGAGCATGAGTCGTATGGTAGATATGATCAACATGAAGATGTTCACCGATGTTGACTAGTCCGTCTCACGTGATGATCGGACACGGCCTAGTTGACTCGGATCATGTAATCACTTAGATGACTAGAGGGATGTCTATCTGAGTGGGAGTTCATAAGATGAACTTAATTATCCTGAACATAGTCAAAAGATCTTTGCAAATTATGTCATAGCTCGCGCTTCAGTTCTACTGTTTAGTTATGTTCCTAGAGAAAATTTAGTTGAAAGTTGATAGTAGCAATTATGTGGACTAGGATTGTCCTCATTGCTTCATAGAAAGCTTATGTCCTTAATGCACCGCTCAGTGTGCTGAACCTCGAACATCGTCTGTGGATGTTGCGAACATCTGACATACACGTTTTGATAACTACGTGATAGTTCAGTTAAACGGTTTAGAGTTGAGGCACCGAAGACGGTTTTTGAAACGTTGTGAAACATATGAGATGTTTCGAGGGCTGAAATTGGAATTTCAGGCTCGTGCCCACGTCAAGAGGTATAAGACCTCCGACGATTTTCTTAGCCTGCAAACTAAGGGAGAAAATCTCAATTGTTGAACTTGTGCTCAGATTGTCTGAGTACAACAATCACTTGAATCGAGTGGGAGTTGATCTTCCAGATGAAATAGTGATGGTTCTCCGAAGTCATTACCACCAAGCTGCTAGAGCTTCGTGATGAACTATGATATATCAGGGACATATATGATGATCCTTGAGATATTCGCGATGTTTGACACCGCGAAAGTAGAAATCAAGAAGGAGCATCAATTGTTGATGGTTGGTGAAACCACTAGTTTCAAGAAGGGCAAGGGAACAAAGGGATACTTCATGAAACGGCAAATCAGCTGCTGCTCTAGTGAAGAAACCCAAGGTTGAACCCAAACCCGAGACTAAGTGCTTCTGTAATAAGGGGAACAGCCACTGGAGCAGAATTACCCTAGATACTTGGTAGATGAGAAGGCTGGCAAGGTCGATAGAAGTATATTGGATATACATTGTGTTGATGTGCACTTTACTAGTACTCCTAGTAGCACCAGGGTATTAGATACCGGTTCGGTTGCTAAGTGTTAGTAACTCGAAATAAAAGCTACGGAATAAATGGAGACTAGCTAAAGGTGAGCTGACGATATGTGTTGGAAGTGTTTCCAATGTTGATATGATCAAGCATCGCATTCTCCCTCTACCATCGAGATTGGTGTTAAACCTAAATAATGGTTATTTGGTGTTTGCGTTGAGCATAGACATGATTGGATTATGCCTATCACGATACGGTTATTCATTTAAGGAGAATAATGGTTACTCCGTTTATTTGAATAATACCTTCAATGGTCTTGCACCTAAAATGAATGGTTTATTGAATCTCGATCGTAGTGATACACATGTTCATGCCAAAAGATATAAGATAGTAATGATAGCACCACCTACTTGTGGCACTGCCACGTAAGTCATATCGGTATAAAACGCATGAAGAAGCTCCATGTTGATGGATCTTTGGGCTCACTCGTTTTTGAAAAGTTTGAGACATGCGAACCATGTCTATTGGTGTATATGCATGAAGAAACTCCATGCAAATGGACCGTTTGAACTCACTTGATCTTGAATCACTTGAGACATGCAAATCATACCACATGGGAAAGATGACTGAAAGCCTCGTTTTCAGTAAAATGGAACTAGAAAGCAACTTCTTGGAAGAAATACATTTTAATGTGTGCAGTCCAATGCGTGCTGAGGCATGTAGTGGATATCGTTATGTTCTTACTTCACACATGATTTGAGTAGATGTTGAGTATACTTACTTGATAAATCACAAGTCTAAATTATTGAAAGGTTTGAAGTAATTTCAGGGTGAAGTTGAAAGATCGTCGTGACAAGAGGATAAAATATCTATGATATGATCATAGAGATGAATATCTGAATTACGAGTTTGGCACAGAATTAAGACATTGTGGAAATTGTTTCACAACTAATACAGCCTGGAACACCATAGTGTGATGGTGTGTCCGAACATCATAACTGCACCCTATTGGATATGATGCATACCATGATGTCTCTTATCGAATTGCCACGATAGTTTATGGGTTAGGCATTAGAGACAACCACATTCACTTTAAATAGGGCACCACGTAATTCCGATGATATGACACCGTATGAACTATGGTTTAGAGAAACCTAAGCTGCCATTTCTTAAAAGTTTGGGGCTGCGACACTTATGTGAAAAAGTTTCAGGCTGATAAGCTCGAACCCAAAGCGGATAAATGCATCTTCATAGGACACCCAAAACAGTTGGGTATACCTCCTGTCTCAGATTCAAAAGCAATAAGGGATTGTTTCTAGAATCGGGTCCTTTCTCGAGGTAAAGTTTCTCTCGAAAGAATTGAGTGGGAGGATGGTGGAGACTTGATGAGGATATTGAACCGTCTCTTCAACTAGTGTGTGGCAGGGCACAGGAAGTTGTTCCTGTGGCACCTACACCAATTGAAGTGGAAGCTTATGATAGTGATCATGAAACTTCAGATCAAGTCACTCCCAAACCTCGTGGGATGACAAGGATGCGTACTACTTCAGAGTGGTACGTAATCCTGTCTTGGAAGTCATGTTGCTAGACAACAATGAACCTACGAGCCATGGAGAAGCGATGGTGGGCCTGGATTCCAAAATGGCTCGAGGCCATATAATCTGAGAGAGGATCCATGTATGAAAACAAAGTGTAGACTTTGGCAGAACGGCTCGATGGTCGTAAGGCTATTGAGTATAGATGGATTTTAAAAGGAAGACGGACAATGATGGTAAGTATCACCATTAAGAAAGCTCGACTTGTCGTTAAGATGTTTTCCGACTAGTTCAAGGAGTTGACTACGATGAGACTTTCTCACTCGTAGCGATGCTAAGAGTCTGTTGGAATTATATTAGCGATTACTGCATTATTTATGAAATATTGCAGATAGGATGTCGAAACATTGTTTCCTCGACGATTTTCTTGAGGAAAGGTTGTATGTGATACAACCGGAAGGTTTTGTCAATCCTGAAAGATGCTAATAAATATGCAAAGCTCCAGCAATCCTTCTAAGGACTGGAGTAAGCATCTCGGAGTTGGAATGTACGCTTTGATGAGATGATCAAAGATTTTGGGTGTATACAAAGTTTATGAGAAACTTGTATTTCCAAAGAAGTGAGTGGGAGCACTATAGAATTTCTGATGAATATATGCTGTTGACATGTTGTTGATCAGAAATGACGTAGAATTTCTGGAAAGCATATAGGGTTATTTGGAAAGTGTTTTTCAATGGAAAGCCTGGATTAAGCTATTTGAACATTGAGCATCAAGATCTATAAGGATAGATCAAAACACTTAATGGTACTTTCAAATGAGCACATTCCTTGACATGATCTTGAAGGTGTTCAAGATGGATCAGTCAAAGAAGGAGTTCTTGCCTGAGTTGTAAGGTATGAAGTTAAGACTTAAAGCTTGACCACGGCAGAATAGAGAGAAAGGACGAAGGTCGTCCCCTATGCTTAAGACATAGGCTCTACAGTATGCTATGCTGTGTACCGCACCTAAAGTGTGCCTTGCCATGAGTCAGTCAAGGGGTACAAGAGTGATCCAAGAATGGATCACAGGACAACGGTCAAAGTTATCCTTAGTAACTAGTGGACTAAGGAATTTTTCTCGATTATGGAGGTGGTAAAAGAGTTCGTCATAAAGGGTTACGCCGATGCAAACTTTGACACTAATCCAGATTATTCTGACTAGTAAACTGGATTCGTATAGTAGAACAGTTATTTGGAATAGCTCCAAATAGAACGTGGTAGCTGCATCTAGGAGATGACATCGAGATTTGTAAAGCACACACGGATCTGAAAGGTTCAGACCCGTTGACTATAACCTCTCTCACAAGCATAACATGATCAAACCCAGAACTCATCGAGTGTTAATCACATGGTAAATGTGAACTAGATTATTGACTCTAGTAAACTCTTTGGGTGTTAGTCACATGGGGATGTGACCTTGAGTGTTAATCACATATCGATGTGAACTAGATTATTGACTCTAGTGCAAGTGGGAGACTGTTGGAAATATGCCCTAGAGGCAATAATAAATTGATTATTATTATATTTCCTTGTTCACGATAATCGTTTATTATCCATGCTAGAATTTTATTGATAGGAAACTCAGATACATGTGTGGATACATAGACAACACCATGTCCCTAGTAAGCCTCTAGTTGACTAGCTCATTGATCAATAGATGGTTACGATTTCCTGACCATCGACATTGGATGTCGTTGATAACGGGATCACATCATTAGGAGAATGATGTGATGGACAAGACCCAATCCTAAGCATAGCACCAGATCGTGTAGTTCGTATGCTAAAGCTTTTCTAATGTCAAGTATCATTTCCTTAGACCATGAGATTGTGCAACTCCCGGATACCGTAGGAGTGCTTTGGGTGTGCCAAACGTCACAACGTAACTGGGTGGCTATAAAGGTACACTACGGGTATCTCCGAAAGTGTCTGTTGGGTTGGCACGAATCGAGACTGGGATTTGTCACTCCGTGTGACGGAGAGGTATCTCTGGGCCCACTCGGTAGGACATCATCATACTGTGCACAATGAGACCAAGGAGTTGATCACGGGATGATGTGTTACGGAACGAGTAAAGAGACTTGCCTGTAACGAGATTGAATAAGGTATCGGGATACCGACGATCGAATCTCGGGCAAGTATCGTACCAATAGACAAAGGGAATTGTATACGGGATTGATTAAGTCCTTGACATCGTGGTTCATCCGATGAGATCATCATGGAACATGTGGGAGCCAACATGGATATCCAGATCCCGCTATTGGTTATTGACCGGAGAACGTCTCGGTCATGTCTGCATGTCTCCCGAACCCGTAGGGTCTACACACTTAAGGTTCGGTGACGCTAGGGTTATAGAGATATTAGTATGCGGTAACCCGAAAGTTGTTCGGAGTCCCGGATGAGATCTCGGACGTCACGAGGAGTTCCGGAATGGTCCGGAGGTAAAGAATTATATATAGGAAGTGCTATTTCGACCATCGGGACAAGTTTCGGGGTCACCGGTATTGTACCGAGACCACCGGAAGGGTCCCGGGGGGTCCACCGGGTGGGGCCACCTGCCCCGGGGGGGCACATGGGCTGTACGGGATGCGCCTTGGCCTATATGGGCCAAGGGCACCAGCCCCAAGAGGCCCATGCGCCAAGAGAAGAGGGATAGGAAGAGTCCTAAAGGGGGAAGGCACCTCCGAGGTGCCTTGGGGAGGAGGGACTCCTCCCCTGGCCGCACCCTTCCTTGGAGGAAGGGCCAAGGCTGCGCCTCCCCCCTCTCCCTTGGCCCTATATATAGTGGGGAAAGGGAGGGCAACCTTGGCCCTTCCTCCAAGGAAGGGTGCGGCCAGGGGAGGAGTCCCTCCTCCCCAAGGCACCTCGGAGGTGCCTTCCCCCTTTAGGACTCTTCCTATCCCTCTTCTCTTGGCGCATGTGCCCTTTTGGGGCTGGTGCCCTTGGCCCATATAGGCCAAGGCACACCCCCAACAGCCCATGTGGCCCCCGGGGCAGGTGGCCCCACCCGGTGTTCCCCCGGGACCCTTCCGGTGGTCCCGGTACAATACCGGTGACCCCGAAACTTGTTCCGGTACAATGGATTTCGATGGAGCCCTATTTAAAGTGAATGCGGCAGTCTCTAAAGCATAGCCCCAAAAAGATAGCGGTAAATCGGTAAGAGACATCATAGATCGCACCATATCTAATAAAGTGCGATTACGACGTTCGGACACACCATTACGCTGAGGTGTTCCAGGCGGCGTGAGTTGTGAAACTATTCCACATTTTCTTAAGTGTGTGCCAAATTCGTGACTCAAGTATTCTCCTCCACGATCTGATCGTAGAAACTTGATCTTCCTATCACGTTGATTCTCAACCTCACTCTGAAATTCCTTGAACTTTTCAAAGGTTTCAGACTTGTGTTTCATTAAGTAGATATACCCATATCTACTCAAGTCATCAGTGAGGGTAAGAACATAACGATAGCCACCGCGAGCCTCAACGCTCATTGGACCGCACACATCAGTATGTATGATTTCCAATAAGTTGGTTGCTCGCTCCATTGTTCCTGAGAATGGAGTCTTGGTCATTTTACCCATGAGGCATGGTTCGCACGTGTCAAATGATTCATAATCAAGAGACTCTAAAAGTCCATCAGCATGGAGCTTCTTCATGCGTTTGACACCTATGTGACCAAGGCGGCAGTGCCACAAATATGTGGGACTATCATTATCAACCTTACATCTTTTGGTACTCACACTATGAATATGTGTAGCGTTACGCTCGAGATTCATTAAGAATAAACCATTCACCATAGGAGCATGACCATAAAACATATCTCTCATATAAATAGAACAACCATTATTCTCGGATTTAAATGAGTAGCCATCTCGAATTAAACGAGATCCCGATACAATGTCCATGCTCAAAGCTGGCACTAAATAACAATTATTAAGGTTTAAAACTAATCCCGAAGGCAAATATAGAGGTAGCGTGCCGACGGCGATCACATTGACCTTGGAACCATTCCCGACGCGCATCGTCACCTCGTTCTTTGCCAGTCTCCGCTTATTCCGCAGCCCCTGCTTTGAGTTACAAATGTGAGCAACTGCACCGGTATCAAATACCCAGGAGCTACTACGGGTACTAGTAAGGTACACATCAATTACATGTATATCATATATACCTTTTGTTTTGCCGGCCTTCTTGTCTGCTAAGTATTTGGGTCAGTTCCGCTTCCAGTGACCACTTCCCTTGCAATAAAAGCACTCAGTCTCGGGCTTGGGTCCATTCTTTGGCTTCTTCCCAGTAGCTTGCTTGCCGGGCGCGGCAACTCCCTTGCCATCCTTCTTGAAGTTCTTTTTACCCTTGCCCTTCTTGAACTTAGTGGTTTTATTGACCATCAACACTTGATGTTCCTTCTTGACTTCTACCTCTGCTGATTTCAGCATTGCAAATACCTCAGGAATGGTCTTTTCCATCCCCTACATATTGAAGTTCATCACAAAGCTCTTGTAGCTTGGTGGAAGCGACTGGAGGATTCTGTTAATGACCGCATCATCCGGGAGATTAACTCCCAGCTGAGTCAAGCGGTTATGTAACCCAGACATAGTGAGTATGTGCTCACTGACAGAACTATTTTCCTCCATCTTACAGCTAAAGAATTTGTCGGAGACTTCATATCTCTCGACCAGGGCATGAGCTTGAAAAACCATTTTAAGATCTTCGAACATCTCATATGCTCCATGTCTCTCAAAATGCTTTTGGAGCCCCGGCTCTAAACTGTAAAGCATGCCGCACTGAACAAGGGAGTAGTCATCAGCACGTGTCTGCCAAGCGTTCATAACGTCTTGGTTCTGTGGGACAGGCGGGTCACCTAGCGGTGCTTGTAGGACATAATCTTTCTTGGCAGCTATGAGGATGATCCTCAGGTTCCGGACCCAGTCCGTATAGTTGCTGCCATCGTCTTTCAGCTTGGTTTTCTCTAGGAACACGTTGAAGTTGAGGACTACGTTGGCCATTTGATCTACAAGACATATTGTAAATATTTTAGACTAAGTTCATGATAATTAAGTTCATCTAATCAAATTATTCAATGAACTCCCACTTAGATAGACATCCCTCTTCTAGTCATCTAAGTATAACATGATCCGAGTCAACTAGGCCGTGTCCGATCATCACGTGAGACGGACTAGTCAACGTCGGTGAACATCTTCATGTTGATCATATCTTCTATACGACTCATGCTCGACCTTTTGGTCTTCTGTGTTCCGAGGCCATGTCTGTACATGCTAGGCTCGTCAAGTCAACCTAAGTGTTTGCATGTGTAAATCTGTCTTACACCCGTTGTATTTGAACGTTTGGATCAAACACCCGATCATCACGTGGTGCATTGAAACAACGAACTGTCGCAACGGTGCACAGTTAGCGGGAACACTTCTTGAAATTATTATGAGGGATCATCTTATTTACTACCGTCGTTCTAAGTAAACAAGATGCAAAACATGATAAACATCACATGCAATCAAATAATAAATGTGACATGATATGGCCAATATCACATAGCTCCTTTGATCTCCATCTTGGGGCTCCATGATCATCTTGTCACCGGCTTGACACCATGATCTCCATCATCGTGTCTCCATGAAGTTGCTCGCCAACTATTACTTCTACTACTATGGCTAACGCGTTTAGAAATAAAGTAAAGTAATTTACATGGCGTTTCTCAATGACACGCAGGTCATACAAAAATAAATACAACTCCTATGGCTCCTGTCGGTTGTCATACTCATCGACATGCAAGTCGTGATTCCTATTACAATAGCATGAACAACTCATACATCATATATAGATCATTCATCATTCATCACAACTTTGGCCATATCATATCACAAAGCACTTGCTGCAAAAACAAGTTAGACATCCTCTAATTGTTGTTGCAAGTTTTACGTGGCTGAATTAGGGTTCTAGCAAGAACATTTTCTTACCTACGTGAAAGCCACAACGTGATTTGTCAACTTCTATTTACCCTTCATAAGGACCCTTTTCATCGAATCCGCTCCAACTAAAGTAGGAGAGACAGACACCCGCCAGCCACCTTATGCAACTAGTGCATGTTAGTCGGTGGAACCGGTCTCACGTAAGCATACGTGTAAGGTTGGTCCGGGCCGCTTCATCCCACAATACCGTTGAAGCAAGATAAGACTAGTAGCGGCAAGAAAGTTGACAACATCTACGCCCACAACAAATTGTGTTCTACTCGCGCAAGAAGAACTACGCATAGACCTAGCTCTGATACCATTGTTGGGGAACGTTGCAGAAAACAAAATTTTTCCTACAGCTTCACCAAGATCCATCTATGAGTTCATCTAGCAACGAGTGATCGGATGCATCTACATACCTTTGCAGATCGCGAGCGGAAGCGTTCAAAGAACGGGGATGAGGTAGTCGAACACGACGTGATCCAAATCACCAGAGATCCTAGCACCGAACGGACGGTACCTCCGCGTTCAACACATGTACGGTCAGCGTAATGTCTCCTTCTTCTTGATCCACCAAGGGGAAAGGAGAAGTTGATGAAGATCCAACAGCACGACGGCATGGTGGTGGATGCAGGGCGTCACAGTAGCACGGCTTCGCCTATACTACGAGAGAGAGATGTAATAGGGGAGAGGGAGGCGCCAAAAGGCTGAGGTGTGATGTCCTCCATCTCCCCCACTATATATAGGGGTGTCTAGGGGGGGAGCCGGCCCTAGGAGATCCAATCTCCTAGGGGGGGCAGCGGCCAAGGGGTGGGGGGCTTGCCCCCCAAGCAAGGGGGCGCCCCCCTTTAGGCTTTCCCCCAAACCCTAGGCGCATGGGCCCTTTTGGGGCTGGTGCCCTTGGCCCATATAGGCCAAGGCGCACCCCCTACAGCCCATGTGGCCCCCGGGGCAGGTGGCCCCACCCGGTGGACCCCCGGGACCCTTCCGGTGGTCCCGGTACAATACCGGTGACCCCGAAACTTGTCCCGATGGCCGAAATAGCACTTCCTATATATAATTCTTAACCTCCGGACCATTCCGGAACTCCTCGTGACGTCCGGGATCTCATCCGGGACTCCAAACAACATTCGGGTTACTGCATATACATATCTTCACAACCCTAGCGTCACCGAACCTTAAGTGTATAGACCCTACGGGTTCGGGAGACAGGCAGACATGACCGAGACGACTCTCCGGTCAATAACCAACAGCAGGATCTGGATACCCATGTTGGCTCCCACATGCTCCACGATGATATCATCGGATGAACCACGATGTCGAGGATTCAAGCAACCCCGTATGCAATTCCCTTTGTCAATTGATATGTTACTTGCCCGAGATCCGATCGTCGGTATCCCAATACCTCGTTCAATCTCGTTACCGGCAAGTCACTTTACTCATACCGTAATGCATGATCCCGTGACCAGACACTTGGTTACTTTGAGCTCATTGTGATGATGCATTACTGAGTGGGCCCAGTGATACTTCTCCGTCATACGGAGTGACAAATCCCAGTCTTGATCCGTGTCAACCCAACAGATACTTTCGGAGATACCCGTAGTCTACCTTTATAGTCACCCAATTACGTTGTGACGTTTGGTATACCCAAAGCACTCCTACGGTATCCGGGCGTTACACGATCTCATGGTCTAAGGAAAAGATACTTGACATTGGAAAAACTCTAGCAAACAAACTATATGATCTTTATGCTATGTTTAGGATTGGGTCTTGTCCATCACATCATTCTCCGAATGATGTAATCTCGTTATCAATGACATCCAATGTCCATAGTCAGGAAACCATGACTATCTGTTGATCAACGAGCTAGTCAACTAGAGGCTTACTAGGGACATGTTGGTGTCTATTATTCACACATGTATTACGATTTCCGGATAACACAATTTTAGCATGAATAAAGACAATTATCATGAACAAGGAAATATAATAATAATGCTTTTATTATTGCCTCTAGGGCATATTTCCAACAGTCTCCCACTTGCACTAGAGTCAATAATCTAGTTACATTGTGATGAATCGAACACCCATGGAATTCTGGTGTTGATCATGTTTTGCCCTAGGGAGAGGTTTAGTCAACGGATCTGCTACATTCAGGTCCGTATGTACTTTACACATCTCTATGTCTCCATCTTGAACATTTTCACGAATGGAGTTGAAGCGACGCTTGATGTGCCTTGTCTTCTTGTGAAACCTGGGCTCCTTGGCAAGTGCAATAGCTCCAGTGTTATCACAAAAGAGTTTGATTGGCCCCGACGCATTGGGTATGACTCCTAGGTCGGTGATGAACTCCTTCATACATATTGCTTCATGTGCTGCCTCCGAGGCTGCCATGTACTCCGCTTCACATGTAGATCCCGCCATGACGCTCTGCTTGCAACTGCACCAGCTTACTGCCCCACCATTCAAAATATACACGTATCCGGTTTGTGACTTAGAGTCATCCAGATCTGTGTCGAAGCTAGCGTCGACGTAACCCTTTACGACGAGCTCTTCGTCACCTCCATAAACAAGAAACATTTCCTTAGTCCTTTTCAGGTACTTCAGGATATTCTTGACCGCTGTCCAGTGTTCCTTGCCGGGATTACTTTGGTACCTTCCTACCAAACTTACGGCAAGGTTTACATCAGGTCTGGTACACAGCATGGCATACATAATAGAACCTATGGCTGAGGCATAGGGGATGACACTCATCTCTTCTATATCTTCTGCCGTGGTCGGACATTGAGCTGAGCTCAATTTCATACCTTGTAACACAGGCAAGAACCCCTTCTTAGACTGATCCATATTGAACTTCTTCAATATCTTATCAAGTTATGTGCTTTGTGAAAGACCTATGAGACGTCTTGATCTATCTCTATAGATCTTGATGCCTAATACATAAGCAGCTTCTCCAAGGTCCTTCATTGAAAAACTCTTATTCATGTAGGCCTTGATGTTGTCCAAGAGTTCTATATCATTTCCCATCAAAAGTATGTCATCTACATATAATATGAGAAATGCTACAGAGCTCCCACTCACTTTCTTGTAAACGCAGGCTTCTTTGTAAGTCTGCGTAAACCCAAACGCTTTGATCATCTCATCAAAGCGAATGTTCCAACTCCGAGATGCTTGCACCAACCCATAAATCGAGCGTTGGAGCTTGCACACTTTGTCAGCATTCTTAGGATCGACAAAACCTTCCAGCTGCATCATATACAATTCTTCCTTAAGGAAACCATTAAGGAATGCCGTTTTGACGTCCATTTGCCAAATCTGATAATCGTAAAATGCGGCAATTGCTAACATGATTCGGACGGACTGTAGCTTCGCTACCGGTGAGAAAGTCTCATCGTAGTCAACACCTTGAACTTGTCGATAACCCTTAGCGACAAGCCGAGCTTTATAGATGGTCACATTACCATCCACGTCTGTCTTCTTCTTAAAGATCCATTTATTTTCTATGGATCGCTGTTTAACGGGCAAGTCAGTCAAAGTCCATACTTCGTTTTCATAAATGGATCCTATCTCGGATTTCATGGCTTCTAGCCATTTGTCGGAATCCAGGCCCGCCATCGCTTCTTCATAGTTCCAAGGTTCACCGTTGTCTAACAACATGATTTCCAAGACAGGGTTGCCGTACCACTCTGGTGCGGAACGTGTCCTTGTGGACCTTCGAATTTCAGTAGGAGCTTGATCAGAAGTATCTTGATCATTATCATTAACTTCCTCTCTAGTCGGTGCAGGCACCTCAGGAACATTTTCTTGAGTTGCGCCATTTTCCGGTTCAAGAGGTAATACTTCATCAAGTTCTACTTTCCTCCCACTTACTTCTTTCGAGAGAAACTCTTTCTCTAGAAAGAATCCATTCTTGGCAACAAAGATCTTGCCTGCGGATCTGAGGTAGAAGGTATACCCAACAGTTTCTTTAGGGTATCCTATGAAGACGCATTTTTCCGACTTGGGTTCGAGCTTTTCAGGTTGAAGTTTCTTGACATAAGCATCACATCCCCAAACTTTTAGAAACGATAGCTTAGGTTTCTTCCCGAACCATAATTCATACAGTGTCATCTCAACGGATTTCGACGGAGCCCTATTTAAAGTGAATGCGGCAGTCTCTAAAGCATAGCCCCAAAAAGATAGTGGTAAATCGGTAAGAGACATCATAGATCGCACCATATCTAATAAAGTGCGATTACGATGTTCGGACACACCATTACGCTGAGGTGTTCCAGGCGGCGTGAGTTGTGAAACTATTCCACATTTTCTTAAGTGTGTGCCAAATTCGTGACTCAAGTATTCTCCTCCACGATCTGATCGTAGAAACTTGATCTTCCTGTCACGTTGATTCTCAACCTCACTCTGAAATTCCTTGAACTTTTCAAAGGTTTCAGACTTGTGTTTCATTAAGTAGATATACCCATATCTACTCAAGTCATCAGTGAGGGTGAGAACATAACGATAGCCACCGCGAGCCTCAACACTCATTGGACCGCACACATCAGTATGTATGATTTCCAATAAGTTGGTTGCTCGCTCCATTGTTCCTGAGAACGGAGTCTTGGTCATTTTACCCATGAGGCATGGTTCGCACGTGTCAAATGATTCATAATCAAGAGACTCTAAAAGTCCATCAGCATGGAGCTTCTTCATGCGTTTGACACCTATGTGACCAAGGCGGTAGTGCCACAAATATGTGGGACTATCATTATCAACCTTACATCTTTTGGTACTCACACTATGAATATGTGTAGCGTTACGCTCGAGATTCATTAAGAATAAACCATTCACCATAGGAGCATGACCATAAAACATATCTCTCATATAAATAGAACAACCATTATTCTCGGATTTAAATGAGTAGCCATCTCGAATTAAACGAGATCCCGATACAATGTTCATGCTCAAAGCTGGCACTAAATAACAATTATTAAGGTTTAAAACTAATCCCGAAGGCAAATATAGAGGTAGCATGCCGACGGCGATCACATTGACCTTGGAACCATTCCCGACGCGCATCGTCACCTCGTTCTTTGCCAGTCTCCGCTTATTCCGCAGCCCCTGCTTTGAGTTACAAATGTGAGCAACTGCACCGGTATCAAATACCCAGGAGCTACTACGGGTACTAGTAAGGTACACATCAATTACATGTATATCATATATACCTTTTGTTTTGCCGGCCTTCTTGTCTGCTAAGTATTTGGGGCAGTTCCGCTTCCAGTGACCACTTCCCTTGCAATAAAAGCACTCAGTCTCGGGCTTGGGTCCATTCTTTGGCTTCTTCCCAGCAGCTTGCTTGCCGGGCGCGGCAACTCCCTTGCCGTCCTTCTTGAAGTTATTTTTACCCTTGCCCTTCTTGAACTTAGTGGTTTTATTGACCATCAACACTTGATGTTCCTTCTTGACTTCTACCTCTGCTGATTTCAGCATTGCAAATACCTCAGGAATGGTCTTTTCCATCCCCTGCATATTGAAGTTCATCACAAAGCTCTTGTAGCTTGGTGGGAGCGACTGGAGGATTCTGTCGATGACCGCATCATCCGGGAGATTAACTCCCAGCTGAGTCAAGCGGTTATGTAACCCAGACATAGTGAGTATGTGCTCACTGACAGAACTATTTTCCTCCATCTTACAGCTAAAGAATTTGTCGGAGACTTCATATCTCTCGACCCGGGCATGAGCTTGAAAAACCATTTTCAGCTCTTCGAACATCTCATATGCTCCATGTCTCTCAAAACGCTTTTGGAGCCCCGGCTCTAAACTGTAAAGCATGCCGCACTGAATGAGGGAGTAGTCATCAGCATGTGTCTGCCAAGCGTTCATAACGTCTTGGTTCTGTGGGACTAGCGGTGCTTGTAGGACATAATCTTTCTTGGCAGCTATGAGGATGATCCTCAGGTTCCGGACCCATTCCGTATAGTTGCTGCCATCGTCTTTCAGCTTGGTTTTCTCTAGGAACGCGTTGAAGTTGAGGACTACGTTGGCCATTTGATCTACAAGATATATTATAAATATTTTAGACTAAGTTCATGATAATTAAGTTCATCTAATCAAATTATTCAATGAACTCCCACTTAGATAGACATGCCTCTTCTAGTCATCTAAGTATAACATGATCCGAGTCAACTAGGCCGTGTCTGATCATCACGTGAGATGGACTAGTCAACGTCGGTGAACATCTTCATGTTGATCATATCTTCTATACGACTCATGCTCGACCTTTCGGTCTTCTGTGTTCCAAGGCCATGTCTGTACATGCTAGGCTCGTCAAGTCAACATAAGTGTTTGCATGTGTAAATCTGTCTTACACCCGTTGTATGTGAACGTTTGGATCAAACACCCGATCATCATGTGGTGCATTGAAACAACGAACTGTCGCAACGGTGCACAGTTAGGGGGAACACTTCTTGAAATTATTATGAGGGATCATCTTTTTTACTACCGTCGTTCTAAGTAAACAAGATGCAAAACATGATAAACATCACATGTAATCAAATAATAAACATGACATGATATGGCCAATATCACATAGCTCCTTTGATCTCCATCTTGGGGCTCCATGATCATCTTGTCACCGGCTTGACACCATGATCTCCATCATCATGATCTCCATCATCGTGTCTCCATGAAGTTGCTCGCCAACTATTACTTCTACTACTATGGCTAATGCGTTTAGCAATAAAGTAAAGTAATTTACATGGCGTTTCTCAATGACATGCAGGTCATACAAAAATAAAGACAACTCCTATGGCTCCTGCCGGTTGTCATACTCATCGACATGCAAGTCGTGATTCCTATTACAATAGCATGAACAACTCATACATCATATATAGATCATTCATCATTCATCACAACTTTGGCCATATCATATCACAAAGCACTTGCTGCAAAAACAAGTTAGACGCACTCTAGCAAGAACGTTTTCTTACCTACGTGAAAGCCACAACGTGATTTGTCAACTTCTATTTACCCTTCATAAGGACCCTTTTCATCGAATCCGCTCCAACTAAAGTAGGAGAGACAGACACCCGCCAGCCACCTTATGCAACTAGTGCATGTTAGTCGGTGGAACCGGTCTCACGTAAGCATACGTGTAAGGTTGGTCCGGGCCGCTTCATCCCACAATACCGTTGAAGCAAGATAAGACTAGTAGCGGCAAGAAATTTGACAACATCTACGCCCACAACAAATTGTGTTCTACTCGCGCAAGAAGAACTACGCATAGACCTAGCTCTGATACCACTGTTGGGGAACGTTGCAGAAAACAAAAAATTTCCTACGGCTTCACCAAGATCCATCTATGAGTTCATCTAGCAATGAGTGATCGGATGCATCTACATACCTTTGCAGATCGCAAGCGGAAGCGTTCAAAGAACTGGGATGAGGTAGTCGAACACGACGTGATCCAAATCACCGGAGATCCTAGCACCGAACGGACGGTACCTCCGCATTCAACACACGTACGGTCAGCGTAACGTCTCCTTCTTCTTGATCCAGCAAGGGGAAAGGAGAAGTTGATGAAGATCCAACAGCACGACGGCGTGGTGGTGGATGCAGGGCGTCACAGTAGCAGGGCTTCGCCTATACTACGAGAGAGAGATGTAACAGGGGAGAGGGAGGCGCCAAAAGGCTGAGGTGTGATGTCCTTCATCTCCCCCACTATATATAGGGGTGTCTAGGGGGGGAGCCGGCCCTAGGATCTCCTAGGGGGGCGGCGGCCAAGGGGTGGGGGGCTTGCCCCCCAAGCAAGGGGGCACCCCCCTTTAGGGTTTCCCCCAAACCCTAGGCGCATGGGCCCTTTTGGGGCTGGTGCCCTTGGCCCATATAGGCCAAGGCGCACCCCCTACAGCCCATGTGGCCCCCGGGGCAGGTGGCCCCACCCGGTGGACCCCCGGGACCCTTCCGGTGGTCCCGGTACAATACCGGTGACCCCGAAACTTGTCCTGATGGCCGAAATAGCACTTCCTATATATAATTCTTTACCTCCGGACCATTCCGGAACTCCTCGTGACATCCGGGATCTCATCCGGGACTCCGAAAAACATTCGGGTTACTGCATATACATATCTTCACAACCCTAGCTTCACTGAACCTTAAGTGTGTAGACCCTACGGGTTCGGGAGACAGGCAGACATGACCGAGACGACTCTCCGGTCAATAACCAACAGCGGGATATGGATACCCATGTTGGCTCCCACATGCTCCATGATGACCTCATCGGATGAACCACGATGTCGAGGATTCAAGCAACCCCGTATGCAATTCCCTTTGTCAATCGATATGTTACTTGCCCGAGATTCGATCGTCGGTATCCCAATACCTCGTTCAATCTCATTACCGGCAAGTCACTTTACTCGTACCGTAATGCATGCTCCCGTGACCAGACACTTGGTTACTTTGAGCTCATTGTGATGATGCATTACTGAGTGGGCCCAGTGATACCTCTCCGTCATACGGAGTGACAAATCCCAGTCTTGATCCGTGTCAACCCAACAGATACTTTCGGAGATACCCATAGTCTACCTTTATAGTCACCCAGTTACGTTGTGACGTTTGGTATACCCAAAGCACTCCTACGGTAACCGGGAGTTACACGATCTCATGGTCTAAGGAAAAGATACTTGACATTGGAAAAACTCTAGCAAACGAACTATACGATCTTTATGCTATGTTTAGGATTGGGTCTTGTCCATCACATCATTCTCCTAATGATGTGATCTCGTTATCAATGACATCCAATGTCCATAGTCAGGAAACCATGACTATCTGTTGATCAACGAGCTAGTCAACTAGAGGCTTACTAGGGACATGTTGGTGTCTGTTATTCACACATGTATTACGATTTCCGGATAACACAATTATAGCATGAATAAAGACAATTATCATGAACAAGGAAATATAATAATAATGCTTTTATTATTGCCTCTAGGGCATATTTCCAACAATAATGTGTGTAGCAGGGAAGATATCGCCATCTCTTGGTTGTTATGTTGACAATGAAAGTATACCGTTCAAAATATTATTCACCTCTATTTCAAAACTGAGCTAGCTCTGGCACCTCTACAAATCCCTGTTTCCCTCTGAGAAGGGCCTATCTATTTACTTTCATGTTGAGTCATCATCCTCTTATTAAAAAGCAACAGTTGGAGAACACCGCTGCCATTTGCATTCATTACTGTTAGTTTACATTGAGTATGACTTGATTGGATCTCTTTTACCATGAATTACAATGTCTAGTCAGTCCTTGATCTTTAAAGGTGCTCTGCATTTATGTTTTGCGGTCTCAGAAAGGGCTAGCGAGATACCATCTTGTTATATCATATTATGATTGTTTTGAGAAAGTGTTGTCATCCGAGATTTATTATTATTGCTCGCTAGTTGATTATGCCATTGATATGAGTAAACATGAGACCTATGTGTTGTTGTGAATATGGTTAGTTCATAATCTTTGCTGAAAACTTGAATGCTGGCTTTACATATTTACAACAACAAGAGCAACCAGAGTTTGTAAAAGTTTTTCTTTATCACTTTCAGTTTATCAACTGAATTGTTTGAGGACAAGCAAAGGTTTAAGCTTGGGGAAGTTGATACGTCTTTGTCGTATCTACTTTTCCAAACACTTTTGCCCTTGTTTTGGACTCTAACTTGCATGATTTGAATGGAACTAACCCGGACTGACGCTATTTTCAGCAGAATTACCATGGTGTTATTTATGTGCAGAAACAAAAGTTCTCGGAATGACCTGAAACTTCACGGAACGTCTTTTTTGAAATAATAAAAAATCCTTACATAAGATGAAGACCAGGGGGCCCACACCCTAGCCACGAGGGTGGGGGGCGCGCCCCCTACCTCGTGGGCCCCCTGGAGCTCCTCTGACCGCGACTCCAACTCTATATATTTGCTTTCAGGGGAAAATAAAGGAGAAGGATCCATCGTGTTTTATGATACGGAGCCGCCGCCAAGCCCTAAAACCTCTCGGGAGGGCTGATCTGGAGTCCGTTCGGGGCTCCGGAGAGGGGAATCTGTCGCCATCGTCATCATCAACCATCCTCCATCACCAATTTCATGATGCTCACCGCCGTGCATAGTAATTCCATCGTAGGCTTGCTGGACGGTGATGGGTTGGATCAGATTTATCATGTAATCGAGTTAGTTTTGTTAGGGTTTGATCCCTTGTATCCACTATGTTTTGAGATTGATATTGCTATGTCTTTGCTATGCTTAATGCTTGTCACTAGGGCCCGGGTGCCATGATTTCAGATCTGAACCTATTATGTTTTCATCAATATATGAGAGTTCTTGATCCTATCTTGCAAGTCTATAGTCACCTATTATGTGTTATGATCCGTTAACCCCGAAGTGACAATAATCAGGATACTTACCGGTGATGACCGTAGTTTGAGGAGTTCATGTATTCACTATGTGTTAATGCTTTGGTCCGGTACTCTATTAAAAGGAGCCCTTAATATCCCTTAGTTTCCGTTAGGACCCCGCTGCCACGGGAGGGTAGGACAAAAGATGTCATGCAAGTTCTTTTTCATAAGCACGTATGACTATATTCGGAATACATGCCTACATTACAGTGATGAATTGGAGCTAGTTCTGTGTCACCCTAGGTTATGACTATTACATGATGAACCGCATCCGTCATAATTCTCCATCACTGATTCATTGCCTACGAGCTTTCCATATATTGTTCTTCGCTTTTTTACTTTTCCGTTGCTATTGCTATCATCACTACAAAATACCAAAAACACTACTTTTGCTACTATTATCTTTTGCTACCATTACCACTACTATCATATTACTTTGCTACTAAATACTTTGCTGCAGATATTAAGTTTCTAGGTGTGGTTGAATTGACAGCTCAGCTGCTAATACTTGAGAATATTCTTTGGCTCCCCTTGTGTCGAATCAATAAATTTGGGTTGAATACTCTACCCTCGAAAACTGTTGCGATACCCTATACTTGTGGGTTATCAGTGAGCCTTAAGCTAGACGTCCTTTTCACGTTTTTATTCTTCTTTCTGCTCCGCTTCTTCTTCCTCTCGCCTCCTGCTGATTCCATCTCGCCTCCCGCGCTACGAGTTCGCCAGCGTTAAGGGCGTGCCCCCTTGCTGCTTGCACAAGCACCTCCTTCCCCTCCGCTGCAAGCATCTCCTCTCCCCCATGAAACCTAAAAGCTACCCCTCCATGGTGCTGCAACCGACACCATCGACGACCTTTGGGACTGCCATCTCCCTCCCCAGGTGGATGTGCTAATTTGGCACTCCGTCCTCCTCATCATACTGTGGAATATTTGGGATTCCACGAACGCTATGACTTTCAAGCAATAGAGTCACCACAACATCTTCACCCTCAAGCGAATCATCGACGACCTCATACTCTGGACGCACCGGATCAAGAAGCCAGAGCATAAACAGGCCGCCTCCTCATGGCGCTCCTATCTCTCATCACGTCTACACATGCTTATGTAATTCACCTTTGTAATCAGACAAACGTTTGGTTACAAAATTGAGAAATGTATTCAGGTGGGGAGCTCCCCCCGGTGATTTTTCAAAAAAAGAAGAAGACGACCAAAATATGCGGTTAGCCATTGCTCAAAACATTAAAGCTGCATAGGGTGATCGAGCAAGTTACAACCAGCGTCACCAAAAGCTTCAATTGATGGAACCAATTTTTGGGGGTGTTGGCACTACGCAAACACGAAAGCTTCAACCGGCGATGATAAAGGCTTCAACCGGCGACGAGAAAAGCTTCAACCGGCGACGAAATAAGTTCCAACAATAGATATCGCAAATTATGGGTGACGAAGAAAGCTGCAACTGTTGGTGACAAAAGCTACATACGACAATGGAAAAAGCTTCAACCATTCATGTCACAGCTTTGACCTGCAACGGCAGATGCCATTTTTGTTGCATCCATCGTCTTTTTTTGCTATGACCCGCGTTGACATATGCTGCAACCATTAATGATGATGATCCCAACCTGTGACGGCGGTGACAACATTTTGCTGCATCCATTGCCGTTTTTCGCCATGACTGGCGTCGATGATTGCTTCGACGGGGGCTCGTCATGGGAGGTGGAGCTACAAGGATTTTGGGAGGTGGAGCTGTGAGGCTATTGGACAAGTTCTTCCAATGACAGCGATGGACAGATAAGATACATCGACGGCCTCCACGTTTTTTGCGGCGACGACCTTGGGTGTGGGCGTGGCGAGCAGCGGTGCTCCAAGCGGCCGGCGACGGGGTCGTGTGCCGTCGTTTGCTACGAAAGGTGAGCCCCAAGGTGCTACAAGCTGGAGGACACGAGGTGATTTTCAGGCGTCTTCTGTCATGCGCGTGGGAAGGAAGCTTCACCCGCGGGAATCGTTTTCAGATTGGAGGAAGAAGATAAGGCCTAAGCGGTTCAGATGGTGCCAATCCGACGGGTGCTAGGCGACCGGCCGAAATGTTGGGCCGGCGCACCGGCGCCCAATACTGCCCCTGTTTGTTTGAGCTTTTGCTTATGCTTTTGTACCTTTTTCACTTTAACCAAAAAACCATAAAAGCTCCTAAATAGGTGCTTTTATAGCTCTTATGGCTTTTGAAGCTAAATATTGTTATATTGATTCATCAAAAGCCAAAAAAGCTCTAAAAGCATCTACTTAGAGCTTTTATGGCTTTTTAGCCAAAGTGAAAAAGCTGCAAAAACAGAAGCAAAAGTCTAAACAAACAGGGCCTAAATAATTTTGGTTAGATATATAGTCCTGCCAAAATTCTCAGAACTGTTTTTAAGGCATTTTGGATTCATTCAATGCAATTTCAGGGTCCTTGCCCTTTATTTAATATTTTCCGAGGCTTCTGAAAATTCCGTCGACTCAATTTTCTTTGAATTTAACATGATGCATGGATAAAGATACAACTATTTGCAAAGAATTTATAGGGATGTGACAGCAAGTTGACACGAGGTGGCGGCTTTACTTGTTAAAACATGACAACTTTGTCGTAGTTTGTTTTTTGGCAGAAATATTGTCATGTTTATCAATCTCGCATGAACTAAAATTGTCATAAAAAACGATCGGATGGTCATGCTTAAAATATGAACGTTCGAGATTTATCATTTTCGTATTTTTTAAATAAACATGATGAGTTGTCTACATTTTGTTCTGCTTTTTTTTACATTTTGTTTTACAATAAATATGAATTTATGCTCCATAATACTCCCTCCTCCGTCCTACTCGCTCCGTTCCAAAGTACTTGTCTTAGATTTGTCTAGATACGGAAATATCTAGCACTAAAATGAGTCTAGATACATCCGTATCTAAACAAGTCCAAGACAAATAATTCGGAACGGAGAGAGTATAATGTAAGATGTTTTTTGACAGTGTACTAGTGCCAAAAAAACGTCTTACATGATGAGGGAGAAAAAAAAGCCATTACTGTATCCGTGTGGACACGGTTGTGCTCGTACAGAGGCCCAAGCCGGCCGTGCGGCCTCCGCACTCGCCATGGCGAGAGCGTGCGTGCCAGACCGCCGCCGCCGCCACCCTCGTGGAGGAGCGCTCGTTGCAACGGCCTTCGCCGCAGCCGCCACATGCTGCTGTCGCTGGATGAGCATCACCGCCGCCGCATCGCGCCTCTCGGCAGCAGCCAACAGGTTACTTTTGCCCTTTCCACGGAACGCGCCCAACGTGTTCGGCGATTTGCCTACGCACGGACTGACGCTTGAGATGCTTGGAAGAAGTTGCACCTGAGGCTCAGGTAACTGCAGGACTCGTATATGCTCATTAGAAAAATCCTGAAATTGTCATTTTTCTTAATGGTAGTTTTGGAACCCAACAGATTTTTTTACAAGGTTTGTGTTTTGTGCAAATAACTCTGCAGCCATACCTACAGTTTATAGTTCCAGAGAAGTGCACAGAACAATTTTATTGCTCCCTCCGATCCATATTAATTGTCGCTGGTTTAGTACAAAGTTAACGATTAATATGGATCGGAGGGGTACCAGATTACATTCTCGAATTATTGTCCTACTAGATTATAAGCGGACGAGAAGCCCTACCTGAATATATTTCTCATACCTGCAAAGCAGCAGAAAAATCCCACTGCATAGGGGGGGGGGGTACAAGTGGTAAGGTTTCAGATTACAGGGGAATCAGAGGTTCTAGGTAGGGGATCCAGGCCAGTATGCCACCCTGTTCGTGAGCTTCAGTCTACTGTCCTGGTACAATTGACTATGAAAGTAACCTTAAAGACGATCAGAATATTCTATCAAACAACCCCCTAACTGGATCATCTTTATTAAAAGAAAACCACTTGGGGTCCTTTATTTTTTGCATGAAAAATACCACTTTGAATGATCTCATCAGTTAACCATACTCTGATTTGCATCAAATGATCTCTTGAAGTTGTGGGGGCATAACCAGCTCATCCGCCCACACCAAAGAACTTATTTAATTTTGTCTCAAATTCTTCTCTTGGTTTGAAGTTGGCTGCTAAGTACAGAGAATAGGCGGAAGTAAAACCATATATACAATGATAAAAATTGAAGTTTCAGTTTATTATCTATCATTCTGATGGATAATGCTGTGCGCCATCCACAGATACTGCATAGAAGCCATCTTTGTTGTGATATGATAGGAAAGTCAATAAGCTTCTGTCCAGTGTCCACCATTTTGTGTCAAGAAGTTGTCTTCTCTCTATGCCTCATGGAGTAGTGCACAAATTGCGCCAGATTCAGTAAGCTAAGAGCAGCCATCATCCAGAAGAAATAGTCCAAGTGCCCTTCATTCAGATTATCCGGGATCCATCCAGGCGCACCACCGTGCTTCGTGGCCACCGCAACAACACTAAATACGAGTGCGTTGAAGTAAGCCGCGGACGCAACTGCAAGCTGCGAGAATGCTGCACAAAGGCTCTTCACGGTGTAAGGGGCCTCATCGTAGAAGAACTCCACCATTCCGATTCCTGCGAAAACCCCAGCTGTACCTTGCATTACATATGCAGGAACTTGCCACAGAATGCTCACTGGCACAGGCACATTCTGGTCTGCCAGGCCACTGGCTTGCGCGATGGCCAGCCTTTTCATCTCAAGCATTGCTGAGTACACCATGGTCAGCATGGACAGTGCAAAGCCAATTCCAAGGCGCTGCGTCTGCGAGAAGCCCTTCGCCTTGCCGGTATAACGCCGCACGAGTGGCACTAGCACGGATTCGTAGATGAAAACCCCAATAAGGACGCTGAACACGCTGACAATAGAGAGGGAGGCAGGTGGGATTGCGAACTGGCCGACGTGGTTGTCCATGACCATCCCCTGCTCGATAAATGTCGATGCGCTTTGCCCAGCGACTGAGTAGAAGATCACGAACGACGCCCAGACGGGTAACATCCGTAGCAGTATCTTCAGCTCCTCAACTTGGGTCACTGTGCAGAGACTCCATGAACACATCGGCAACGCCGTGCATGTCTTGTCTAACGGGGGCAGCACCGCGGCAGCCTTGTCTAGAAACCTGAAGAATGCAATCACATAATTATAACTTATATATAAGAGGTAAGGTCTCGCACTTTAAGTTTACTCATAGATGCAGTTTCTAGATATCGTTTTGTAGCAAATTTTCTGACGAAAATGCCTTTTGGAGCTCGGCCTCCATGGAGGCCGGTTTTTGAAAAACACAAAATTCATGAAAATTCATATTTTTACAATTCAAAAAAATCTGAAAAAAATTACAGATATACATGAAGGCATAACACACATGTGTGTAAATTTTTAGGATGAAATACGTTGAAATGAAGGCTGTGCAAAAAAGACAAATCTGAGGCTTTTTAACACATGTTACTATTCATCCTCAAAGTTCAGAAATTTGTCTTTTTTGTGTAGGTCGCATTTCGAAGTATTTCATCTTGAATTTTTACATGCACATACATTTCATCCGTGTATAGTTGCATATTTATTTTCAGAATTTTTTGAAGTCAAAAAGTTTGAATTTTGAATTTTTCAGAAATAAAGGGCTCCATGGTGCTCGGTCACCAAAACGCCCTACTCATTTTCTGATATCTTTTGTGCTTGCAAAAAAGATGTCACACCTCACAATTGCACAAAAAGATGCCATAGCTCAATGAAATAACTTGTTTCTAAATGTCAAATTTAGACTATGGGTTGATTTTAGTAATGCAATAATTGAAGTACCTGAATTGATTCGTATGCTGAATATTGTGACTTGATTCAGGTGCTGATAACGAACTGGTCGGCTCGTACAAGGACGATATATCATCTGGCAGTTGCACATGCCACTTCCTGACGGCCGCAACAAGCACCTAACAGATGCTCGTGAATGGGCTTGCTCTCAGTTTCCTGAACCTGTACACTCTGGAGCCACCAACAAACACTGCTAGGCCCAAAGCCATGAGCACCGTTGGGATCGCGAAACTGAGCCCCCACCAACCATTGTCCTGCAGCCAAACAAGCAGTGTGCTCGACAGAAGGGAGCCGAGATTGAGCAGGAAGTAGTACCAGTTGAAGAAGGAGCCCTTCTTCTCCAGCTCTGTCAGGTCCTCGCTGTCGAACTGGTCGGCGCCGAAGGCCGACGCGCAGGGTTTGATGCCAGCGCTCCCAAGCCCGGCAAGATAAAGTCCTAGGTACACCACCACAGCATGATGAACATCACCATGGTAGTAGGATGTCGGGACTGATGCTGAGACCGTGAGCACGAGCATCCCCTATCAAATTTGCAGTGTTGAGAGTCACAATTATCATTACAGAGATCTGGTGGGTTAGCTGTGCTGTGCTAGCCGTACTTACAATGGTGTAGACCGGAAGGAAAACAACCATCATACAGTATCTTCCCAGATATGTGTCAGCCAAGAAGGCCCCAATAAGTGGCGCGAGGAAGCATGCGCCAACCCAGGCAGAGACATCCCGCGCGGCGGCGACCTTGCTTTCGTGGAGCACCGTGGTGAGGTAGGTCACCAAGTTGGACGCGATTGCAAAGAAGGCGACGCATTCGCAAAACTCGACGCCTGAGATGCGTTGAGGGGGTCAGCAGCAAAAAGAGAAGAAGAGAAAAAACAGGAGCAGTTTGCATGAGTGAATCACTCTTGTCTGGTACCTAAAATCATGTAGCACGCCCTCCAATTGCCTGTGTTGTGCTTCAGAGCAGGCTGATTGTTGATGTCAACAGATCCATCGCTGGTGTATTCTGAACCTACATCCTACATCACAGTACCAGGACATCCAGTTTGGAAAATTGAAACTGTAAATCTCTCGCGGAGGACTGACAAGGAGTAAGAGAAGAAGAGAAGTGGAGTGTAAGACAGTATACCTGATTAAGCAGCGGTTGCAGATGTAGCAGGGGCCTCTCCTCGTCTGCTGCTGCTTCCATGTCTGCTTACAAGATGGAGCAGAAGGAGGGTCGAGGAAAGGAGCTCGGCATCGCCTAAAAGTTACCTGCATGTGCTCTTGTCTACTTTTGGTCTGAAGACTGGTAGGTTGCTTCCAAATCAGTGGTAGGGTCACTAAGATATATGGTAAAAAGGTGGCAAGTTCATTCCAGATCAAGGGATCGCGTGTGTTGTGACTGCATTTTCTTTTCTGGTGAGTGAACTATGATTGAAGGGTCGATTTTAGCTACAGACCACAGACATATCCCCCCCCCCCTCTCTCTCTCTCACTCATTAGCAACAGTGTTATTCTCCAACTTTTGTACTCCTTCCGTTCCGAATTACTTGTCGCAAGTATCGATGTATCTATATGTATTTTAGTTCTAAATACATCCATTTCTGCGACGAGTAATTTGGAACGGAGGGAGTAGGAGGCTAGGAGGTAAATTTGTTTTTCTTTGATTCTGTTCAACACCAGTATATATGTGGACCTAACAATTTTTTATTTTTTTTACTTTTGAAATCACAAGGAGCAGACACACACCGTTGCAAAGACAATCAATGGCGCTGGTGGTGGCCTGAGGAACCAGTTACTATGAGTCTCTGACTATTGATTGATTATGTCGGAGGGATGGTTAAAATAAAGAGATGCGACGAAAACTTGAAAGGTGGAGGGATGGCGATGGTGGTGTCCATATGCACATAGGGCCCACAAGACGTTCCCACCTGCAGCACGCAGCCAACTCTTTTCTGCCCACTATTGCCTCAGGTATTTGCATTTATAAGAGATATATGACTACATAGGATAGGAACACGTGTGCAGGCTTAACAACACTCATCAGAATTATCAAACCACCCTCTAAACTTGGAATTAGGAAGTGATAAACAACAGATGTGATGCTGTCCTGTCCTACTCCTTCCAACACCTTTAGGCTCATCAGTTAATTCCATCTTTTACTCCATAATTTTACAGTAATTACTACCCATTGAGAAGAGCATATATGCAACCTATGAAATTTATTAGAGCATCTACAGCGGGAAGAGGTTTTGTAGCACCGGGGTGCTCCAGCCCCTATATGAATGTTAAGTTGAAAAAAATACCAAGAAAAGAAAAGGGGATTTAGGGATATCAAACTTGGGTCTCTAATCTACTTTCGTGTGAAATTTCATGAAAAGAATACCAAAAAACATATTTGTGGCAAAAAAGACGAAAAATTGCTATGTATAGAAGAAGCTGTTTGGATGGATTTTAGTCCGAGCTGTATTTTCTTAAACAGAGTCCCACGTGTCTGTTGGGTTAATGTTCAACCGAGCTAGTATAACAATCGGAGGCATGAGGCGCACCACATGCCCGGTCCATACTCCCGCAAACATCCTCTAACTTTGCATTCGGTTTATGGGAATTCGGACACGCAAACGCATCCGACATTTTACACCGCTTTGGATAGTAAAAAAAACGTCCCGATGCGTCCATTCAAACGGTTGCGGGTGTTTTATGGCACCGCCATGGAGATTCCCTAAGAGCATCTACAGCCGGGTGCCCCAAACCTGCTTCTAACGCCCGGGCGGACAAGCCGGTTACTGATCGGCCACGAAATTTCGACCCAGACGGGCGCCTTAAACGAGCCTCAAACGCCCGGGCCAGTCCTGTCAGTTTTCTGTTTAAATAGTCTAAACGATCATCAACCGAAACTGGTAGTTTCTAGGGACAGATTAAGAAATTTTCGGTAGTTTTCGGTCAAAATTTTAAAAGTGGTAGTTCTGTGGGACGCCGACCCCTAAACTAGTAGTTTTTTTTGTCAAACACTCCAGAAATTTTTTGTAGTTTTCGGTCAAACAACGTCATCCTAGTTTGAAAATTACGCGCAGATACAATAGCTTCTTAGATGTCGTCGGATATGAGATCCAATGGCTCTCGGATGCCCGTTTCACGGTAGCACCTAAGAGCCGGTAGCACCAGATATTTTCCCCTCGATCTTACTGCATCCAACTATACGTGTCAGGTTCATTCAAAACCTCACTGCAACTGCCTTCGTCGTGAATGAGTCAAAGCAAAAATCAATATTTTTATTTGCAGCTGCAATGAACTTTTCATGATGGTCTCGTATGAACCGTTCCTGGAGCGTGTCCACATCAAAACCTGCATCAATGTTTACCTTAACGTAGTCATATCTTTGTTTCAACCAAGCGGCTGATCTCACTTCGGCCTTAGGACTGTATGAGATAATATAGTTAGCTGCCAAACATCTCACTGCCATATTAATTTCAGTAGCATTTCGTGTTCCTTCTCTGTGTGTCAACTTACAGTGCTCATACCACAAGTAGCAGGCTGTCATCGGTGTCGCCACTGTTTCTTTCAACTTTGGTAGCCCAAGCAAGCACTTGGACATCTTGCTCAGGAATGCACAACAGATGCTCCAAAGTCACTTCACCTGCCTTGTCGACTAGCAAGGCCTTTTTGATGATCTCATCGATCCCAAGGAGCTTCCAAACCTCCACGTCAGCCTTGCATTCAAATAGTAGGTGTCTTGTTGTATTCGGGCCAAGTTGCACGCAGGGCGGCTCGGGTTTATCTTCAAATGTTTGTTCGTCAAAATAGCACGACAGAGTCCCACGTGCAACTTGGCTGGACAGGTTAAGTTCCAAACTGAGTCCCACGTGTCTGTTGGGTTAATGTTCAACAGAGCTAGTATAACGATCGGAGGCATGAGGCGCACCACGTGCCCGCTCCATCCTCCCGCAAACCTCCTCTAAATTTGCATTAGGTTTGCGTGAATTCCCAGATTTACGACGCCGTTTTGGACAGTAAAAAACGTCCAGATACGTGGAGATGCCCTTTGCTCGCCCCAGCCGCCTGCCCTGCCTTGCCTGTCAAACAAGCGCATGCAAAGTCTCAGGGCTGTGGACCTTTCTTGGCCACGCATGCATCGCAGCAACAACGACCAACGCTGTTCTAGATACATTCATTTCTGCGACGAGTAATTTGGAATGGAGGGAGTAGTACGAGAGTCCAAGTTCACCACCCATGCATGCCTCTTCTTCAGCAAACCAGTCACTTGAGACTTGACCTGCACACACACTTGATTCAGATTTTCAGGCATGCATGCGCGCACTGACGAGATGACGCATGAGTAAGCTGCACGTGGTGCATAGTGGATACGTACAGGTGGCGGTCGTGGCCCCAATTCTTTGACACCATGCATTCAGTTTTGTGCCCAGCTCGGACAAAGCTACACCAACCAGAGTTGACAATGCGCATGTGTGCAGCGTCTAGTCCGGTGTGTGACGCAACAGCTGCGATTTGGGACTCGGCGAGGGGAGACCTTGCTGTGACTAGTAAGCGTGCACGTGCAACGCACGTATAATTCAGAATTTTAATTTCTAAGCTCATAGTTTCAGTCCTCGTATATCTACAAGCATGATGTGCAATGATTTTTGTACTCATTGAGCTGACATCTTGATGATTTATCCTTTGTTGATACAACAAAATGTGTATCTCATCTTACTTCTATGGGGTATACTAAATCAGTACCAAACGCAAGCCCTACCTAGTGCGCACTATCCAAGCATCATGCACATACATGAACTGTCAAAAATCCGCATTTAGATAACATATAAAGGATCACAATAGTTGTTCACTATATCATATGCACATTGTCTTATATATTATGAGATGTAAGATGGTCAAGAAGGTTCAAAGGAATGCAATCAAACAATGTCAAGATGGTCGATCAAGAGTAAATAAAGTGCTAAAAATGTGAAGATCAAATATATCATAGGCTATTTCAAACAATTTAAAGAGGCAAACAAGATGTGTGAGAAACAAATTTACCAACGAAAATACCGTAGAATAGTTGCATGAACTTCAGGACCTCGATACACCACAAATTCAAAAATGTACAATGTGTTTTCCTCCTAACTCGCTCACCCATGCATTAAGGGCATGGAATGCATCCTTCCTACTTCTTTGGATACACAATAATTTACACAATGTAGAGTCAGCTATCCTCCTCACTCTCACCCAGGCATACAATCTGCAAAGCTTCAAATTTATCCTTCCCTGCTGCCATACATGAAACGATGTTCCCGATAGTTACCAACAGATAATATGTCCATACATTATATCACAAAGTAATAAAAAAAGATATTTAGCATATGAACTTGTTGAAGCATTAAATTTTGCATTAAATTTTATACAAGGAAACAGACTGCAAGAGTAGACGCGTATTTTCATGTCTTACATTAGTTACTTAATCATATCCCATAAAGTAACTATGCTGTAACAAGATGCTAACATTCATGTTTCTTCTATGCACATCTCGACTAATGTTCATTAAAAACAAAACATCAATAAGGTAAAACTGAAGGACACAATTTCAAGACCCTTTATTTTAATTTCCAATAGCATGCCAAACCTCACACATATATAACATTTCCAAGATAATATGTCACGTGAAATTGACAATTCTTCATGGAGATACAATCACAACATTAAATGTACATATACTAAAATATAGGTTACCAAATACAACCGGACATGTCAAATAAATATGCGGAATCAAATCACATGCTTGGAAAGAGGATGACAAAGCAACATGAGTAAAAACTAATCGGATTATACATTGGAATCGCAACTGGAACCTACTTGTATTTAAGTTATGAAAATTGTGAACTATGTATCATGAAAAAATTTCATTCTACAGAGGGGTTCAAACCGTGTTCTCCTATCCACCCCTTTGTTCAAAGAAAGATACCTAATTGGAAATTATTGAGCTGATCTCATACCTGAAGCGTGAATGCCAACTATCATTGCATTCATTTCAGTCTCAATGCATGGATGTTCAAAGACATTTGATACACCAGAACAAAAGATTGTCCCATTCATAAATTTTCATGAATGCAGGCAGTGGCGGAGCCAGGAATTTGCACCTTGGTATTCATCGTAAAATAAAGTTATGCAATGCAATTGAAATATATCATCAAATGTACAAAAGGCAAAGAGTCAATGATCACATATCCATAATAGTAATCAAATAGCATTATGGTAATATCTCTAACAGTTAATTTTTATTTTTTTTCAAAAGGAGGCATAAGCTTCGCCATATCGATTAACTGAGAAGATAACAGAGTTTGTGTTAAAATAGACACACTTATAACCAAAAAGTTACTCTTTCATGTTATTGTCCCTAATTTTTTGGCACCCGCAGTGACCCAAACGCTTTGCCTTATTTTTGATTGTGCTAAGAACAATAGGCGGAGGGGTGCTCCTGTGACCAAAAAGTGTTCTATTTGTTTCAAATCATCGAACACACAAGCATTGTGACTTTGTGAGAGATGCCATGGATTTTCTATGATTTTGAAAACAAAAAAAACTATGATTTTGAAACGGAAGCATAAGCTTTGCCTCACCGGTTAATCAAACAAAAACCAGGATTTTGAGAACTGAGAAATAGCAAAGGAAATGTACAAAATCTAAGTTTTTGTTTTCACGCAGAGTAGCAGTGTAGTACAATGCTTTGATCAAGAGAATTAGGCAAGACTCGTTCTGAATCAAAGTAGCAGCCATGTTTGGTGTTCAGTGCAAGTGTATATGGGGAGATGATGGCATGGACGCTATTTATTGATTTCCATCTTACAGACATCATTTAATGGCAACCGAATCCGTATATAACCCTGCATGAGTTACTACCTCAGTTATGCTGTATTATACTCCCTCCGTTCCAAATTACTCATCGTGGTTTTAGTTCAAACCACGGTGAGTAAAACCACGATGAGAAATTTGGAACGGAGGGAGTAATATAGTTGATTAGAATGACTAAGCCACCAAGAGTATATGAAATGGACATGGTTGTACGAAATTTATACATAAGCTATACTCTATTCCCAGAGTTGCAATCAATTAGGTTGAGATGGAACAAAGCCAAATGAGATGCCTGGTGTGGAATTTTCTAGCTGAGAGCCAATCAGTACGGCATCTACTTCCATGTTAGGAGGTACAGTATGCAGTTTTATGTATGATTTGGACATACCATTTTGCAGTGGCGCTGAAGCTTTCCTGGCAGATTTGACAATTAGCCTCACCAATCAAGTTCTTAATTTGTATCATTGAAGAAAAATGAAGGCATGTTACAATGTTGAATGGATAGATAACCATCTAGTATAAACCAACTAACAGTAAAAATACGTGAAGATGGTACTATCATCCGACATTCAGCGCTGCTCCCATGACTGCAGAATAGGCAGGAAAAGACCGTATCGCATTTGTGCATCCGGTTCCTAGGGGGTGGCTTAGCGGCCGCCTTTATCTTCGCCATGGTTCGACTTCTCTCCTTCGTACAAAATCTACAAAGAGCAGCAGTTATAATCTATCTATCAAATTCTGCAAATATACAACAATTGTATGCACAAGGGTATTCAGATGCATAGTACTAATTAATTATTATTACCATAATAAAAAACACCAAGCTATCATACATCATCCATTGTAAAAGAACCTGAATTTGTAACCACACAAGATAAGATAGCGCACCAATCGTACACATATCATCCAGAAAATGGAATCAAGGAGCACAACAACATGCATGATCCTGCCATGGACAATACACCCAGGGGGTGATCTGGCCAAGAAATCGTGTGAAGGCCCCATCCATACCCTAGTGGAATTGATAGATTTGATTTAACAAGACAGAGAATTGATGCCGTGGTGGATGAGAAAGAAACAACCTATCTAGCTGCTCATGCATACCTCATAGGGAAGGAGGAGATTGGATGGCCGGACGAAGACCGGACGTGGTGGACACAACAACAAGATGTCTCAGGGCCAGAGGAGGAAGGGGAAAGGCAACGACGATGGGGTGGAGACCAAGGCAGCAGTAGGACGTCCGCCTCCATGCCCTTGTGCTGCACCTGGGCGCGCTCGTGATAGTCTTGCTCGTCGGTGAGCGCCCGGTCGAGCACCAAGAGCAGCCTACTCCCCATGCCCCCACCGGGCACGGAGATCAGTGGCGTATCTAGGGGGTGGACAGGGTGGTCCATGGACCACCCTGGAATTTCCCCATAATATATATAGCATAGAGAAAAATATATTTTTATAATAAATAAATATATTTATGTGAATATTTTGCATTGGTGGACCACCCTGGCATGTTGGGCTAGCTACGCCACTGACGGAGATGGTTGATGCGGCTGTGGGTGAGTCGGAGCGGGGCGAGGGAGAGGAGAGAGATGGTGGTCGCCATTTCCGCCCTCTGCCGCGCGCTTGTCGTGGGGATGAGAGAAGACGGAAGCATGTGAGATCCCCTCCTGCGTCGCGTGGGGCGGCGGCAAACAACCTACAGGCGACGGGGCGTGGGGAGAGGTGAGCGGGCAAGGGAAGGGAGCAATTTTCTTTTTGGAAGAAAGAGGTGGAGAGAAAGAAGGAAAATATCCGGTTGTTTCCACAATTAAGGGGATCGTGTGAGGGAGATCACGGACTAATTGCTTTCCGCAAATTAGGCGGGGTGGGCCATGGGGATCGAGGATTGCCGAGCGCGTACGATTCACAGACCATAGCGTCTGCTTGGCAGAACATTCGATCTGAGACGTTGATCTGGTTAGCTAACCATCGGTGTAATATGGACAGTAGGATGTGTTTAACTTTATTTAATCGAAGGGTCCTGATTAATTCGTGTACAGTTTGTTGTGTGGTTTTAGAGGAGTTTATGTTTGCTCTTTTAATAATAGTATAGAAGTATAGAAAATGTTTGGCAGAAACGTATTTGGCTACAGGTCAAATCAAGTCGGCGCGACGCGACTCTTCATCTTCTTGTTCCTGTATACTCCCTCCGTTTCTAAATATTTGTCTTTCTAGACATTTCAAATGACTACCACATACGGATGTATGTAGACATATTTTAGAATGTAGATTCATTTATTTTTTTTCGTACGTAGTTATTTGTTGAAATGTCTAGAAAGACAAATATTTATGAACGGAGGGAGTAGTATATATATCCTCGATCAACTCCTCACTGCCTCAATGCTTGACTTGTTTGCTTAAAATTTGACTGCTGCTCCGGCCGTACGTACTAGTAGTCTAGTACTACGTAACCGTATCGAATCCATGCATGCATGCATGCATGCATGCTCTCACAGTTTGCTGCACTAGCTAGCACTAGAATTCGATTTTTAGATCGTGTGTGTGTCTGGCAGCGGCATGCATGCAATGCACCATCGCATCGTTGTTTCCCTGGAAAACTCCGGAACGCCGCCACTCTTTCAGACAAGACAAGCTAGCCAACCTCGGACACTCCGTTCCCACGAACGAGATGTACTAAGCTACCTGGCGAGAGTTAACAATGGCATGCACCAGATGAAATTTACGTAAAGTACGTAATTTCCTGCACTAAACTCTATCGTTGTCTGCTGCGGTAAGCAAACAGGCGAGAGTCGCCGATCGAGAAGCTAACTAACTAATGAGAGAATGGCGCACACGAAATACAGTATATATATGGTTGAGACTTGAGATATCGAATTAAACTAATTAGCCAGACGTTTAATCAGATCAACATGTGAAACTCCGAAGACGTACGTAGACGATCGAGCTGGGCCAGTTCGATCATGTCTTCAAAAGCAATGTCTCTACGTAAGTACGGGATACATACGCGTCTCAATTTTCCGTTCTACGTTCACATTTTTGTCCGCAAAAAAGAGGCTACATAGCCTGGCCTTGCTTCCATATATAGCATATCGTCTCTGTTGTAAGCTACTACAGCTAGCCAGTGACACGGACTCAAAGGAGTGAAGCACGTACGCTCCTCACTCGGACTCAGATCAGAGTACGTACGTCATGCATGCATGCACATTGGTGCAAGCAAAATCAAACAGAGATCTCGAGAGGCTGACAGTGTAAGCACCAGCATGAAGGTTAAGATCGAGAGCTCCAAGATCGTCAAGCCGCTGTACGAGGACGGCGAGGCGCCGGAGCGTGCGCAGTGGGTGCCGCTTTCCGTGTTCGACAAGGTGACGTACGGGGAGCACGTCGCCATCATCTTCGCGTTCCGGCCGCCGAACCCGCCCAACAGCGAGGTCGAGCTGGGCCTGGCCAAGGCGCTCGCCGTGTACCAGGAGTGGGCCGGGCAGATCGGCGACGGTCCCGACGGGCGCCGGTCGGTGCTACTGAACGACGCCGGGGCGCGCTTTGTGGAGGCCAAGGTGGACGCGCCCATGGCGGTGTCCGTGCCGTCCGGGCCGTCGCCTGAGGTGAGGCGGCTGCACCCGAGGATCGACGACGGCCCTGTGGAGCTGGTGCAGGTGCAGCTGACTCGCTTCTCCTGTGGGTCGCTGGCCGTGGGCTTCGCAGGGCACCACCAGATCGCCGACGGGCAGGCCACGGCCAACTTCCTGGCGGCGTGGGGCCTCGCTACGCGGCAGCTCCCGGTGTCGCCGCTCCCGGTCTGCGACCGCGGCACCCGGTTCGCGCCGCGCGAGCCGCCGCTCGTGGAGTTCCCGCATCGGGAGGTGGAGTACAGGGCGCCGGCACCAAACACGATGGACGAGAAGGAGGAGATCGGCTTTGGCGCGGCGGGGCACGACAAGGTGAAGGTGCACATGATGCACCTGAGCAAGGATTTCGTGGCGCGGCTCAAGGCGCGGGCCTCGTCGGGGCTCCCGCCATCGCGGCGCGGCTACACGACGTTCCAGAGCGTGGTGGCGCACCTCTGGCGCGCGATCACCGCGGTGCGCGGCCTGGGCGCCGACGTGACGACCAAGGTCCGCATCTCCATGAACGGCCGGACGCGCATGCGCCCGCCCATGCCGCGCGACTACTTCGGCAACGTGGTCCTGTGGGCGTTCCCGCGCACGGACGCCGGCGACCTCATGTCCCGGCCGGTGGGCCACGCGGCGGAGCTCGTCTACCGCGCCGTGGCGGACGTGGACAACGCCTACTTCCGGTCCTTCGTGGACCTTGCCTCCTCCGGCGTTGTGGAGGCTGAGGGGCTGGTCTCAACGGCGGACAGCGAGCAGGCGGTGCTGTGCCCGGACCTGGAGGTGGACGCGTGGCTGGGGATCAACTTCCACGGCCTGAATTTCGGCGGCGGCGGGCCCTTCCGCGTCATGCCGACGTACTACCCCATGGAGGGCAGCCTGTTCCTGGTGCCGTCCACCCTGGGCGACGGCAGCATGGAGGCCTACGTGGCCCTCTTCGACGACCACCTTGCGGAGTTCAAGAGGATATGCCACAAGATCGATTAGCTTGCAAGCAGGTCACGAAACTTAATAATCATAGAAATACAAGGGGCCTAATTATGCAACAGAATATGTATTTCGGTGATCAATCCCTGTACTTGCTCACTAGCTATGTAGTGCCGCTATAGTTTAACAATTTGGATATCAAACGACCTCTAAATGCGATGAAATTTGACAAACGGTTTATCTACAATATATTAAGACCACACGTCAACTTTCAACCCATTTCGAAGACGTTTTATTCCCACTTAGAAAATAATTATTAGGCGGTGCAAATGTGGATGGTCTCAGAACGGGCAACAACGTCAATGGGGGAGAACCGGCAACTATGAACGTATCCAAACCGACAACTATGAACGTATCCTCCGGAGACACACCTCCATACACCCACCGACGATGCTGCAAGCACCACCGAAACGAGGACTAGACGGGGAGAATTTTATTCCATCTTCAGGGAGCCGCCGCCGTCCCGTTTTTTTGAATATGACACAAACCCTAACAAAACTTGAAGAAATATCTAAAAATGGAGCCCCTCTCACGGCAAGGGCCGGGATCCACTCTGCTCTTATGGCCCTAATTAAGGCCACCGGAGACAGACGAACTGACGGCGGCGCCGACAGGAGGCAAGGAAACCTTAACTTTTTAGGGGAGACGGCAGCTATAGGTTGCTTCTTGACGAGTTCTGGTGAATCCTAACTGATCATGACGCAAAATTCGTTCTGATTAGCTAGGTAATCTAGTACGTACTTACCAGCTGGGTAGTGCAAACTGTGAGATGAAGAGTAGAACCAAAGCAGCAGTCAAACTTTAAGCAAAGCAAGTCAGGCACTTAGGTAGTGAGGCCTAGCTACAGCTAGCTAGTGGACTATAGAGGAGCAATAGATGAAGAGTCGCGTCACGCCGACTTGATTTGACCCGTAGCCAAATACGTACGCATGCAAACATTTCCAGCGCAAACGCATGCAATCTCGTCCGGCCGCCGTAGCCAAGTCATCTGGAGCTCGCTCAAGTCCAAAGCCAGGCGCATGCAGTCTCGTGGATCGTGTGCTGGTGAAATCGTGACAGGACATGCATGCAGCGGCCGCTAGCCGAGTCCCAAATCGCAGCTGTTGCGTCACACACCGGACCAGACGCTGCTCACGTTCACCATTCATCAACCTAGCTAGTAGCTAGGTGCATCGTCAACTCGAGTTGGTGTAGCTTAATTTGTCCGATCTAGGCACAAAACTGCACGCACGGTGTCAAACCGGTACGTGGCTCTCCTCGTAAGTGGTCTGGTCAGTCCGCGCATGCCTGAAAAATCTGAAATGAGTGTGTGTGCAAGTCAAGTCTCAAGTCACTGGTTGGCTGAAGAAGAGGTAGGGGTGAACTTGAACTCTGCAGGTACGTATCGTTGGTCCTTGTTGCTGCGATGCGTGGCCAAGAAAGGTCCACAGCTGTCAGACTTTGCATGCATGCATTTGTCACGCATGGCAGGCCGGACCAGCAAAGAGAACCTAGGGCATCTTCAACGCCGATGCGTGGCCAAGAAAAGTCCACAGCCCTTAGACCGGGTGTTGGGTCTGGCCGAGGTTCCTTCCTCCTTAGCTTCCTTGGATTCCTCCGCCTTCTTCACGTTGCGTGCGAGACCGATACATTTGAAATGACACATCACAGAGATTCCTCGTTATTGCTCGGTGGCCAACTTCGTAAGAAGGTTGGTTTCTGCAAAGAGCTTGGTGGTAAAATCAAAGAGGGTATCCATCTTACTGTAGAGACTATTCACCTTGGCTTCGAGATCTTTGCTCATCATCCAATAAAAATCAATCTCTGGACCAATTGTATTTGCACATGGTTTGGAGACTTTCTCAAGTTCATTGATCTTTTCCTTGATCTCATCGGGCGTTGTCACTTCCGTCTCGGGGTCGCGTGGTCCCATCCCCCGTGCAAAGGAGAGGAGGAGGCGCTCGCGGCCTGTCACAAGGCCCGATCCAAGGCGCGGCATGCAAAACCTGTGCCACCCTTGATCGGCCTGCCCAATAGAAGAAGGTGGGTAGGATGAGATGCAGCCACGCACGCTTCTATGCCAACGAGAAAGCCAAGATCGTCACTGCCACACTAGTCGCCTCTTGGGCCCCAGCTGCTCCAGCCGACACCGAGTTTGCCCACTCTGATGTGTCCAATGAGGTGTTTTCCAGGACTCCTTAGATTAATTAGTTTATTAAATATTGTATATTTCCGTGTCAAATGTAATGGTGGATATCTACTTATATTTAAGATGTTACATTTTGATGACGTATATGTCCATTAACGACTTGTGATCAATTGCCAGCAAACTGTGTTTGTGGCTTCACCGTTCCCGTGACGCTTCCATGGGCATTCTGAACAATAGCTTGTGCCGGGGCAATGTGGTTGGCCCAAGAGAGGTTGACGTTTTTGAGGTAGATGTCATGGCATGGCACACTCTTGCTGCACATATCTTGATGGCCTCTCGTTCTGAGGACGTCCCCTGGATGTCGATGAATCGAGCGTCTGTTATGGCCACACCACCATCCTGCAAAGGCAAAAGCAATATATAGGGTTTCGTTCAATTTCAGAAATTGTTCCCTTCTTTATTTAAGGCAACCATTGATCAAGTGGTGGTGCGGACAGGATCCCTCACCTGTGGTGGACAGTTTCCTTGGGGGCAATAGAACTGGTCGATATCGATAGGCAACCGGACGGCAGTCATTCTGAGTTTGATGAAAAGGAATCCGGTTGCTAGTGCCTTGCCATCCCTGTATCCATTGAATCATACCATATGTATATATTAGGGGATATATATACCTACTATATATGGTTTGCAGGTAACCTATGATATGTACATGGAACATGCATGTGTATGCATGCCACCGTCAGTAACTATATCTTTAAACACATGCAAGGCACAACCATGTACGTACTAGTAGATGCTTGTTTTTTGACGTGAACAATAGGAGCTCTGCCTTTGCATTATAGAAGAAAGAAGTCATACATGTACAGAAACGGATCGACCATCAGTAGATGCATGTTACCTGCCTACCATCAGTAGATGCATGTTACCTGCCACGATTTGATCCTCACACCGGTCGTGGTATTGAAGAAGCTACAGTTGGACACTGTAATTTTTTCCACCAGCGTTGGGCCGTCAGCAACACCTCCAAGACTTCCCACACTACATACGTAGATACAGAATACAAAAAGGTCAACGTATGCTACTCACTAGAGAAGGTTATGAGCATGCACGTGCGTGCATTAATATACTACTCCCTCTCCGTCTTATAATATAATACTTTTTTGACGGTCAATGTATACTACCGTCGAAAAATATCTTACATTATAGGACGGAGGGAGTATAATATACGCATGGGTGTGGTATGTATGTATGTATGTTTGTTTGTATACCTGATGCCATGACCAGGCCCGCAGGTGGTGTTGGTGACGTTAACATTGGTGGTTCCCGATAGAATCGACACACAATCATCACCTGCATGCACAAAATACCTACGTTCGAGGCCAGACAGAGTGCAATATATATTAGTACCATCTGAAGGAAGGAGGGTGGTTGTCGATCCGTACATACCGGTGTGCATAGAGCAAGACGAGATGTTTACATGGTTGGAGGAGCCCATATTGATCCCGTCCGTGTTGGGGCTGTCGCCCGGCGCCGTGATGGAGACGTTGTGCACCTGCACCTGCGTGCACTCGTACATGATCATGTTCTTTTCGGCGCCGTCCTTGAGGCGTATGTTGGTCACCCGTAGATTGTTGCAGTGCGCGAACGACAGCGACGACTGCGAGAGGGATCTCTATTTTAGTTGGACAATGGGAGGAAGTATTGTGTGTCTGTAAGTGCACGCTTACATACCCTTGGCCGGTCATTGCATTTTTGTCAATACGAGAGAGATATCAGATCAGATTGTTGCAAATATATGGAGATAAATATATATATTGAAGAAGCAACAGCTATACTCTATATATTTGGGGCTTAATTACCTTTTGGTTGTAGCAATCCCACCACTGGGCGCCTCGCCCGTCTATCTGGCCGCTCCCATTCACCGTCAGGTTGTCGACGCCATAGAAGGTCAGGACGTCTGATGGCTTTAAATAGAAGGAGTTTGGCGCCACCACGTCGCCCTCCAGCTGCACAAACACTAACCTCAATTCCAGTATGCTCTTATATTTCTTTATGAAGGGAGTACTACACAATTAAAAGATAGACTATTCAGAGTGGACCGATCGTCAAGTCAACCGACCTGTACGGTGATGGGCGACTTGCAGGGTCCGTTGAACCTCGTCTGGTTCAGCAAGAATGTCTTTCCTTTCCTGCGGGGATGTACGTACATGATCACCTCGCTGCTGTGGCTGCTGCAGGCTACTTTCCATGTCTCCTCGAACGCCTTCCAGCGCACAAATAAGCAAAAGATTAACTATCTGAATCTGATGGGCAACATACATGATAACGATTTCAGAATCATAGATAAAGGTTATGGTGTTCCAATTGTTACCTCGACATCACTCGTCGCGCCGTCCCCAGCTGCATGGAAATCCATGACGCTGTACCATTGTCCTTGCTGCACTCCGGCGGTCGATCTAACTGCGGCCATTGACACAAGGAGCAGCAGCAGCACGAAGGAGACATGTTGTGCTGCAGTCCTCTGCCGTTTTCAATCAAGAGTATACATACACAGCTGATCGGAACAAAATTTACACATGCATATATACTTTTGAGATATTGAGCTGATGAAACCTACGCATACCATGGTTGGTAGTACCACCAATATGATCAGCTGTGGCACACTCTCCTGATTTGATCGAAGAAGAGCGCTAGGAACGATGTGTCTCAACGAACTATCGTGGTAAGCAACCAATCTTGTGTGTATTTATACATGCTGTAAATTAATGGGTGAAATCAACGTGATGTTTTTTGGGGGGTTTTCTCGGTTAATTTGAAAAGGAGGATAGCTGTGTACGAGCGTACCTGCAAGCCAAAAATATCACGCGATTATTTAGCACATCGATCTGCATTTGTGTGTTGACATAAATACGCCCAGGGTAATTGATTTACAACCAAAATTTGGCTAGCCAACGTGTTGGCAAAATTTTTTTTGAACATAGTACAAACGCAAGCGCTCATATACACGCGCATACATTCATCCCTATGAACGCATACACGCACACCCTACCTCTATGAGCACCTCCGAAAGACTAAGCCGGCATAACATCTTGAAATTTACGAAGTCACCGAAGGGACCTCGTCGTCGACGGGAATATCTCCTCCCACTGAATGCGCATCGCTGGAAATCCTGAAATAAATCCAGGAATAAATGCGAGCACCAGGACTTAAACCATGGTGGGCTGGGATACCACAGTCCCTCTAACCATCCAACCACAGGTTGGTTCGCACATGTTGGCAATTGCAAGACTTGCCATAAGTTGATAACTTTATATTAGGTTGACAAAATTGCCAAAAATGATAAATTGAACACAACGCTCATATATATACGTACATATATTCATCCCTATGAACGCACATATGCACACCATATCCCTATGAGCACCTCCGAGAGACTGAGTCGGCATATGATCTTGATACCATAGGCGCCTCGTAGTTGACGAGAACGTCTCCTCCCACGGAACGCGCATCACCGAAAAATGCACCAGGACTTGAACCCTGATAGGCTGAGGATATCACTGTCAGAATCAAATATGTTAGGTTGACAAAATTGTAGAATATTGACATGTCAATTTTTGGCATCAAACCAATCATCATTTTCATTTTTATCATCAAAATATAAAAAGACCAAAGGGGCAGATCCAATTAATCTTAAACATCAAACCACTCAACATGTTTAACATGCAATTAATATCATAAAAATATCAATGTTTGTGCTAACCACATAATTAATGTGTAACTAATTTTCTATCAAATATAAACATGCAATAAGGTGAATTGGTATCCTACCTAATATAACTTTTATATTAACATGCATTGCACGTACACATTTATTAGTTATCAAAATGTCACCGCACCCCGCCAGGAATGAAAGTAATTAAAGAGAATTGAGTGGCTGCAAGCATGCACATATTGGAGGTCTCTAAAAGCAAAATGAACAGCTCGGATCGCGCAGCCTGTTCAGTTAGCATCTTCTAAGCTAATGTGTCATATTAGCCCATCACGCGTGAAGAAGGTCGCCGCTCAGGAGGAAAGTGAGAATTGGTTATGCGCAGGATGGTGCCTCCACCACCGCCAGGATGGCGGCTTCCACGGGCCGGAGCCGGCTGGGTTGGAAGGTTTAGGCCAGTCGACGAGGAAATCAGCCAGCGCCTGGGATTTGACAGCCGTGCGAGGTTCGTAGAAAATCGTGTGGGCAGCCAGCTCGATGGCCCACATGGTGACCCGGCCAGTGGCGTCCCGGCGGCCGATGATCTCTCCGAGAGGAGCCATGCTCACCACAGTGATGAGTGCTCCTAGAAGTACTGCTTCAGCTTGTTGGAGGCCAGATACACACCGTAGCATATCTTCTAGTAGTGGGGGTAGTTTTGCTTGGAGAGGGAGAGCATCTCGCTCAGATAGTATCATAGTACACGGGCCGCTAGACCGGCTGCGCCTTGCCTCCTCCGGGCGCTCCACCACTAGCACCACGCTGACCACACGGGTGGTGGCCGCAATGTACATTAGCATGGGCTCCTTCCCTGCCGGCGCGGCTAGGACATGTGCGATGGAGAGCATGCACTTGAGGTCACGGAAGGCTTCGTCCGCCTGCGGGGTCCAGTTGAACGCGGTCGTCTTCTTCATCAGCTGGTACAAGGGCAAAGCCCTCTCGCCCAACCGGCTGAGAGAGGCCATGCAATCGGTGAACTTCTGAGCTTCGCGCAGTCAAGCTGGCTTGCGCACGCGCTCGATCGCCTTAATCTTCTCGGGGTTGGCCTCGATGCCACGCTCTGAGACGAGGAAGCCACGGAGCTGGCCAGGTGGCACGCTGAACACGTACTTCTCCGGGTTCAGGTTAATCTGGTACTCGCGCAGGTTGGCGAACGTCTCCTTGAGGTTGTCTAGGAGGGTGAGGTGATGCACCAGGGGAAAAAAGGGCTTAGCCACAAATTTAGTTGGTGGCGCCTCATTTTCAATCCACGTCATCACTATTTTTTTAATAGTGGTGGCATTGGCATATTTGGTACGTCACCACTATATCATTACTGGTGGCATGTCACTAAAAATCTATGCCATTGCTTTTTTTTTTGCGGGTTAAAAATCTACGCCATTGCTATTTGGATCCAACAGCCTACCGGATCGCAAGTTAGTGATGACGTGTAACTTTTTGTCTAAGAGCAAATATTTTGCTATGGATGGTTGATTACAACTTGGAGGACCAATTTTTTTCTTCTTCTGAAACACAAGATCAGTTTCTTATTGATTGTATTTGGCTGCATATCTCACTGGAGTTAAGGAGCACTATAGCTCTGGTCACCCAAGACATATGATTCCTTGTAAACCAATCGCAACTATAAACTATTTTTCCCATTTTATTTTGTTTTTCTGAAATGTTCTGCAATTGGATCACTTCATGTATAATTGAACTTTCCATCTCCATTATGCTACAAGTGCAGACCCTCTACTAGTCAATTTTTTTGCTAGATATGTGTTGTTATGCTACAGAAAGGAAAAACGACTTGGCTATGTGTTGGGGATTTATTTATTCCCAACCTTGCATAATACTCCCACAGTAAAGAAATTTATTTTTTGTGTTTTGTTTACTGCGTTACGCTCTTATATTTTTTTTACGTAGGGAGTACGTGCGTGGGAAATCATGGATTCCCTTATATGTGTATATCTGTTTCCGACATAGGAGTGTTGGACCATTCATTATTTCCGGGATCTCCAAAAGAATATGGCGCCTAAGGACCAGCTTCTTTTGGCTGTTGGTGGTGCTGTTTCTTGTAGCCAAGCCAAGCCAAGCCATCGTGGGGCTGTTTCTTGTGTGAACCATTAATAAGCTAGCCAAGCCATGCATCGTGGGGCTGTTTCTTGTGTGAACCGAAATTCCAAGACTAGCTTGCATCGTCTATCTATCTATCTATCTATAAAAAGGACCGGACCGGACCCGTCGACCTCAGTCTCCTCCATGTTCCTTTGCTCTAGTGAGCGAGCGAAACCTTTTTGCCCAAACCAGTTGAGCAATCCATGACTGACGCGGCCGTGTGACGTGCCAAGCATCCATCTTCATACCCCTGACTCGTATCAATGGCATGTGCTATGTGCGTTCCATTTGATCTTAATTTGCCATCGTGGTCTTGCCCTCTTCACTGCTGGCCAATGCAGTGCACATGCATGGCGCTGGTATGATCCAGTCGGGAAGCACAAGGACACTGACACCACCCACGGCCATCTTCGGTCCGCTGCTGGCTATTTCCTTGTGTTTTGCCCATCAGTTCATCCCGATCTTGTCTGCAGCCTCCGATCCCTGCCCTAGAGAACCTCATCGACATACGCCGGCCTAGCCCTTTGATCTTCGAACCCCAAGTTTAATCTTGGATCTTGTTTCCTTTCAGTAGATTAGATGGGTTAGTTGGTTTTTTATTAGACTAGCAAAAAGATCCGTGCATTGCAACGGGAGAAAAAAAACCACACACTCTTAATTTATAAAAAAAATCTATTATCTGAGAACTTGTAGCTACGGCCCAAACAAAGATGGTCTTAACCTATAAAAGCGCAGTTTAAGATTCTACATGTGTTCTATTTCAACATGGCTTGCATGTAGATTTAATCCATACAAAGAAACGGGTAAGATCATGCATTTATTCATGTCAAGTTCAAGAATCACCAACTTAGGGTAACTCTTGAACACTTTTTTCACATGCATATTTCTTAAATACATGAAGAGTTGTTAAAAGATACATGATTTTTCAATCATAAAAGGAGATTTTTTTTGTCTGGAAAAGAACATTTTTTGTATGGTCTCCTGTGGACGCAGGTACTTGCGCCCCTATTTCATCACTATTTCTTGCCATACATGTCATAGGTATTGGTCTCTGTTTCATCACTATTTATATCTTATCAAACTTGTCTTTTATTTTATTTTTTGTCATGCATGCCTCCTTTTTACCTTTTTTTCATGCATCTCCTCTCTTTTTTCTTCTTATATATAGGAGAATAGCGCAACATCTCATCTTTATCGGACCTCCTCCGCATTTTCCCTTTTATTTCTTTTATAGCGGACATCCCATCTTTATTGGGTCCTTCTTTTATTTCTTGTCATGCATATCCTTATTTTTTGGGTGTCTCTAGCAAATTTATCTTCAATTTCATGTTCAATCCTGATTTTGCTGAGGTGTTCATCCACAATCTAAACTTGTACCGGTATGAAAAAAGACGGATAATGCATTGTTGATTAACATTACAGCCTAAATAGTATTTTTAAAATTGTTAACAGGAAAAATAACATCATATTCAGATTCTACATATTTTTCTAGTCAAATTCCATATATAACATGTTAAATTTGGAGTTACGATTTAAAAGATATGAGTATTTTAAAAAACATTTAATATGTATTGCGGATTTAATGTCAAAAATATTAGGGGTTTTCTATAAAATAAGAAAACGGATTAAAAATACCTATTTCTTTTATTAGTAGGTATAGATTATAGATTAATAACACTCATCTTTTGCTCGTTAGTTATACCATAATGAGATATATTCTCTTTGTGTTCCCATCGAGAATGATGAGGGTGTAAAAATCATTGTTCCCAAATAGTTCCGGTTGAATCGAAACATGGATGTATGTTCTTGCCAAGGTCTGTGTTGCTCCCTTATAGTTTTCGTACTTGCCCTATCGATGTTTTTCCTTAAACTGGAAACTACAACTTAACTTGATAGGTGCCGCAGCATCTGTGTTTTCGAGTCATAGAACCTGTTCAAACATTGCAAGTTGCGTAACATGTTGGAATTATCTTAACCGCTTATTGACTGAAATCAGTTCTTTTTTAGGGCATCTCCAAAAAGAACACTCAAACCGCCCGCATACAGTCGGATCGTCTTCTTTAGGGTATCTCCAAAGTGAACCCTCAAACCGTCCGGATTGTGCGGTCCGCCAGACGTGTTATGACACCCTACACGAGCATGTATCGATCGGCCGAGCGGTCCGGACGTACTTTTTCGGAGAGCAGACACGTAGGACTCTGACACCTAGCCCATCAAAAATCCCTCTCAGACACCATGCCTTCATCCTTCCATTTTCTCTCGTTGCCTTTTTGTCTCTTGCCTTTGCCGTCACTCCACCACCATTGCACACCCCTGCTGGTACCCGACATGTCCGTCACCTCCAGCTGTACACCCGGGATCCAAGCCGGTTCTTCTCTATTGTCGGGACGAGCCTTTCCTCCGACCACCACTCAGGTACCGTCCGCTCCTACGCTGCTCACCATGCCCGGCAAATATCCGTTGAATTGGCTGAGCTAATTTTTTTGTCCCTTCTTCTTTGAAGCAATGGATTCAGATACATAGTACATATATGAGCACTATGTTGAGTCGTCAGACGGCTTGTCAGACGAGAAGAGCTACACGGATGAGATGGCGATGATGCAGACTGTCCTTGGAGAAGAGGAGCGTGCGGAAGAGCATGTTCTCAATTTCAAGGGATTGATTAAGGATCATCGAGTGCTCAACCGCAATAGGGCGTGCGACCATTTGACATTGATGTCTGGATACTTTGCCCCCCAATGCCCTCTTCGCTGACAATTTCCGCCGCCGGTTTCGGGTGCACAAAATTTTCTTCGATCGTACCATGGGGTCCGGTTCTTTGATGACTACTTCATCTTGAAGAAAGACACCGTGGGAAGGATTGGATTTTCTGGTTATCAGAAGCGCATGGCCGCACCACGGATGCTTGCATATGGCACGACCGCTGATTCGTGGGACGAGTATCTACTGATGTCTGAGAGCACATGTGGAGATGCAATGGTCAGGTTTGCAACTGTCGTGGTCTTGGTGTTTGGACCTCTATACCTGAGAGAACCAAATGGCGCAGACACCGAGAGGCTCTTAGCAATATCGGAAGCAAGTGGGTGGCCAGATTTGCTCGGATCTCTTAACTGCATGCATTGGAAATTAAAGAACTGCCCAAAAGTTCTACAAGGGCAATATCAGGGCCATGTTAAGAAGTCCACCATCATTCTTGAAGCTGTTGCATTACATGAACTTTGGATTTGTCATGTTTTCTTTGGCATACTCGGATCTCACAACGACATCAATATGCTACATCGATCACCATTGTTTGTGAGGCTAATTGGAGGAAAAACTCCTCTTTGCCACTATACTGTCAATGGACATGAGTACAACATGGGTTATTGTCTGATTGACAGTATCTGTCCTCCGTGTGCTACCTTTGTCAACACCATCTCTAACCCAGTTGGCCAGAAAAAGGCTCCCTTTGTCCAAAGACAAGAAGCGGCTAGAAAGGATGTTGAGAAGGCATTTGAAGTCCTGCCGGCACGTTTTGCAGTTGTTCATGGACCAACTAAATAATGGGATGCAGAGACCTTGTGGGAGGTGAAGGCCTGTTGTGTGATTATGCACAACATGATCGTCGAGGATGAGGATGACGTCGCTGCCGTAAGTCTTGAATTTGAGAACGTGGGTGATCCTATCAATCTTCTTGATCAGAATCCGACCACACTTAAAAAATTTGTTAAAAGACATCAACGTATCTGGCATTGAGCAACTCATGAGCAACCCAAGGAAAATCTGATCGAGCATTCATGGACGGTTAAAGAGGGCAATAATATTTGAGCGTAATATTTGAACTTATTTAAGTACAACTACCGCTATATTTGAACATTTGAAATATAAGTCTTATGCTCCTACTCTCTCCACTCCTAAATATAAGTCTTTTTAGAGATTGCAATACGAACTACATACGGATATATATAGACATATTTTAAAATGTAGATTCACTCATTTTGCTCCGTGTGTAGTCCGCATTGGAATCTCTAAAAATACTTATATTTAGGGACCGAGTGAGTATTTAGGAACATAGGGAATACGGAGTGCACATCAATTAATGCGCTACAGTACAAGTTGAGAATGGAATAAAAGCACGCAGCAATCAATCAATCAATCCCGTGCTTATACAACCAACCATTCTTTTGTTTTCCATTTCCAACTTCCTTCTGATGAGATCAGTACAAGGAAGGCTCAATGCTTCTCACTCTATTTTCTTTTTCCAGCGAAATCATCATCAATCATCAAAACAAAAATCCGAGAAATATGGCACAACCATACCATATTACTACTACCACATACTAAATCACACACACACACACACAGACAAACCCTTTTATTGTCGGCAAGCAAGCAGTTGATCATGGTGTAGGTGATGGAATGAAAATCCTGACAACGATCACTGTGGGGTGCACATGGGGGCTCTGCCTGGGAAGCACGCGATGAAGGCGGGAGGGATGTACCCGGTGAAGCTGTTGTAGCAGGTCCAGGCGCTATCTCCAAGGCATTTCAGGTCGCTGATCTCTAGGCCGATGCAGTGGTTCTTGCTGGGCTCCTCCTTATCCTTGGCCAAGCATTCGCCGGCGGCGGTGACGAAGCATGGCGTGAAGGTAAGCTCGTCGGTGACTACATTTTCGGCGAAGCACGCCAGTGCGCCGTCGGCGACGCAGACCATCTCTTCGTTGGTAGTGCTTTATGCGACACACAGATTATCCTGTGTCAGTACTTACTTTTCACGTGCCCTCTCTGAAATGAATGAACTGTAGAAAAGTAGGTACTGACCTTATGCCGACACACAGATTATCCTGCGTCAGCAGCGCCGGCTCCGGCGCCGGCGCCGGTGTGGTGGAGCCGCCTGCTCCGCATATGAGCAGCACTAGGACAATGAGCGACTGCTTGATGATGGCCATCGTCGGGCTTTGGTTTGTTGGGTTGGTTGAAGAGGCTCACTTCTGCATCAGATGAGATATATTTATAGGGGGTAGGAGCAGAGCAGAGGCAGAGCGTAAAGTTTAGATTTTCGTGATTGCGACACAAGCCCAAGCTAAGGGCAACTCCAACGCACGATCCTAAACGGACATTCCTTTCATCCGCTTTTCGTTTGTTTGGGACAGGAAAACGGACACATTCGTCCGCTTGCAGTTGTACTTGAGGCGGTCGGTGCGTTCAACGGGCCAACCGCACCTCAAATGGCCTGCCTCGTCGGACTTGAATTTAAACCAAAAAAACAAAAACATATTAAAAATAACTTAAAACATAAATTTAAACATTCAAACGTCCACATTACCCAAGTTCAGCACATAAACATAAAAAAAATAAAACATAGAAAAAAGATAATGGCCGCTTCATGGCCGCCTTCGTCTTCTGTGCCCCCATGGCCGCTGTTTACTCCTCCTAGTCATCGTCTCGAGTGAGGTCGGCATACGAAGGTGGCTGCCAAAGGTAGGCTGGTGGCCCCTGGCAGACTGGAGGCGCCGGCGGCGCCTCCACTACCTCCTCCCGTGGCTCCTACTCCTGCTCTGGTGACCGCGGCGGCGTGGCTGACCATGGGCCGACACCCATCGAGTCGGCCATCTCCGGCGCCGTGCATGAGCAGCTCCACCGCTGGCCCACCAGACGAGGGTTCCACGCGGCGACGGGCGGCTCCTCCAAGACCTCCTCCTGCACCTCCTCCTTGACGTCGAGGTCCAGCTCCGGGATGGCCACATCGCCGGCCACGGAGAGGGCCAGCGTGGTTTCTAGGCCATGCCATTACCGCTCGTCGCACGTGTTCATGGAGTCCTCCATGATACGCCTCATGAGATGGGCCTCCTCCTCTCGGTCATGGGCGGCGTCGGTGGCAGGGACGGAGACGGAGAAGGCGTTGGCGTGATGCCGTGCACACGCCTACGGCCCCGCATTTGGGGAGGGCTGTCAGCACGAGGAGGACGCGGGTGGCGCGGTCTCGGAGGACGACTGACAGAAAAAGATTGCCGCCGCAGGTCATGCTCGTCGCGGAGCCACATATCCCACAGCGGCGCATCTACGACGTCGTCCAGCAGATCCGATGGCAGGCGGGCGCATCATCAGTTCATCTCCAGGCGGCGGGCGCGCCGCTCACGGGCACTGGAGGGATGGGCACATGGTTGGCAGAGAGATGCCAGTTGTTCAGCAGGTGGACATCTCCCCACGGCAATGGCGTCGCCGTCTCCCAGTAGCGCTAGCAGACGTCGACGTGGATGTACGGCCTGTCCCGATGCCCGGCTGCCGTTAGCGCGATCTCAAAAGCTGGCGGGGCAGGCGGTGCGGGCTAGAGGAGATAGGCCGGCTAGGAAGTGAAAGCTGTGGACTGGCCGGTCCATGGCTTCCAATTTAAGAAGGACGACGACCAAGCGTTGTGTGACTAACAACCGGGGCCCGCCGTGTGAGCGCATTTACTTTGGGCAGTGGACGTAGGTGGACGGTCGCCACGCGTCCCTGAGACAAGCGACGAGCAAGCGCGTGCCCGTCCATTCCACGTCCATGTGGATGCAAACCGGGCTCATGTTTGTGTCGGAAATGGGACGGGCCGTATACCAAACGGGAAAAAATGCGGATGCAGCCGCGCGTTGGGCCGATCCATCCATCCGTTTTGGCCCGAACGGACAACCGGGAATAGTTTGGAGGTTTGCGTTGGAGTTTCCCTAACACTTATAGCTTAGATTTTGGCAAAAGCAACACTACAATAAGCACAAGGAAAAGGAAAAGGAGGCCATACTAGTTTAGATTTGGTTGGTGGAAGCGACTTTAGGCACTCTACGATCGGGTACGGGATCGGGACCCAAAGATGTTGTTGTGCCAAACATAAATTTACGATTGAACAATAAAACCCTCATATAATCCATCTGAACCGTACAAGTAGGTAGAACCTACCTATCCTAGATAGGGACTAGTGGTTGGGGCGCCACCTAGTGGCGCCTCTTGAGGCGGGATTATACACACTAATCAAGCTAGCGCATTAGTTAACGTCTATGTATGACATGATTCTTACTTCAGCGAGAAGACATGCAGTCCAAAAGAGCGATAGTTGCATGTTGGTTGTTAAAAATACAAGACATGGCAATAGAACTGCAGCAACAAGAGTGTTGATAAAGCAGAGCAAGCATAGAAGTTTCATGCATGCGTATTTCTTTTGGTGATTCTGCAGAGCATAAAATGCCAAATTTAAAGAGTTGGAGAGCACATATATCCTTCGGCATAAAATTCTTGTATTCTTGCAAGTTAGGGATATGATCGACCGGTTGATCTCATATTTCTAAGGTAAGGTTGAGGTGAAGAATGTCCTCAATCGGTGAAAGAGACACCTCTACATACTTGCGAAGCGTAAATCCATCATTGAATTCTTCATCAGTAGGTCATTTCTGTGTTAGCATTTTTAGAAGAACAATGTCATGGCCCATGGTTGAGATTTCACTGCCCATTTCATACTTTGCAACAATGTTTTGAAACATAAATTTCAGCACACAAAATATGAAACATGCTACCAACTTTAAATACTTGTGCGGTGCGCACGCCTCAGTGTGTGTGCCTCCTGAGACTTCTGATTTCTATGCTTTTCCCAGCAAGCTTGGGAGTTAAAATTTTCTTTACTACACAACTTAATTGTGAAGGTATATGTGAATAAAATGTTATGAAAATTGAGTTAAAACTTCTGATTTCTTTGCCTATTATTTTAGTAAGCTTAAGAGTTAAATCTGCAATAATCTCACAGCAAATATAGGTTATCTGACAGGTCATACACTCGCATAGTAATAGTATGTAAAAAAAGATTGCTAGTCATGGTATGAGAACAAATTATAAAGAAAAAAGATGGACCGCCAAAAATCAAATTACCCGCACTTAACAAATTTGGCAAAATATTCTTTGAAGTCCTCCCTTAAAACTGTTTCCAACTATCAAATTGGACATGAACGGAAGCACACGTTGTATATCAATTAAAACTTAGGATCTCTGATGTCTGAAGTGTAGCAGTCATAATACATATAGCCGGTTAGTACCTGCTATTCGGGTCTTCGGGTTCTTTCTTCACATCTTCAGGAAGTTTGGTAACTCTGATAGACAGCAAACAAGAGATATTGGATAGATGTTGATATATTTTAGCACTGAAACGAGAGTCGAGAGACACACACATACCTCAGCGCCAAGCACATGAGTGTTCGCCGCATAACTGAGCTGGGAAATCTGGCACCTGAACGAGCAAAATGCAAAAGGCACGCTTAAAATTCAGTTTGGCTGAAGAAAGGAACCTCATCAGGGCATGACTTGGCTCTGTCAGAAGCAAGCTGCACGCAATCGCAAGAGAGGACCAGCAGTAGCGCACTTAAATCCAAATGAAGATGCATCAAGAAATAACAACCTTCCGCCCGCCGGGCTCTACGGCCTGCTCGCCCTCCCCTGCCCCAGGCTCTCCGACCGGCTCCTCCATGCCACCCCGTCTAAAAAACAAGTCTTTGATTGTGTTTTGGTTTGATGTCGTGGAGCGCGCGCGAGGTGCTCGACTGATTGATTGTGTCATGCAAGAGTCATGGATCACGATGGTGGGCCAGGTGACACGGTTGTCGCTTTGCATGGGTTCGCTCGGGGGTGGTGCTCCTGTTGTTCTTGTTTTCGCTCCGGTTTATCTTTCCCATGGAGGTAGTTCGTAAGACTGGAGGCGCACCTGTTGAGGCGTTCATGTGCGCTCCTATCTTTTCTCAGCACATTGGGCTGCCTTGTTTGATCCCTAGTTCCGCTCGGAGCAATGCTATGCTTCAGATCAGAGCCAAAATATAGATTATGGAAGCAATGGCAGATGCAAATATAACAATAAGATAGAGCAGTACAAATGCAATGCACTCACGCTTTGGACGAAAGAGATACAATAATTAGAAAAGTAGCAGCATAAAAATGATTCACGAAGTAAATTTACAAGCATGCAGATATCAATATTTAGGCATTTCAGAAGTACTTTCATGTTTATACTATTGAAATCTGTATCAGTATGAGTTAAAATAGAAGTAAAGATTGGGTGTTGTCTCTGCATGCATACATGTCTAAAGGAGCAGATTGGGTGTTGTCTTTGCATCCATACATGTCTAAAGGAGTAAAGATTGGGTATGCATATATCACCATCTATATCCATGTCTAAAAGAGCAGATTTTGTAAGGTCTTGAAAACAGAACCATCCTTGGGTGAGCAAATAGGAATCTTCATGGAGAAAAGAAAATTGAGTTTAGAAATAAAGAAAAAGAAATTTACTCATACCATAAAGAGCATTAAGTAACCAAAGGATCATCTCCAAAGAATGACCGAAATACAAAAGTATACATTTTGGGAAATCTCAAAGTTAGGCCAGGCTCTGATTTAGAAGTTTAGTACCTTATAATCTTGAACCCTGATTGTATCAGGTGAAATGAAACAAGGAGAGATGTTTAGTACCTTCTAATCGTGAACCCTGATTGTATTGAGGTTAAATGAAACAAGGAGAATGTTCTCTGGCTTAAGATCCGTGTGATTAAGCTGCAGGTCATGCATAACCGCAGGAGTAAGAAAATTAGAATTTTTATGTATAGGTACAAAATAAGTAAAAACATAGGCACTTAGAACAGGCATGTTCAGACAGAAAGAAACAATTTAGCACACCATGACAAGGTTAGAACAAAACAATAATTTGTCTAATCAACAAACTGCACAATTAAATTGATACTCTCATTATTCCTTTAAAAGGTTAGTAAAGAGAAATAATACAAAGTTAATTCCACACATGGTAAGATTCCATCATTATAACTGAGAGTAAAAAAACGCCTTCTGTTCGATGGCTTCATCTATTAATGAGTTGTTCAATCACTATAAACGCATTTAACATGTGGATACTGATGTAATAGAAATTAACTTTGATGGTCTAATGCAAGCATTCCCCTAGTGCAGAGGCAAGCCAACTGCAAGGTTCACGGAAAACAAATGGAAGTTATATTTACCAATATTATTTTGTAAATCTTTGTAACAAAATATATTGCAGAAGAACAAAAAAGAAAATACTGCAGAAGATAGCAGCAAAAGTGCAGTTGTGCTTTATGAGACATCTTACCTTTAGTTCCTGAATAATTCCTCTGTCTAGAATATATTTAGAATCCACCCGCAAACAGGAAAAGAGAGCGTACAGTGATAAGATTATCAAACATACTGCATTTTTCTGTCTGTACTTACAAAATTGTGTCGCACCTCCCATCCATCCCATCCTACACAAAATATGTTATGGTGATGGGATCAAGGATGGCTAGCCTCTGCACAAAGTACTTACTGTGTACCCTCTTCTATTGTATTTGAAGCTTTCCTGAACCACTTAAGTATTCGACTCTCAGTTCATTCTGGATAAGTTCAGGGAAAAGATACCATCATGAATATTTAGTAACTTGACTTCAATAAAATCCCGCATTTGTCGTTTATTAATCCAATTAATGCATACAATAAATAGGTTGGTGAACTGTTGATTGCTGAAAGATGTATTATATATATAAGCAATATAAATAGTATTGTTATTAAATTAGGACAACTAAAATTTAGATTAAATCATATGCATGAAAATGCTAATGGATTAATTTCTCTAGCTTCTATTGTAGAGATAATAGGTCAACTCGAGATGAACCTGCATCTAAAGAAACTGAGTTGAGACCTCTTTTTATTTGGTCCGGCATCAAGGTAGGCTATCGAATCTGGTAGACCAACAACACACCATCTAATCAACTTAGGTAAACAATTTTCAAAAACACAAGGTCATGCACAACCCATCTCACCCCCTCTGCCTGACAGACATCAACCAAACATCTAAGAACGGCAACTATGACAGGCATAATCCCTGGAAATAAGCATCCATGTAATTAATCCTCAAGCCAAAGAACTAAAGCAGGGACCAACCCAAACTAATATAGAAATACATTTGACTAATCGATCAACTAATCCTCAAACCAAACACCTAAAACAGGGACGAACCCAAACTAATAGACATGCCAATGAAATAGTTTTTGAGTGACAGACAAAGCCAGCACTAATATATTGAAGGTGGTGAAGAGGCTCTTATCTTGCGCGCAATCAGACAAAGCCAACACTTATAGCACAGCCATGCATCGAGATTTCAAAGGAGGCAGCCCCGTGTCGGACATGGAGATTATGTGCCTTAACTCTGAATTTTTTTATTCTTTCGGCATCACTATATCAGGAAAAAACACTTTGGGACGTACCAGGATGTGTGTCCTGGTTGTAGAAATCCAACCAAGAAAGAAAACAGAGCAATGTCACAGCTTGTATACAGCAGCAATAAGAACAGAGAGAGTTTTAACCTACTGAAACAATCATCCAGATTGTTTATAGAAGAGATTACCAAAATTGTACGTACAGATTTAGTTGTCATTCTGTTGCTACTTATAAGTATTTCAGTTTTTATGTTCCTTTATGACTTTATGAAAAGATTTTTTTTAATTTGTTTCTAAGAACTTAAGCATAACATGTATGGCAAAGAAAGATAATATCTAAATCTTAGATCAAAATATGAACCTGGAACATTTCTTTCTAAGTAATAGAAGTGTATAGATGCGGTAAATAGGACTTACCCATCACATTTGGGCTTATTGTCCCCATCAAGCCACTCTACAGCAGTGAACTGAATTTCAACAATCAAGTCCATCCGTCATATTCTCATAGCAATTTGAGACCATTCTACATGCAGTAAGGTGAACCTGCACATGCCATTCAAAAGTTAGGCATATGATGAATTGTAACATATGCATAGTGAAAGACAGATCCCTTAAGAATTTAGAGCTGATTAATGTTCAATATTGTGAAAGATAGACAAAAAGCAGAGTTTCTGTATGGAGAGGAAGAAGCTAGAAGTAGAGGGTTACATGGGCCTGGGCCTTACACGGCTCTGGACTACAGCCTATACATGTGTACACAGGGTGCTCCCTTAACACCCCCCCCCTCAAACTCAAGGTGGGTCAGTAGCATCTGATACACCGAGTTTGCAAATGTGAAACCTATGCTGATCTCTAGTTTGAGCCTTTGTGAAGAAATCTGCAACTTGAAGCTCTGATGGGACATACTGGAGATTAATAGTTGATTGTTGGCAATGTGATCGAGTGAAGGAGGCATCCACACCAATGTGTTTGGTCAGCTAATGCCTCACTGGATCATTAGAAATCTGAATGGCAGCAGTATTGTCGCAAAGAAGAGTTGTGGGTGTAGGGCATGGAACACCAAGATCAGCCAATAGCCAATGAAGCCACACAATCTCAGATGTCGTAGTAGAAAGTGCCCGAAGCTCTGCCTCAGCGCTAGAGCGTGACACTGCAGTTTGCTTCTTGGATTTCCATGCAATAAGAGACGTCCCAAGAAATATGCAATAGCCAGTGACAGAGCGACGATCGACTAGGTCACTTGCCCAAGTGGAGTCGGAATAAGCATGAAGCTGCAGCTGACTCGAATGAGCATAGAACAAGCGGCGGGATGCAGTCCCCCTTAAATATCAAAGCACTCGAAGTAGATGTCCATAATGAACTGAGTTAGGAACACTGACAAATTTACTGAGAATATGGATTGCATGAGCAATGTCAGGCCTTGTCACTGTAAGATACACCAGACTGCCTACAATGTGATGGTACCGAGAGGGATCCTCAAGAGGAGTGCCATCAGTAGGACGCAACTGTAGATGAATCTCCATGGGTCTCACAGCAGTGCGTGAGTCGGTAATACCCGAGCGAGAAATCAAATCTTGAGTATACTTTTGTTGGGAGATATAGTAACCATCATCTGTGTGCTCGATCTCAATTCCTAGAAAATAACTGAGAGGCCCCAAATCTGACATCTTGAATTGCTCACTCAACTTCTTTTTAACAAAAGCAATATACCCAACATCATCTCCAGTGATCAACATGTCATCTACATAAAGCAGAAGTAATGTACGACCATGCTTAGATGTATGAATGAAGAGTGCAGGGTCATGCTCACTAGGAGAAAAACCAGCGGCTTGAACCACTGAACTGAACCGCTCAAACCAGGCACAAGGGGCTTGCTTGATCCCATAAAGAGCCTTTCGAAGGCGACAAACATGACCTGGTGGAACCTCAATACCCAGAGGTGGCTGCATATAAACTTCCCCATGCAGATCGCCATGAAGAAAGGCATTCTTCACATCCATTTGAGAAATCTTCCATGACCTATTCGCAGCCACAACAATCAAAGTGCGAACGGAAGTCATATGAGCAACTAGAGCAAAAGTCTCATCATAATCTCTCCCATGGGACTGCTGAAAACCTCTTGCAACTAGTCGGGCCTTATAGCGTTCAACAGAACCATCTGACTTGGTTTTCACCTTGTACACCCATTTGCAAGTGATAGGGGTAGACCCAGGAGGTAATGGTACCAGATCCCATGTACCAGTACACTCTAGGGCTTCAAGCTCATCAGACATCGCCACTTGCCACTTAGGTGACACAACTGCCTCATGGTAAGTGCTAGGCTCATACACTTCCCCTACAAGAAGTCCTCTTTGTATCTGTCAGGAATCTCAAGAGAGGAACGATCACGAAGAGCATACCTTGTTGTCTGGGAGGAATCGCCAGTGCAATGATCAATAGTACTGGCCGGAGGAGAAGAAGACAAGGGAACAGATGACTGTATATCAGATGGAACTCGAGGGCAGCGGCTGTAATGGAAAGGAAGGCTATCTAGAGGTGGAGCTGATGGAAGAAATTTTGGAGTTGGAATTGGCAAAAGGGGAGATGACACATGTGATGAAGGTGGATCTGATGTCAAGACAGATGATGGCTGACCAGAGACAAATTCATCTGAGAAGATTGGTGGAAGAGAAAGAAAGGAGGTAGACTCTAAAGTGGTCGAGGATGATGATCTAGTTGAATCGGAATAGAAGAAGGGTTGATCCTCAACAAAAGTGACATCACGAGAAAAGCGAATGCGGCGAGCAGAAGGATCGTAACAACGGTAACCCTTATGCTCAAGATTGTATCCAAGGAAAACACACATAACAGATTGTGCAGTTAGCTTGGTATGCTCACGAGGCGCTAGAAGAACATAGCAAGTACAGCCGAAAACACGAAGATGGTCATACATGGGAGGAGAACCGAACAAAACCTCACCAGGACACTTTCCCTGAAGACGAGAAGAAGGTTGCACATTTATAAGGTAGACAACAGTTGATATAGCTTCACCCCAGAAATGAATAGGGACAAATGAAGAAATCAAAAGGGTGCGAGCTGTCTCAATAATATGGCGATGCTTACGCTCAGCAACACCATTCTGAGCATGAGCACTAGGACATGAGAGCTGAGGGAGAGTACCCTCAGAAGAGAGAAACTCATGAAAAGCAGTAGATAGATACTCCCCTCCAGAGTCAGAACGAAAAACACGAATAGCACTAGAGAATTGAGTACGGATCATACGCACAAAAGCCTGGTATATAGAAATCAATTGAGAACGATGCTTCATAAAATATACCCAAGTATATCGGGAGTGATCATCAACAAATATAACATAATGTTTGTGACCACCTTTGGAAACAAAGGGAGAGGGACCCCATACATCAGAGTGCACTAAATCGAAAGGATGACTAGAATGAGTAGTGCTGGAAGAGTATGGAAGTTGTATTTGTTTCCCTAGCTTACAACCCTTACAGTGGAAACCAGCACCTATATGTACACGACCCAAAACACCCTGTTGAACAAGAGTGGATAAACGAGAACCACATAGGTGACCTAAGCAATGGTGCCACTGGGCAAAAGAAAACGACAAAGTGGATCTCCTTGTTGATGCAGCAGACGGAATCACGGAAGCGGTGGAAGCTGAAGGAAGGTGTAAGTAGTCAAGAACGTAGAGGGACGAGGATCCTCTATGGCGATGGCCAGTTCCAATGATCCTCTTGCTCTGACGATCCTGCACATAACAAAAAGAGGGATCAAAACCAACAAAACAGTTCATGTCGGTAATTTGACCAACTGACATAAGATTCATGGACAATTGAGGAACAAAAGATATGGAAGAAACAGAAAATTTTGATGTGGAAAGTGAACCCCGATGAGTGACAGAACAAGGTGTACCATCGGCAGTCTGAACAGAGGCACCATCTTGCGCAGGCTGGCAAGACACAAGCTGTGAGCGATCAGAGGTCACATGAAAAGATGCTCTAGAGTCCAAGACCCAAGGATGTGAAGAAGTAGATGCAGACTGAGTGAGAGCAGACACAGAAGCACTCATTGCACGCGGCTCGGTGACAGTCGCTGTAGACGGCCTCAAAGACCGAGACTGAGATTTGGTGGCTGCACAATGCTGCAGGTCTCTTCTTGCACGATACTCGTCTAATAGCTCTGGATGAAGCTGGAAGCAATTATCAGGTCAGTGTCCTGTCCTCTTGCAGTGCGAGCAGAAAGCACCTGAAGGTGCAGCCCTAGAAGCACTTGGCCGCTGAGGAAAAGCCAGAACACTGTGTAGAGAAGGTGTTGAAGTGGTAGCAAGGGAACGAAGACGATCGAGTCTCCTCAGCAATCAAGCTAGCAAGTGCCTCTGTCAAGGTAGGAGGAGTCGTACGACTAAGCAACTGAGTGTGAATGTTCTCAAAGTCTTGTTTCAGACCCATCACAAACTGAAAGACAAGAGTCCGATGCTCATATTCTTCCTTGGCCACACACGACTTACATCCAACACTACTCTTCGGAACCATGGAACATAGCTGACCAGTAATGCGAGTAAAAGCCCCATAATATTCTTCGATGGACATGTCTTGCTGCTGCTGAGTGTTGTGTAAATTCTGCAATAGTGAAAAATGGAGAGCACCGCTAGGCTGAATGTATCGCTGCTCAAAATACTTCCACATTTCTTTGGCTGAAGTGTGATGCTCAAGACTCATTCTGAGTGAGGGATGAACACCCAGAACTAAAGCGCCCATGACACGATCATCAATCTTTTGCCAAGATTTCCCAGCTGCATCATCAATAGGACTAGGTGGATCATCAGACAAGTGTGAGACAAAACCTGCTGCCCTTAAGATTGTTTTAGCCAAGAAAGCCCATTCCCTATAATTTGTACCATCAAGTTTGATGTCTATGGACATTGAACCAGCTCCTAATCCAAAATCATTCTTCGCCATGGCAGCAAGGACCTCTAGCAAAAGGGGGAAAAACTAATCCCAGCAGCCACACCAATGATTGAACAGAGTAGGAGCAAGTTTAGAGGCCAAATTAGCAAAGCACCACAAGGCAACAGCTAACTGGAGAGCAAATCAAGCAATTGAAACCTCTTCAGTTACTGGAGCACAGCAGAATTAAGCAAACCAGCTGATAGGGAGCAGGTTCCCAATACGTACAGAGCAGCTGCTGCTTGATAGAGGAGCAGCTGCTTGATAGAGCAGCAAACCTCCGATGCGAAGGCAACGACTTGGCGGAGATGTCGCACCGGCTTGCTGGAAGGCCGGCGATGGTGCAAGAAGCCAACCACAGGTTAGCGGGGAAGACGCACGGGGAGCTACGGGAGAGCAGTTCCCACGAGATGACGACGAATACAGGGGGAACCAAAGTTGAGGACGTTGCTGGATGAAGGATCTCGCTGGAATCACCTCGCTGACGACGGCTCCGTGTGTGGCGGCGGCGGACGGAAGCTAGGGTTCGCTGGCTCTAATACCATGTTCAATATTGTGAAAGATAGACAAAAAGCAGAGTTTCTGTATGGAGAGGAAGAAGCTAGAAGTAGAGGGTTGCATGGGCCTGAGCCTTACACGGCTCTGGACTACAGCCTATACATGTGTACACAGGGTGCTCCCTTACCAATTAAAAATAGAGCAATCAGAAAGGTAGACTCGTTGATTATAGATTGAAACATTAAATCAAATGTGAAAACAAAGGGGCCCTGAGATTGCAGACGACCACTAAATGTGTGATGAATAACAGTTGTCTCCTGGGTGCTATGATCTACAACCTTCTAACCTCCAAATCGTGTTGGACGCCATAGCAGACAAGCAAACGATCATTGTCATTGAAATGACAGCCAACATAGAAGGCCGCCGCTTGGCCACCGAGATGAGCTCCCAGGACATAACCATGCCCTTTTTCCACAATCTGAACATGAACGCCGCCGCGAATCACAGGAATCCTGAGAAAAAAGCAAAAATTTAGAGCACTAAGCCATCAACACGCCACACCAGAATCAAACCTACACCGCTGCTCTACATCACAAACAAAGCCACACGACCGGTGCAACATAAGAAGGAATAGGTGACGAGCATGAGCCCACCACAAAAAATAACTAATAAAACACCACTGGAGCAGCACATGCATACATGGAGAGGATGAACCACACCTCAATGGCAGGCGAAGCTCAACTTGGATGAAACTAAAAGGAACACCCGCTGCCGATCTGGTAATGAGAACAAACAGCTAGCTCACCTCACATGAACCTGGGCAACACAAAACACACATCAGAAAATACACAGGCAGCAGCACCAGGAATCAAAACACAAAGAGAAGCTTACCCTAAAAAACACAAAGAGAAGCAATCTCCAGTCATACGAACAACCTCCATGGGAAAGATCAACGGGAGCGAAAACAAGAACAACAGGAGCACCGTCCCGAGCGAACCCGTGCAAAGCGACAACCCCGTCACCTGACTCACCATCATGATCCATGAGTCTTGCAGCACACAATCAATCAATCGAGCACCTCGCGCGCGCTCCACACATCAAACCAAAACACAATCAAAGACTTGTCTTTTAGGCGGGGGCGGCACGGAGGAGCCGGTCAGAGAGCACTACAAGAAATATGTCAACTTGTGACCTTGACTAGTGGTCACTGAAAGGTCATTGATTTTCATTTGCGACCTTTTTCTGACCAAAAACAGATGGTCAAAAGCTGACGGTCGTAAACTAAAATTAGAGAAGGTCGTGGACGTTTACGACCAAAACAGAAGGTCGTTGAACCCATGACCTTTTGTTTTGGTCATTGGCTGTCTGCCCAGGCCACGTCGAATCTGACGTGGCAATCTGACGTGGCAAAATTGCGACCAATTGAAAAGGTCAAAAATTAGAATCGGCTCGGTCCAATTGGGTGTTTATATGGGCCGAGCCCATTAATTCAACCAATTTAGTGTATTTTTTCTGTCAATTTCTGCACGGGCCATACTTCCATATTAGGGGGCCTCGGCCTTTTTTGCAATATATTTTTTTTATTTTCTAAGGCTTTTTTTGTTTCACTTTTTAAACAGACCAATGCTTGTTGGGTTGTAGCCTTTTTCAGCCCAATTAGTTGTCCAGTATTAGATCTCGAATTTCGAAATAAATGTTTACACAAAATTGTTTGGGCACAAGACCTCTTTAATCCAGTTACACACACGCATCCGACATTGTTTCATATTCAAATCAGGAAAACTCAATGTCGAATTCAGATCATCCATCATATCACACCACATAACGCATCTCCCAGGTTTAGATAACATAACAAAATCATCTCAGGAATACATTTCCTTACACAGGAATTATGGCACATCTGCTACTATCCTAACATGTACGTATATGCATGTGTGCTTGCTTGACCGGCGCATGCATCACTGTAGCAGCCAAGCAAGTAGGCATCGTTGACCTCTACTCACAGCTTTCCTCGCACCAGAGAAAGAATCAAAACAAAAAATATTAGTAACTTTAAATCAGAAAGTATATCCACATCACCATAAAATAGTCGCAGACAATCACACAGAAGCCAAATACTATGAACTGATGATTAGTAGACACAGACATGATTCAGCTACGTAATGGCTACCACAAGCAAAAGTGACAAGTGTGTAAGCAAGCTGCTAGTGTACACAAGGTGATTGAGCTCCTGCTGTTTAGTGTGTATACACGGTAGGCTACTGCTGCTAGTGTTCTAAACCAACAAAGCATGCTATAGGAGCAGAAAATAGGGAGCTAGGGCTAGAAGATGGAGCCGACTCACCGAAGAGCTTGTGGTCGCCGCCGTACACAGCCACCATCACGTCGGTCGCCTCAAGAAGCACCACCGCGCTGGAGATGGTGCCAGACGTGTGCAAGAGCAGAGCACCTGCTGCATCCATTTCCAAATAGAACAAAAACAAAAAATTAGGAAGGGCTGCAAACAAATTAGGAAGGGTTCCACACAGAACCACATAGGAAATGGTTAACGCCAATAGATGCAGCGGGCCTATCAGAAACCACAGAAACTAACATATCATCTGAATATCTGATCGTTTCTAGTGCCGAGGATCTAGCAGTGATCCCGAATCTAGAGCGACTCACGGAGGGGCGGCTGGGCAGGGGGAGCGCGACTCACAGGTGGGGGTAACCGAGCATGTCGTCGCTTGCCTCGCGCTGGCGGAGCTTGTTGGTCGTGTTCGCTGTTATAATCAAGTAGCAGCCTCTTGTACTCGAAGGCCTATACAATAAAATGGATAAGTTAGATTGATTATTGTAGGTGCAACACATTTTCTGGAAGAGGCATAAACATGAAATGAAATAGATGTAGTATCATCACTACATGAAAGGAGCATTATACTTGGAAGGAAAAAATAGCATCCTGTCACCAAACAAACACTACTTGACAGGAAACTGTGCATTTCGTCCCTGTATCCATTAGTAGCAGGATAGCAGCAATGATTCACATGGCACGAATAATTCATTATGAGGAAACATGTTACTAGGTATGAAACAAACTATTTACACAGGTAAAATGGACACATGTACAATACATAGCTTGCTGTAAGCAGGAAACACTAGTGCTCATATATCAAAATCAACGGCAATACTTATGGACGATAGTAACAAGGTTAAACATCGCAGAAAGCACTTGCTAAGATATCATCATTTAGGAGCATTTACATCACCAATGTGGCAAACTGCAAAGCTGGTCTATTTATCACTAGTTACAAGCATATTCTCGTTCATGCATAACTATAGTCAGCTCTGTTTCAAAAACCAGAAGCAAATCAACCGCCCTTCAAAATTTATGTACTATCTAAACCAACAAAGATGTCAACTCAAATACTTCTAGAAATCAGTGCCCATACGCACTTGTAGGTTGCAGAAACACTAGAGTTTCACCACAACAGTGCACATATTGCAACAAATGGATAAACAAATTAAACAACATGCCACAATTTCTTCGGTGCCTACATTACCACTATGATTCATTGACATTGCCAGGGGCAAGGGAAGCACCCAGCGAGTGTTTCTAATGCAGGTTATTCTTCTAGTTCTCTAGTGTGTCAGCTACAGTATTGAGCATTTGAAAGGTGATGTACTGTATGTCTTTTGCTTCTAGTTCTTTGGTCAGTTACAGTATGGGTATTTCAAAAGTATTGTATGTCTAATAACTTCACGAAAACACATTGAACAAGTATGCATCAGGTGAATGAGAGGAAGAATTTTTGGAAATGTACGGTAGAGTACATACTCAGGGTAGTGAAAACTTGGGAACGACCAACACGCGAGCATTGGAATTTGGAAAGTGTAGTGGCCTATTAGAGTTACTACCTGCACGGAAACATTGGGGGTCATTCTTCAGGTTTTCCTCTAAAAAAACATAGAAGTTGGATTTATAAATAAACAGACTTAACAGAAGATCAAGAAAACATGTATTTTTTTCAAAACTAAAAATTACAACGATGAGAAACATGATTGTCACGCAGTCAACAGGATTGATCCTCATGCATGCGCCACATTTTTTTTTGAAAGAGAATTCGCTGCGTAGTTGGAACCAAGGAAAATAAGCATATTGCCATACGAAGAGGATAACTATCCTGCAGCAACATCTGATCTTATCCTACGCACATGGTAGCAACTAGCAACTAATCTTCTGCAGCCTCAAAGGACATTGTCCTAAGTCTTATCCGACTCAGGTGTATATTATGCCAAATTGCCAATACTATATTCTCATTTCTACTGGTTGCAATTGCACCAGCTGGTGACATTGTGGCAGTACACTCATACTGCCAAAACCCACACCGATGTGATGGAGTACCAAATTAACAGTCCAGCTACAACTACATAAGACCTATGGTTATCTAAAGCAGCTAAAGGGAACTACAGAAGAACTGTGATGAAGTCCTACTAATTGTTATTAACCTAAGTAGTAGTTATCTAAAGCAGCTAAACTATGGTTCATACAGCTTGCTACCAGATCCACAAACAATTGCAGAATTGCTTACAGTAGTTAATTAGTTCAATTTTTATTAACCTAACCACCGCAACGCGAGCACAAAAGGCAGGAGGCAACACGCAAACCAGTTCGTCCATAGCCGCAAAGGGAGGGGGGGTTCTCACCGCCGGTGACGCTGCCGAGCCGTCCAGATCAACCTTGCCGGAGCTCAGGCTGCTGCAAGGAGAGCACACAACCAACCTTATTAGCTTAGGAATCATGATGGTCGAGATTGACCCATGTAAATAATATAAGATCGTTTTTCTAGCAAATATAGTTTGAAAAACATTCTGGAACTGGGATTCTGCATTATCTGATTGAACAGTGAAGTAGAGAAGTACTATTTCATCAGATATATCAGGATTAAAACAAGTCCTTGAGCAGAGCACATGGCCTCTGTCCCGTGCCGCACCAAACGGCCACTCGTCGGCTTCTCTCAGATCTCATCAACTCGAGGAGAGGGGATGGAGGGAGCGAGGGAGCGTACCATGCGAGCGGTAGAGCAGGGGATCGAGCCGGGAGGCGCTGGCGATCTGCCCAGGCAGGGGCGCGGTCAACGCCCTTGACCCCATGCACGTGAGTGCGCTGGGTGTCATCCACCCGATGAGGCAGAAGAGCACCAACGCTCGATGCGTCTGGGCGAGGGCGGTGCTTGATGCAGGGGGACTTGGTGCGTTCGAGGAGCGACGGGATGCAGTGGAGGAAGACAGCTAGGGAGGTTCGGCGGGCGGCGGGACGACGGACTTGGGCGGTGGAGCTCGACGCGGCGACGGCTTGGTGCGCGCTTGGCGGGGCATGGAGGAACAAGGGTCGATGGAGGTTGAAGACGGTTTCGAGCAGCGCGGACTTGGAACTCCGGCGACGGCTCGATGAGGAAGTCCATGGCGGTCTCCTTGCAAAGAGAAGTACAGAGGGGGGTTGAGACTTGATAGAAAAAAGGAAGAGATAAACAGAGGGAGGAAGAAGAGCGGGGGAACATGGCGACCTGCGCAACTTCGGCCGACGGTAGAGCTGCTCCGGCGAGGCGCGAGGCCGAGGCAGTGGAGGTCGAGGCTAGATCACGTTGGATCTCCCTCCCTCTGGTTCTTCTCTCCCTCCTGGTGAGGGAAGGGGAGGGGTGAGAAAAGGAGGGCATGGAGGAGGCCATGGACGGCGGCGAGCTCCACCGGAGGGAGGTGGCGGTAGCGATCTGTAAGGGAGGATGCGAGCTCTCGCTTTGTCTTGATCTGGAAGGGGGAGGAGGTGGCGGCGGCAAGGAGCCGAGGGAGGAGGAGTGCGGGTGTGGGTCAGGGTTTGGGTAGTTGGGTTGCGGTTGGCTAAGGGGGTGAGGGCTGCCGTTGGATCCGGAAGCATCCTACGGCGGTTGATGCATGATCCGCGTGATATGCTCATGGACCAATCAGAACGTAGCAAACCATTTGATGACCTTATGACCATATAAATTGGTCGTGATTGATTCAAGATAAAAATTTCATTCCATTTTTCAGTGCTTAAAATGAGTTTTTTTGTGAAAGTCCTATCAAATATTTGTTCAAATGATATCATATTTTGCACAAGTTTACATCTTGGATTTGCAAACAATATTGACAAAGGGAGTTTTTATTTCCTTTGCACAAAAAATCAATTTTCCATTTTCCGAGTGCCCGAAATGAGTTCTTTTGTGAAGGACCTACCATATATTTGTTGCAAAATTAGACAAAATCAATTTTCTAAAATACTAGGACAAATTTAATGCACGGTTGACCAAATGGTTGGGTGTCAAAAGTTTCGATCCACCTCTCGTGAAAAAGACAAATTCCTGCCGATTCAGTAGGGAGCGGGTCAAATTTGAACTACAACTGTCTCATAGTTTGCTCTTTAAAAATCATTTATAGGTACATAAGTATCTATTTAATCAGAGAAACGTCAAAAAATTTCCAAGATTCAACCACTAGCTAGGAACGGTCAAGCCTGCCGTTTTGACCGCATTTTGAAACAGGCATAAAAAATTCAAAAAAAATCAAAAAATTGGAAAACCTTCGCATTGTGTCATTATATGTGACCAAGTTTCTAGGAAAAATAATAAACTTGTAATAATACAATTATTTTTAAAAAGTGTTCTCAGAAATGAGCTATCATGCGTGAAGATTCATGGCTTTCAAGCCAAATGATCAATCTTATGGCCACATTCATGGCATAGTTTGTTCAAATGATCTCATGTTGTGCACAAGGGTGCATATTGGAATTCTAAACAATGTTTCCTAAGGGAGTTTTTATTTTCTTTGCAAGGAAAATTCATTTTCCATTTTCTGAGTGCCCGAAAGGAGGTTTTTTTGTGAAGGACCTCCCAAATAATTGTTGCAAAATTGGACCAAATCATTTTTCTAAAATAATAGTCCATATTTAATGCACAATTGACAAAATAGTTGGGTGTAAAAAGTTTTGATCCACCTCTCATGAAAAAGACAAATTCCCGCCGATTCAGCTGGAAGCGGGTCAAATTTGAACTGCAGCTGTCTCATAGTTTGCTATTTATTTTTTACCAAAAATCATTTCTAGGTACATAAGTACCTATTTAATCATAAATACATGGTTTGGTGGCGATACGTCGAGGTTTGGGCGGTGGCCGAGGGCCCTAACTCTAGAGCGCGTAAACTCGCATGCCTGCCGCATGGTCACCGCGTGACCCTGGTGTTGCCTTGTGTTCTGGGCGGCCTAGGCATGTCTAGTGGGTTGGGCACTCCCCAGGTAGGTGCTAGGAAGAAAATTACAACATAAGATTCTCACGCGGAGACCGATCGATGCTCGAACATGAATTAGCAGCCAAGTGTTTGATTAGCGGTACGGAAATGTACATGGCTAATGGGCGTGAGTTTTGGCTGAGGATGATCAGTTACTACGAAGACCGTCTTCACAAATTTTCAGCTCAAAAGGAGGAGCCTAGGTGGTACTTGCTTTGCAAACTACCACACTGGACATAACTACGAATGTTGAAGCTCGGCTCAAAATAATGAATGGATTGAGCTGGCATTTGGTGGAGGATGGTTATTTGGGCATAGGAAAGCACTGTAGAAAATGGATACTATTTGGACATGCCAAAGTGGTACTTCCTTCACAAACTGTTGTTCTGAATAGAATAGGAAAATGAATATTTTTGAATTATTTTTGAACTAGGCAAGGAAGGTTTTTACATATTTGACGAAGATATGACCCAAAGAATTTATGAGTTTTTTTGGGAATTTTGGGAATGACAGAAATATAGGTTGTTTCACAACCTTGGGCAAAAACTGCCACATGGACATGACACATAGGCAAAACTGATGAGGTGGCGCCTAGTCATAGCAACCCACCACAATTTACAAGGCTATGACCATCTATATTGGTCGTTAACAACTAGAAATAAGGCAACGGACTAGCGATGTTTGCTTTATGACCATTTCATGTAAGGAAATTACGACCTTTCTGGCCAAAATGGTCACAATGGTTTAGGGTTTGGAGCCCCCTGAACATCTTTTGACCAATTGGTCTGAAATGGTCATAGATCTATGACCATTTCTTCCAGGGTCACTAACAGAAGGTCACTAGTTGACATATTTCTTATAGTGGAGCCTGGGGTAGGGCAGGGTGAGCAGGCTGTGGAGCCCGGCGGTGGGAAGATCACTGCCGTCGAGGGGCCGCATCGGCGTCCAAGACAGCATAGTGCGCTACTACATTAGCGGTGGAGGAGAACACGAGGGAGTGTTAGGCGGGGCCGGAGACAGCCGGTAACGGCCGGAATCGGCTGGCGGCCGAGAGGTGGAGAGAGGATGAGAGAGAGAGAGAGCGCGCTGGAGAGAGAGGCGAGTGACAGCGACCAGAGGAAAGGTCGTGTGCTTGGGGAGGAAAGGGAGGTGGGATGTGGGATCGATGTGCTTTTCCACTTCCAATGGCTTTATTTTTTTTACCTCGACACAGTAAAAACGAGGACGTGGCTCTCGCCAGTGTTCGCCCTTTGTGCCACTCTTATTGTGTTGTACTAGGGGCAGGAGCGCGCCCAGGGCGCGCCTCCTCTGCATGCCTATGCATACTAACCTTGCTATTGCATTTATCCCTGGTTCATAGTCCTCTTGAATCGTTTAACAACTTATTATATTGGTGGTGCATCGGTGCTTCTCAAAGACAGACAGGAGCAGCAGAAACAAAATTCCAACTCCTGCAACTGCATGCTATCTTTGACTTCTCTTTATTTAGTTCAAGGGCTAGTCTGAATAATACACACCAGAAATTCACTCAAAATATAATTAGCACCATCTTATTCATAATCCCACGATGTAACTATGAAGGCTTAAAGTCAACAGTTAGGAAACTCTTCAGAATGAAAAATCACCCTGTTTATTCTTACATAAGTTCAAGTTGCCACTACTGAACTTGTAATCTTGAAAGCGTCCTGGATCACCACAGTTACTGCAAATGATGCCAATCAGAGAATTCTTGTCAGCACAAAGCACCAAACCTATACATGAATTGCATTGTACACCAAAAATGATTAAGACAGTGAGAATTTAGCATGCTCTTTATCAGCTCCTTCACCTTCTAAATCTTTCCTTTAAACCTATTTCCAGATCTGCAGTAAATATATGTGTAGAAATCAGTCCTCGTCTCATCGACAAGAAGGAATAAAGATCTATAAACTTCGGGTACTATTTTCGCTACAAAACTGAAGAGCGAATTATTGGCATCTACATCATACAAAAGGAAAGTACTTAATGAGTTCTTAACCATTTGAATGGTCTAAATAGGACAAACAAATCATACAATTTGTATAAGAGAAAAATAAGAGATAATGAGTTCTTAACCATTTGTATTGTCTAAATAGAACAAAGCAATCTGAGAATTTGTATAAGAAAAAAAAGAGATAACGCAAAAAACAAAACAAAAAGGTTAGGTTCAGAAAGTAAGGAAGCAGTGAACGGAAAATCATTATCAGATAAAAAACGAACAACGAAAAAGAAACATTACCTATGCATACTTTTTTGGCTCTATAGGAAATCAAGACCCTTAAGGATATGACAGGTGAAGTTGTGGACAACAGATTCTGTCATTGCACCACAATGTTGACTAATGCACTTATTAACTGAACCCGGATGAACATATCCCAGGTATATCTAGAATCTATCTTGTGTCTGCAAGGATCCATATAACTTATTTAGCAAACTAACGTGATGGAGCCAATGAGCTATATATCTATGTCTATGTACTTTATTATCAAGAAATAGTTATGGATTATTTTGCCTTCTTTCTTCAGGGTACGGGTGCGAACAATCTTCAGCGCACATAAACAACTGAAACAGCAGATAGCTGCTACTCCTTCCCTTGTTCTGCAGCAGCCGCCTGTCTTTCCCCTGTACAATTTGCTCATAAGTGCTGCAGAAACTGTATCTTGGTTTCACTTCAGTTGGTTCAATCCTAAAAAGGACACGACTCACCTGTTTCGATTTCGAAGTAGAGCAAGACAGTCCATCTTCTGAATGAAGCCTAGTAGGAAAAATATCCAGGTTATAAATTCGCACACATACAAGTAAAAAGTGAACACAAATTACCAAAGGTCAATTTCACACAAAGCAAAGAACTGTAGGTATTTACAGAGGACTGTGATATATCTACTCATACTTTGATATGCAACGGATCAAAAAAAAGCTGCGTGTACATGTGTGTACTTCGTCCACGTCCAGCATAGGTATGGATGATTATCAACAACAACGTCAGACCTACATCGTGTACCAATGATCACCTAAGTCCAAAAGGCTTATAAGAATCAAAAGTAAGAAAAAAAATCATGTGCTAAACGAGCACCCCTACCAGCCTCTCAATGCAAGGAATCCATCTCCCGATGAGTAGATCTGGAGGTGAAACAGGGGGAATTGAAGCAAGAACCAGACTCACTTCAAGCATACACCAACTCACTGGCTTCAATTAGTAGAAGTGGAACCACAAAATAGTTGAACCGATCATAATCCAGATTGCCAGATTAGATGGTACTGAGCAATTTCATCCATCCCGCACTTACCTCAACCCATTAAAAAGCTTTATAAGGACATCCAACCCTTGCACTGGAATGTGTAAAATTGCACATTTCAATGGAAAAATAAACTTTAGATAAATACTACTCCCTCTGCAAAATTTTATAAGATGTTTTAGGTGTACAAGTTTACAGAGGGAGTACTTTCTAAATTAAATGAGGAAACCAGAAGGAGTGTTTGATTCTACTGCGTCCTATGACAATGAGTAGCAACACCGTGATTGCAAGAATTATAGTAGGTAATTTTGTCACTTGTAACCATAAACCGATCCATTCGTTGCGTTCTAATCTTGATTTTGTTTACTGGCCTGTAAAAGGAACAATTGCATTAAAATACATTGTGTTCGCTTCGGTCCATATAATTTATCTGATTTCAGGCCCTAAGCACTACCAAGAGTCCAAGACTAATAACTATTTCATTTAGTTCCCAAATGGCAGGGATGTGAGTACACCATACACCATATTCAGAGTTGATGAGACTCAAGAACATTAGTTCAAATAGGCCAACATGATGGGAAAGAATATTTAATGGCATTTACAGGATGCAATCCAAACAACACTACAAATTATTTCACAAGTGATATAACCTCCAAATAAAATGTTGTCCTACTTTATGCCGACAGTAGAGAGTAGAGCTCATCACAGTGGCATCAATAAGAAAATTACCTCGACTTCTGATTTCCTCGCTGTTTTAATCATGAATAGATCATCTTGGATTAGATAAAAGAAACTTCTGCTCTCTCCAGGCAAAGGCAGCGAGCTTCTTTTGCTTTGAGACAAATGAGTAGGAGAATGCGGTCGTGCCACAGATTGTGCCCTGCTCAACTCCTGAAAAAGTATATCCATACATAATAGTTAGATGTATAATTATTTTTCCTTTTTGTACGTAACTAATTTTTTATTGTTGGTGGATTGCCGGTGATAGTTGCACTTGCAACTTTTCATTTCTAAAACCATAGGACCAACAATGTGGCCTCAGACAATGTTTAAGCACAAACCAAATTTTGGCCATGATAGAGCATAACAGTGACATGCCTCTTAGGCATTAGTGCCAGCTAATGGAGAGAAAAACAACTCTGCTGCTCTCGCCAAAACGCAAAATATTTACCAGACTAAACAACAAAGATCATTTTTCAGAATCTAAAGCAGGCATTGTTGATTGTAAGAATAATAAAGCAAGGTGCTAACTTCTCATGGTTTACCTGACTTATAAACCGATTGGCGCATGAGTTTGTTTCCTTAGCAAAACTGGTGACAAAAGGGCATGAACAATGGAACCCTCCAACTGTGTTGTGGCAAGTTGCAGAGCCATGGCAGGAGCCTGGACTCTGCGCACATTCATTGACATCTGCAGTGAAAATCAAACAAAGCGCACGATCCCTAGTGAGTCTTTTGAAGGCAATGCAATAAACAGATCGGCAATTGAAGTATATAAAGATAACTATAACGTGACACCTGATTTAGACTTTATGTTTGAAGAACTGGGTTGCAATTATACTTAAGAAAGTATCAAGTAAAAGTGAAAAGGTAATAACAAGGGCATTATCTGCACTGTCTTTTATCAATTATGGAAGCGAGATGATATTCAAGATGCAAGGCATATCTAATGTAACAATCTGATCAAAAGTACGTGAAAAACAAGTACAATAGATATAGATTTAGTATAATGGTTTTTCCCTCCCTTTTTAGGTTGTTGGTCCCCCATTAATATCCATCTACTTACATAAGTATGTGCATTAGTTTATTTGCGACCTCCATTTCCCAATAGACACAACCCACATAGTCTAACCACTGATTTTCCTTCCTCTATTCCGATTTTGTGCATGTTTCAGACAGGAAAACAATTTGTTCATAGTGCAAATCCTTTTGAGATTGATATACAAAATGCAAACTAAAAATGCATGCTGAGCTGGGAGAGCAACATTTTTGTGCATCCACCAGAGATCCTGACATTGAACTCAAAAGAAATCAACCAGAATCAACTGTTTACCTAGGTTCTCTGCAGAAACAACTTCAAACTCTTTAGTTGGGGATTTAAAGAAAACGATCCACATCTCCACCCCGACCTCGTCCCCGTCCTCCGTGGGCTTTCAGTTCGACGCAGACATCATCGTGGGGCGGGAGCAGTGCGAGCATGAGCTGAGGTTGGATCTTTGGGGGCTGGGATGGACGGATCGAAGTGAGGAGGGTCCTTACCGGGATCTCGCACGGTGTCGCGGACCATTTAGAGGCCCTTGGAGAGGAGGAGCTTGATGAGCCACGAGGCGATGATGCCTCCTGCGTCGGTCACGCACACGCTCTTCCTAGCCGCCGCCGCTGCCGCCGCCGCCTCCGTGCTCTTTCTTAGGGCATCTCCAGCCGTTGGCCCCCCAGGAGGGGCAAAAAATCGCCCCCTGGGGGCGCACCGGCGCTAAACCGCGCACTGGGGGCGTGATGCCCCCCAGTCGCGGCGCCCACGGTATTTAAAAAATCTAAACACGGCACAAACACGGCGCAAATTCATTGCAAACTTCGGCGAGTTCGTTCAAACTTAAACATATTTTACAAAAGAAAAAAAACCGGCGGGCTACTCCCGCCGTCTCCCTCGCCGCCCGTCTCGCCGCCCGCCTCGCTGCCTGCCCACGCGGCTACATGTCGAGGAGGCTGTAGAACCGCGTGTAGTCGCCGCCGTCGTCGTCGTCGCCCCCGCCTAAACCTCCGCCGTCCCTGCTGCACCCCTCCCCCGGTTGGCGCGACGGGCTGGAAGGTCCGGGGGCGTCGTCGTCGTTGTTGTCGAGGATGACGACGCCGTGCTGGTCCTCGGGCCCGCGCTTGCGGGCGGCGATCTCCTCCAGGGCCCGGCACTGCCGGACCGTCTCCTCGCGGAGGTAGTCCTCCCGCGCCCACCGCATGGCGTCCTCGTCGGAGAAGCGCGCCGGGCTATCTCCTCGTACTCCGCGGGGAGGCCGGGCTCCTTCTTGGGCACGACGAGGCCGGGCTCCGTCTTGGGCTCGACGAGGACAAAACGGTCGGCAGGGCTCCGGCTTGACGGGGCACCGATACGGACGCCGGAGCTGCGGGTGCGCGTGGCCACCGGCGTGTCCTGGGGCTCCGGCTTGACGGGGCGGAGGCAGGGCGAGCCGCTGGACGAAGAGGAGTACCCCCCGGTTTCCATGCGCCTCGGGGTCCAGGAGCTTCCCCGGCGGCGTGAAAAGGAAGGGGGTGCGGGGTAGTCGAGGCGCGGTGTGTTGCCGCCCTCGATGTACTCGAGGACGGCGTCCAGCGTGCGCCCTGGCACGCCCCACCATCGACGCCAGCCGGCGGAGTTTTGCCGGCCGGAGGGCACGACGCCATTGGTGGCCTCGAGCTGCTCGGCGTAACGGCGGAGGAAGTACGGCTCCCACAGCGGGCTGTCGGGGGCGTACCGTGGCGCCTCCCTTGCCGCAGGCGGCAGGTTCGAGCGGATGCGGGCGATCTCCGCGCGCCGCACCGTGCCGGAGGGTACCGGGGGCACCGGCACGCCGCCCGCGCTGATCCTCCACGCCCCAGGCACCCGTATGTCCGGCGGGACCGGGTACTCGGCCTCGTAAAGGAGGCGAGCCTCGTCTTCATGGAGATGGCGGCGGCCGAAGCCGTTCGCCGCCACGCCGTCGCCGGGGAAACGTTCGGCCATTGGAGGTGGCGAAAAGGAGGAGAGGAGAGGGAGGAAGGAGCGACAGCGGAGGGGAGAGAGCGACGACGGAGGGGAAGTGTGAGGCGACCGAGTGCGCCGGGGCGCGGCATATATAGGCCGACGCGCCGCCCACACGCGTGGCACCGTGCGCACGCGTGGCGGGCGAGGCAAGGGCGAGGGACGCGCGTCGTCCGGCCTTCACTGCGCCGCCCGTGAAGCATCAATGGCGCAGGCTGACCGGCGCGGCAGCGCGGCAGCTTTGGCATTGATTCGCCGCGGGAAACGAGGCGATGAGGACGACGAAGGGCCGAGAAGTAATCCATGTCGCTGACGCATCGGGCCCGCGGTTTCTTCGCGCCAAAAAAGTTCGCCCGACGCCCCCGAGCGCCCTCCAGCACGCCGGGTTCGGGCTGGGTCCGCCGGCGCTGTTTTCGGCCCAAGCCGGCGAAAATCGGGCTCCTGGGGGCGCGACTGGGCCGTTTTTTCGGCGCCGGCGCGAAAAAATCGCCTGGGGAGGCCTTCTTGGGGGCGCGGCTGGAGATGCCCTTACTCCCCACTCCCACCACCACCACCCCCTGAACGAGCCTCCTCTGCCACGCCTCTCCTGCGGCCACCTACGTGCGAGTAAGGGGGGAAGGAATGGGAGGAGGCAACGTGCGAAAAGGGGATCAAGGAAATCGAGTGAAGACAGAGACGTGCCTGTGAAGGGAGATGACGGCGGCGGCGCGTGCGTGTGCGGCTCGATTGCAGCGAGGCGTTATCTGGGGAGTTTTCTTACCTAAAAAACAAGTTTCTATACCAGACAGTAAAATCAAGAATGATGTGGACACGCCCATCGACCGCCTCTTGCGCGACTGTTAATGGGTGGTATGGCACCCGTTGGGTTTGGATATGGGTGGAGCCACCGCATATCCTTACCGTTGCCTCAAATCTATCCATACCCGTCGATGGGTACAATGTTTTCCCATACACATCACCCATTAGGATAAATGGGTACCCGCAGGTAAAATTACCCAAATTTGCAACTCGTCGACTTGAGCACTACATAGTCATAAAAAACAACTTACAATAATAGTTTATAAACAACAACTAAAACATTGGCCGTGCGTTGCAACGGGATATAAATATTCTAGTATGTTAGTTTGTGATTTACCTGTCAATAATAATGCAATTTTGTAAATAAATGTTCATCAAATTTTGATCATGAACTACCTTATATTTTTTATTAGAAGTTTGGTAAGTAAATTAAAATAGAAGTGGAAGGTAAGTAAATTAAGGTGATTGATTATCATATACATGGAAGGTTGGACGAAGGGGTGATGGGAAGAAAGGTGAAATGGGAACCTTATATTCTTTTTAAGTAGTATAGATATAGATATAGATATAGAAAGTTTGGTAAGTAAATTAAAAAAGAAGTGGAAGGTAAGTAAATTAAGGTGATTGATTATCATATACATGAAAGGTTGGACGAAGGGGTGATGGGAAGAAAGGTGAAATGGGAACCTTACGTTCTTTTTAAGTAGTAAGTGTAGAAAGTTTGGTAAGTAAATTAAAAAAGAAGTGGAAGCACTACAAGAAATATATCAACTTGTGACCCTCACTATTGGGCGCTGAAAGGTCATAGTTTTTCATTTGCGACTTTTATGACCAAAAACAGAAGATCAAAAGTTGGCGGTTGTAAACTGAAATTTTTGACCTTCTTTGTGATATGTAAAAGGTCGTTGGTTCCACGACCAAATTTTTGGTCACTAGCAACCTCCCCAGGCCACGTAGGCATCCAGCGTGGCAAGCTTGATGTGGCACAAGATTCAGCCCGGTCCGATTTTGTCTTTTACATGGGCCGAGTCCAACAATTCAGCCCATTTAGTATATTTATTTTTGTTAATTTTTGTCAGCTACATGTGCCAAGCCCAACTGGTTAACCCATCAATTTTTATGCACGTTTGGCCTTTCTAATAACCTGAAATCTAAAAAGCGGCCGGCCACTAACTGACCGAAACGGGCGGCCGGCCCGTGGCCGTTCGATCGCGCAAGCGATCGCTCCCAGATCCGCCAGGTGCCACCTGGTCGCGCACCGCGGTCGTGGGCGGTTTTGTCCGCATCCGGACATGGGAGGCCCACCTGTAAGTGATAGAGGAGAGAGTAGTGGGGGTCGTGGGCGGCGGTTTTCGAAATCTATGCCTGAAATCCCTCGCCGCAGTGTGCTCTCTCTCCCCATTCCTTCATCGTCTTCCTCCTCGCCATCCTCTCCACCGAACGGGGCATGGCGGGCGGAGTGCTCGGATTTGACGGCGGCTTGCGGGTGGTTCTCCTCGCCGGGGAATCGCTGGTGCTCCTCGCCGCCGGAGGTATGCTCTCCCTCCACTTCTACATGCTTCTCCTCCCTTTCTCTATCTCGCAGAGCGCGGATGGTGCCGAAATGCGAGGGGAATGCTCTCTAGGGTTCGGGAACGGCGCGAACTACCCCCGCTTATCTTCGATTTCCTGCGATTTTAGGGCAATTTTAGGGCGAGGGGAATGCGAGGTCACATTGAGTTCCGTTCTCCCATCTCGCAGCACGCGCCCAACGGTGGTCGGGATCTACAAGGTGGCCTGAAATCCCTCACCACAGCGAGTTCTCTCCCCATTTCGTCTTCGTCTTCCTCCTCGCCATCCTCTCCACCGAACGGGGCGTCGCGGCGGAGTGCTCAGTTTGGCGATGGCTTGCGGGTGGTTCTCCTCGCGGGGGAATCGTTGGAGGCATAGTTCACGGCACGGGGGTGGCTGGACAGGGTCAACGTGTAGTCCCCGTTTGCGCGATTTTAGGGAGATTTGGCTGTTTACTTCAGGTTCCATTCAATTTTGCAGAGATTTGAGATCTGTTCGTGATTCTTAGTTATTCTGTAAGTTTGTATTAGATGTGCGCAATGTTGTGTGCAATGCATTGGCTGATTTCGTAGTTGGTGTTCAGAGATTTAAGTGGTTAGTTGCACAAAATTCTCCTCAGTTGGCTGCGTCCATATAGTACTTGGCTGTCCATATGCTCTGCAGTTGCAGCAGTTGTTTTGGTCAGTTGGCTCACTGTTTTTGTACTAGGTGGTTGTTTATACTGTGTTCAGTTGCACAAGTTGCCTGCTCGGTTGGCTGCACCACTTTTACTAAGTTGGCTATTCATATGTTATACACTTGTGCCAGTTGCTCTACTTAGTTGGTTTTACTTAGTTGCATATGTTATACACTTTTACTAGTTGGCTGTTTCCCCCTCTGCTGTGTGCAACTAGGGACTCTTGTTTGTACAATTTTAGCACCAATGCTTGCCAGTTTTCCGATATAATCTACCAAATCCACCAGCATTGTGGTGGCTGTGGTGGTTTATGTGTTATTCTCCTGCTTTGTGCAACTAGGACCCCTTGATTTGTTCAAATTAGTACAAATGCTTGCCAATTTTCCATTTTAATTTTTCTCAATGTGCAAGTCTTTTGTTGTGGATGTGGTTGTTTTCATGTGTCTCCCTTCATGTTCAACTAGGGACGCTTTTTTCAGAATAAGTTATCTCACTGAGCTTGTTGCCTTTACTTAACTTTTTTCTGTCTAGGTATTACTTGTCACAGTTGGCAAGTAATAATTAGGCAGAAAAAAGTTAGTTGGCTTATTTGATGTCCAGTTTGCACAAGGTTTACTGCCCAAGTTGGCTGCATCATTGTAGTAGTTGGTTGTCCACATCTTCTAACTATGTTTTTTTGTTGTATTTCCTGCCGCAGGGCAAAAATGGTTATAATAGGAGGAGATGCGGGTGGCAATCAAGGAGATGTATTTTTATTCACTTTTTTCTTTTGTTTTTGAGTTGTTTTTCAACTTATGCATGTATGCTAATGTCTTTTTTTCATGTTTTCTTTTGGTTGCTTAATCAGCGTTCTGGAAGTCAGCCTCTTCGCCGGAACTCGAAGCGTCCTGCTAATCGCCAGCCACGACCTGCACAGAGTGTTGAGCAGGGAGAGGATGTTGAGGTAAGTGGCATGTTGATGACACAAGTCCATTTTTTGGTTTTGTTTGGGTCATATAACATTATTTTTTATTTTTTCGCATGCTCATGTTTTTTATTTTTTTTCTTAGGATGCTGATCAGTTCCGTGTTGTAAAGCGGACTAGACGTGCAGCACTTGGCAAGGGAGCTGAGTCATCTTCTAGGGTAAGTAAAATCTCAAATATTAGTGTTTTTCTCGCTTTTTTTAGATAGTGATGAAATTATGCAGCAGTTCCGAACAGTATTTTTGTTTTTAGTCTGTCAATAACAACCTTTTGTAGTTGACATCTCTAGTCATTTTGATTTAAATACAGTTGACATTAGTTGGCATTAGTTGGCATCTTGTAGTTCACTAGTTGGCATCTTTTCATAGTTGACATCAGTGGTCATTTTTTTGTGCAGGCAGTAGTTGCTGGAGAAGCTGTCGCATCTTCCGCAGTAGATGCTGAGGTATGTGGGGTTTTTGTGTGTGTTTATGAGCTATTTGAATAGTTCTTTGCAAACCTTTTTTTTAGTTACTGTTTTTCTTGTGTTGCAATATCATTTCTTATTGTTGCACATACACTAGAACTTTTTGTAGCTGCCAGGTCTCGTTCTTTTTTTATTTACTGTTTTATTGTTGCACATTCAGTTGCACACTGGCAGTCTTTGCAGTTGTCCTCATGAGCTTTATTAGTTGCACAAATACATCATATTAGTTGGCATGATCCATTTTATGAATATATAGCTCATTCTAATACTGATTCAAATGATGATTGCTAGTTTTTTTTTCATTCTTGTTTTTTCTCTTGTGTTTAATGTTTGTGTAATGCTTTCATTTTCTAATCAACAGGGCAGCGGTGAAGGAGTTGAGGTGCCTCCAGGGGAAGATGTGGAGCGACCATCACAAGCAGGAAGGATAAGGGCATCACCAGCGCACTTTGCAAATTTCAACGCCTCTCTAACCCCACTACAGAAATCAGAGCTAGTTTCGAGGTCGGTCGGGGGGCTATTGAACTTATCAGACACACTTCCAGCGGACCTCACTAAGTTCCTGGTGCAGTCCTACCAGCCACAGACCTCTGAAATGGTTTTCCCAGGAAGGGGAAGGATCCGTGTCGATGCTGACAGTGTTCATAGGGTATTTGATCTCCCAAATAAGGGTCCAAAAGTCAGATATTTAGTTGACAAGGATGCAACTAGGAGATTCAGACAGGCTTTCAACATAACTGGAAATTCTCATCCCCAGATCACTACATGGCTCAAGATGATTGAGCATATGGCTGGAAGAACGGATGACACATTCTTTATGGCCTGGCTTGCGGTTGCCTTCAGCACTTTTCTAGCACCAACCACGGCCTTGAAGCTCAGCCCAAAGTGTTATGGACTTGTGCTAGATCATCAAATGCTAAAGAATACAAACATCTGCCTCTTTGTAGCAGAACACATTAACGAAGCTTTCCGGAACATGGACCAGGAGAAGCAAACTGTTTGCTGCTGCTTGTATCACTTGATGGTTAGTGAAAATGACCACTTTTTCCATCTGTTCCTGTTCTTTCTGTGCAGTTATAGTTTGCTGAAATTCTCATAACAATAACTGAACTTGGCTTTTTCTTTTGTTTGGGTCTGGTGCAGATACTATACCTTGATGCGCTCGTACATGACATCCCAGTAAGCAACTGCGCGATACGATCGAATGCATGGGATAGTACTCTAATTGCCAAGGTGATCAAGAAGGATACTATCTCTTCTGGTGTGTTCGGCAAATTACAAGTGAGTTCTTTTTTGTTTTTTTTCAACAGTGTCTTCCTTCTATATTCTTTTGATGTCTGGTCACTCTTTTTTGGAAATTGCACAGAAAACTGTCATCAGCTGGCACAACAATGCATGTAGTTGCATAGATTATAGCTTTAAGTTTGGCAATCTGCACACATGTTCATTTTAAATTGGCACACCATCTTTTTTAAGTTGCACAGTTTTACTAATCTTGTTGCACAGATGTGTTGCATCAGTTGGTAGGAACTTTTTTTAGGTGCCATGTGTGTTGCACAGTTTTTGTGTCTTTGTTCAGTTGCATATATGTATAGTTGAATTTGTCTACTCCAGTATCTTGTTGTAGTTGCACAGGTTGTAATGTGTGGTTTCATTCAACACACAAATCTATTTTGATAACCTTGTTATTTTCTGTTTCACTTTTTTTTCACATCAGCTTAAAGAGGAGTATAGAGGCACGGAGCAGACACCATTGTTTGGTGGAATTTTGCAAGCTGAAGCATTTGTGGCATCCAAGTTACCAATAACATACAATCCGCAGGTTAGTGTTCTGCATACAGGAACTTGTATCACTTACTAATATTTTTTCTATTGGCTGGGATGTATGTTCAGTTGGACATGTATAACTTTTGTAGTTGCGAAAATACAGAATTTAGTTGGCTGTGATGTATGTTCAGTTGCACATATAAGCTTTTGTAGTTGCACATGTTCTTTTGGATAGTCAAAGTGTTCATTTACAACCATTGTCATCAACTTTTGGCAGAAATGCATGGTTTTTACTTTGTGCCACAATGCATTTTGTAGTTGGCTAGAATCATGTTTTTAGTTGGCCAGAAAGTGTGTATTAGTTGTTTTTGCTTATCACATCATGGTCAGTTACAGACATTTTTACTTTTTATTATTTTTTCTAACTGAATCAGTACTGAATCTTTTTTGTGTTGATGCAGAAAAAGGCAAAAATTGCGAAAGTGGTCAATGAGCTGTGCAAGGCTGTAACTGAACAGGTTGGCACCTTCATTGAAGAAGTTGCCAAGATTGATGACGAGGAACCAGATATTGATCCTTACGTATAGCAGCCATCAATGCAAACTGGGGCATCACGTCGTGCTCCAAAAAGAAAGAGACGACGGTCAACTATACAAGAAGAATAAGAATTTGTTGAGGATGATTCAGAAGAAGACGAGGAAATGGAAGCAGCGATAGATGCTGACGACGATGAGGAGACAGATGCGGATGAATCAGGGGAGGAGGACAAGGATGAGGATGACAATGAAGAAGATGCAGACGAGGAGGAGGATGAGGAGGAGGAGGAGGAGGAGAAGGAGGAGGAGGACAAACAAGAAGAGGACAAAGGAGAGGAGGAGGACAAGGAAGAAGATAGTGATGCAGAGGAGGAGGAAGAAGAAGGTGAGGCCAGAGAGGGGGACGGGGACAAAGGGGCAGCAGTTGATGGCAGTGAGAGGGGAGAAGACAAAGGCGCAACAGCTGATGGCAGTGATAGGGAAGAAGACGAGGATGAAGAAGACGAGGATGATTATGGTGATGATAAAGGGGGATCCAATGGAGGCAGCGACAGCAGCGATGACGATGATGATGACAACGCCCCTGGTTCTGGTGGTACAGGTGGCAACACATCCAGGAGGACTAGCACTCATGCCAACCCTGCGAGCAACAACAATTCATTGAGTAGCAGGAGCACACTATAGATGTTGATTGACAAGACTTGCTGGAAAGACAAGGATTTTCCAAAGTCAAAGAAAAATGACGAAGCAGAGTCTCAGGACAGCATTGATATGTTCAAGCTCTGCAACTTGAAGCCAGCTTTGCCAACCACCTTTCCCGTGCCAGATTTCAGCGACAAAGATATGTGTGAGAAGATCAGCTTTGCCAATGACAAGAGCCTGTTCTTATCAACTGATGCTGAAAAGAATCAAATTGACATGGAGGAAGCAGGAAAGGGTCTTGACTGGGTTCATTCAAAGGAAAAATACAAGGAATATTTAAAGCAGCTCCCAGACCTAAGCTCCAGCAAGAGCAAGGCAGCATCCACGGCAAACCCTCACGTGGTTCAGAAGCATAAAGCAGTTTCAATTAAGAAGAATCTGCAGTTGCCTCAAATCAAGGAGAAGATGGTGAGTGCAGATGCTGAAGTAAATATGGTCAAGGAATCTGTGCTTCAAACTGATATGCCAACAGTAGTGAGCAGAGAGCCAACCGATGTCAAAGAAGTTCAATAGATCAAGGGGAAGACTCCCCTTTCAACAGTCCCACCAAAACCACCTAAGCAGAAGATTGTCAAGTTTGCCAGGGGCGCAAAGGGGGAACAGGCCACAAAAGATTTGGGGTTCAGAGACAAGAGAGAGCTGCGAGCCGCAGCCATTGATGCAGGGGTGCCAAGTTCTGCCAGGTTGCTGCCAACTCAGACTGGAAAGATGCCAACTACAGATACCAGTGTGCCAACTGATGTGTCAGTTAGCAGCATGGTCACAGTCAAAACCACCACAGCTGGCCAGGAAGGCACCACTTCAACTGCAAGTCCCAAGGTGCCTACTGATAGAGATGCTTCAATGCCAAACACAAAAGGAGGTCATCCAACTATCAAAGTGCCGTCCCCAAGAGCTGTCTTTCAGCAACCATTAACACAAGAGGAGGTATTCGACATTATAAGTAGGTGCAAGCCTCCAAGGCCGCCAACTACAACACTATTGCGAACCAAGTCAGTGAATGATGCACCCGTGTTTGTGCCGCAAGGAGATGCCCTGGTCCTTGAACCCTTACAAAGATCAAACTCTTATCATGGTGACGGGTTCTGCGATGCACCATCTTTTGACCTCGACATAGATGGTGATGCTCCAGCACCTGCTCCAGCAGCAGAAACAGCGGAAGCCGGTGTGATTAGCATCGATGAGTGTGAGTTAGACCCAGCAGCTGTGAATGAAGGATGTGATGCTGCTGATGCTGTCAAGGCAATAGCTCAAGAACTAGATGTTAGTTCACCAGAGAATTGCCACACCCCGATATGCGCAGAACCAGAACTTGGCATGAGCAGTTCTTCGGGGCCACCTCTTGCACGAAGACAGAGGATGGTAAGAAGGCCCGCAGCATCTCAAAGGTCTCCATTCATCGACTACAACAAGAACAAGACTTTCAGCACCAATGAGGTAGTGAACAAGCTTTACGCTGCCCTCTTGTATTGGGTCAGGCATCACAAAGGAGCAGATGATGGAGCTACCAGGTAAACTAACTCCCCACAGCCTACATACATATCTTTTTCAGTTGCATAGTACCAGCCACTTAGTTGCACAGAAAGCATAGTATGTTGCACAGAACAGGGCTTTTAGTTGCACACTGTTCTTTTTTCATTTTCATGCACATTTTTTTTGCTGTGACCCTTCGATCTAACTTGTCTTTTTATTGCTTTCAAAAAAATCAGCCCTGAGATAATCAGGTATGGTGCTTTCTACATTTCTTTAAAGGAGTTAGTTGATTCGATGAAGCCGGTTCAATGGTTGTCAAAAATTGTTATTGAGACTGGAATCTTACACATAATGGATAACTTACCAGAAGGGTCAAAGAAGGTTGTTATGCCACTGAGGTTTTCTGTAAGTTTTTCTGAAACCTTCTTTTTACCCTCATCTTTGTTCTGTAGCACTTTTTCGTTGACCATTTGAGGGAGGCCTTTCACCTACTAAGGAGTTTTGAGCCATGTTTTATAATCTCTGCAGATAAAATTATAGCAAGGGATCCACAATGTGAATGAGATGAACAAGAAGTTTGATTACAAGAACCGTCTCGACAAGAAAGACTTGGTGAGTGTTGTGCCCACATCATCAATCTTTTTTTAGTTGGCACCCACAGCATGTCCAGTTGCACATGACACATCTGTTAGTTGGCAGATACTTGTTGCAACCCGTTTTTAACTTGACCAAGTCTTTTACTGTTTTTCTTAGCTACATCTTGTATTTGTGTTTGAAATCGTTCACGCTTGCAGGTCATGCTGCCAGTGCTCGAGTGCGCAGATGTAACCGATAAGGACGGAGGGAGGCATTATTGGGTCTTTAGTGTCAACTTGAGGGACGGACGCTTCGAAGTTCTTGATTCAAGCAGGACGCTGGACAACATTGAGCTGATGAACAACGCCTCTACCATTGCGGGGGCAGTACGCCAGCTATGGAGGAAGCATTACCCAAAGTTCAGCATCGAGCACTTCCAGATTATTTACATTGACGTACCAAAGCAGCTTGGCAAGTAAGACAATAAGCATTTCATTCCTTCTCAATCAAATACAATCATTTTGTAGTTTTTAAATTTTTCTACATGTGCAATCTTTAGTATTTTTTAGACATAGTACTAGTCTTCAATCTGTTTTATCATTTTTATGAGTTTCTAATGGATTATCTAGCTAGTTGCAGAGTGGCGCATAAGTAGTTGCACAGTGGCACATAATGAGTTGTAGTAGAACACAAGCAGTTGCACAGTAGGACTTAAGTAGTTGACCCAATTATTTGGTTTTAATTTTATGTGACAATTTTTTTTGCCCATTTTTTGCAGTAATGAGTGTGGGTTGTTCGCACTGCTTAACGCCACCGAGTGGAATGGTAGCCAACTGCCCAACTACGACCCCAAGGAAGTACTCAACATCAGGAAGAAGCTGACGTATGTTTGGGTCACCAGCGTGCACAACACCGCCCCATGGAGGAAGTTGCTGAGATACGACAAGGAGTAGGTCAGTACTATTTTTTTTCCTGCTCCATGGAGGAAGTTGCTGGTTTGTACAATTTTATTAAGTAGATTTTGTAGTTGCACACTGCTAGTAATTGCGTTTGCAACTCAATATCATCACTTTTGTTGATACATTAGGAGCACTGGATATACAATTGTTCAACAACTAAATATTTAACCAGTTGCCAACAAAGGCACAAATAGCAACTTTTTTTACACAGTGCATGAACTAATTCAAGCAGCATAAATTAGATAAAGAGGAATCATAGATGTTGAATGTGTCCACTTGGTCCCAACATTGCTAAAAAAGACATAATTATTTTCCTTTTTTGTTCCAAAGTTACAAATCAGGAAACAGAATCACAGGAGCCTCTGTGGACACACACCAGCAGTGTGCTCTGTAGATTGGCACTGGCTGCATTTGTTTTTCTTCTTTGGGTGTAGCTCCAGCGCCGATTTGTATCGTCGACTCTTTGCCCTACCCTTTGTAGTAGACCTTGGAGGATCCCTGGGCACAAAATCATCAGAAGCTTGTGCAAGGGATGCAGCCTCCAACGGGGCAGTAGGACCGTCATGATCACCTGTGTAATAATCATATAAAAAGTTTAGTATTTTTGTTATTGTGCAACCAGCACTGATGTTCTGTGCAGCCACATAGTACATTTTGTGCAACTAACTGGTTGCTGTGTGCAAGTTCAGTTGAAAAAAACACCTGCAGTAGCACGGCCTATCATGGTACTTGGATTGTAGTCGCCTATGGGCAGAACATGAAAAACAAGTTAGATTTTTAGCTTGATCCTCAAACTAACACAGCGCACGCAACTAGGCAGCATGTCTCTGTTCAACTGGGCACTATGATATGTGCAACTAAAGTCACTCACCCTAGTTTTTGTTTTGGAGTCGGTGAAGGTACTAACCTGGGTTATGAGCCCCCTGAGTCCTGCCTGTAGGTCCATTGGGAGTAGCACAAAGGGCACTACTAGTTGGGCCTGGCGGGGGAGGAGGTCTTTGAGGGTTGGCATCACCTATAGGCAGAACAGGACAAACAAGTCAGTTGTGTTTATCTTTTTGATGCTCGAACTAACACAGCATGCGCAACTAGGTAGCCTGTTCGGTGCAACTGAGCACCATGATGTGTGCAATTGGAGTTACAGACCTAGTTTGATGGGTAGTTGGGGGCAGGTAATTACCTAGACGACGAGCCCCCTGAGTGCTGCCTGTAGGGCCATTGGGAGGAGCATGCGGGGGAGGAGGTGGCGGAGGATGCCGTGTACAACCAGGAGGGGGAGGAGGTCCTTGAGGGTTGACATCACATATATGCATAACTGGAAAAATAAGTTAGCTATGATATCTTGATGCTTGAACTAACACAGCGTGCGCAACTAGGCAGTATGTTCTGTCCAAGTGGCTACCATGGTGTGTGCAACTGGGCACAATGATGTGTGCAACTGAAGTTACACACCTAGTTAGATCAGGAGTTGGGGCAGGTAATTACCTGGATGATGAGCCCCCTGATTGCTGCCTGGAGGTGGAGGAGGTCCTCGAGGGTTGCCATCATCTGATGGCCCCGTTGCAGCAGTCGGTTTTTTCTTTTTCTTGGACTTGTTCAGGTGGCCGATCTCGGTACGTGCTGCACGCATATGCTTGTATACAATAGCTTGTGCTGGATCAGAACCACTCGCAAACTTTGCTAGTTTCTGAAAATCGTATATCATGTTCCTCTCCCTTATCTGCTTCTTTGATTGAGGAGGCATTTCATCCGGTTGCTCATAACCAGTCCCTGGCGCACTAAGTACAGCAGTAGGTGTCCACCGTCTTAGCAGGTACCTTTCCGGTATGACATCAACGCCAACATGGGTGAACACCTTGAGGATGTGGCAACAGAGGATGCCGTCCTTGTCCATTTTACAACACTCACACAAATAGGAACCCTCCTCCACCCTTGCCTGCACCAAGTAGTTTCGAGAACCATATTTCGCAACAAATTTCTGGTTCGGTCTGAGCTCAAACGCATCAGCACCAACTTGGAATGCATTATAACGTCCAATCAGCTCAAACTCTTCTCTAAACTTGCGGTAAAGGTCTCTAGTATAGGTTTTGTAAGCTTGCTTCTCTATTGGGAAGTTGGACCACAACTCAATCTCAAGGTGTTGTGTCCTGTAATCATTGCAGCCTTCCTTGGCAAGGATGTGGTTCTGTATTTTTTCATATTGCTTGACGAAGTTCAGCATTGAGTTGTGTGGGTTCACATATCTTTTGAGGACGGCGTTGAACCCCTCACTACGCTGTGTAGACTGGAGGAAGGGAAAGAACCTGTGTTTGAAGTAGCACGGCACCCAAGTTGACCTGTATTCGTACAACTTCTCAAAGTGCGTGTGTGCCATAGCCTCATACTTCATCATTAACCCAGCCCAATTCTGCTCAAACTCGTCTATAGTGAAGCTAAAGTCAACACACTTGCTGAAATCATCAGAGAGTCCTGGATTCCGGCACAGCAACCAACCAACCTTTTCCTGAGCCTTTTTCATGATGTGCCATCGACAACAACGGTGCACGGTGGTTGGAAAGATGCTCTGTATTGACTGCCTCATCGCACCATCCTGATCGGTGATGAAGTTGTCAGGAGGTTTGCCATCCATAGCCTCTAGGAATGCTCCAAAGACCCAATCAAAGCTCGATGCCAACTCCTTCCTCACAAACGCGCAACCCAGCATGAAAGATTGGCCATGTCGGTTTATTCCTATGAAGGGCGCGAACGACATATTGTACAAGTTGGTCATGTAGGTGGTGTCAAACGATATGCAATCGTGGTACGCCTTCGCATAAGCTTTTCGAGCTAAGCCGTCTACCCAAAATATGTTGACAACTCTGTCCTCTTCATCATATTTCACCTTAAAGAAGAAGTCTGGATCAATTTTTTGTATATCCTTGAAGTGCGCAATTGTCTCAATCAGATCACCCTCCTTTGTGTCATCTCTACGGAAACTTGTACAAAGATTTGTTATTGCCTTTGGTCCGAACGGCACCATCATCTCAGATCCATAGAACTCTGCCATTACATGCATCATTCGTCCTGCATAATACAAAAACAAATAGTATATCCTTTTTTTAGTTGCACAAATGCGCACATCCAGCTGCACAGTAATAGGACACGTGTTGGCACAGAAGATAATCACAGGAAATGGACACCTAGCTGCACCTTTTTAAAAACACTTTGCAGTTTTTGCATACAGGACATTGTGTATTTGCACAGTAAAGACAATCTAGTTGCACAAGAAGCACCAAAAGTGAAATATAAAAAGCATGGGAAGTTGGACAGCAGTTGCATAGTTAAGCCATTTCAGTTGCACAGTAGTACCATAACAGTTGCACACTGGACTGCCTAGAGGGAAACTTAATTCTTCAAGGGATATAGAAAAACACCACACCTGTAGTCAAGTTGCAGTTATACAAGATGCGCAAAAACTCCTTTTCATCAGGTGAGATGCCTTGGTGGGATCTCAAGTATTTGGACAATGAAGGTTTGTTCACGAGCGGATGATTGTGGTCACGAACAAAGTGCGTCACCTCCCATCGCCCATCTATCAGCTTCACCAACATTTTCGCCTTGCATTCAGTCTGCTTTATTGTCTCGCGTTTGCGCTTCTTCTTCTTCTTACTAGTACCAGCCTCCTCTTCAGAAAATATTGGAGGTTCTTCTTCCATCTCCTCATCACTGTTAACAGATGTTGGATCTGGAATAGGGTCCAGGTAAGGAGGAGCCTCAGCTCCTCCATCATCAGCTTCAGGCTTCTTGAACTTGTTGCAGCAAAACTGTTGTTTTATCAATTCATTGGTGCGGTGTGTCCGTCTAGAGGTGTTCATCTTGATAGAGAAACCCATCCGTAGTGCATAACTGTTGTAGTGATCCTTAGCAATTTGAAGGCTGTCAAACCTCATGCCAACATAGGGTTCCATAGGTTGAGAACCAGCCTCATCCTCTCCTTCTTCTACTTGCACAGCTCCGTCAACAGCCCGAGCTCCTAGCTCAGTCCTGGTTGGACCAGGAACATTTGCCTCGGTTCCTGTGTCATCAAGAGTATGGCTCTCTGGCTGCAAAGACACCACTACAGGGGCACCACGGGCTGATGACTGGCCTGCCACATTGTCATGGCCCATAGGGTTACCATCACGACTTGCCTGCGTGTAGTAAACAGATCGACCATTTTCTGTCCAGTTTCCTTGTTGTATGCTGGGTTGCTGCTGATCCATATCATGAGGAAGCTCATTCAGATCTGGAGGCAACTCATTGAGATCAAGCATTTTTTCCCTTTGTTTTTGGATGCTACCACACACTCCCTGCACATATAAAAAAAAGAAGAAATTGATGTCATCAGTTGGTAACCACAGAAAAACTGTGTTTCAAACAACCTAAAAGCAACATGACCATAGCATAATCTTTTATTATAACAGTTATGAATTTTTTTGTTTGCACAGAGTTGTTATGTTAGTTGCACAGTTTGCAGTAAATAACTGGCAAGAGCATGACTTCTTTTTGCTACAGAGTTTTTCTTACCTTTTCCCTTTTTGTTTTGTTGCAATGATCTGTAGGTTTCCGTTTCGCAAGGAGCTCTTTTCAGATTTTTCTGCACATAATTGGATGCTACATTTGAGAAGGAAAATCCAGGTGAAAGAAGAAAGAAGAATTGGAGGACAGATTATAGTTAATATGGTTCTAGATCTGGTATATTTGAACATATTAATATGGTTTGCAATAGGTGTGGGACCAGAATATATGCGTGGGACAAGATTACGTGTGTGAATATGTTAATATGGTTTGTGGCTTCATTAGCCATGGACAAAAGTTCCTATGTTTTTCCTGTTGCACTACAGATTTCTGGTTTTCGCTATAATAGACATCTCAATTTCCAGGATTTCCACTTGGCTAGCATACATATTCAGTTGGACATTCAATGCTTTTAGTTGGCTAGAATAGATGTCTCAGCTGGCCAGGTTGCATTTTTTTTCAGTTTGTGGCCAACATGCGTGTTCAGTTGGACAGTTAATGCATTCAGTTGGCTAGAATAGATGTCTTAGTTGCCTAGAATATGTCTTAGTTGGTCATCAGTTTTTGGCCAACATGCATGTTTAGTTGGCCAGAAAACGTGTTTTTTATTTCCACATATACTACATTTTTTCCAAAGTGTTCACTCAGAAGCATGTATTGCCAAATATATTTTTAGTTGGCAGGATACATGTTTAGTTGGCCAGGATACATGTTCAGTTGGCTGGGATGCATGTTCAGTTGCACATTTATGAATTTTTCGTTGCACATGTTCAACAAAGCATTGGGCAGTCAATTTTTTGTTCATTTTGCAAACAATAACTAGAAGTTGGCTTTAATCATGTTTTAATTGGCCAGAGAACTCGTTTTTAGTTGGCTTGTTTTAACACATCCAGGTGGTAGTTTTTGGCATGTTTAACACATCCATCATGTTTAACATCTGGTGTGATGTGCCAGATTCACCTCTTTTTTGAAGCAGATTCTCCATGGATCCATGGAGAAGGGGGAAGTGAAGTGGAGAGGGGGCTTACCTGCTCGATCTTACTGCCTGGTATGGCTCTGACCACCCTGCCCTTTAGATCTTGAAGCAGCTCCTTCTACTTTGGGGCTCCCATGGCGGCTGTGTAAGAGGAGGAAGAAGGGCTGGGGGAGATTGCGTTTGGATCTGTTTCTGGTGTGCAGAAGAAGAAGAAGGCAGCATAGGTGGGGCTGAGGCGTGGGGGCGAGCGATGGCGTGGATTCTGCAACCTGGGCAGATCCTCCTTCTTTCGTGAGGAAGAAGAAGATAGCCAGGGCGCAGTTTGGCGAGGAGGGTGCACGTGATCCCACGGCCAGCTGGCGGGCGGGGCAGTTTCCTTTTTCGCTCCGACGGGCGGGGACCAGGTGGACCACGTGGGCGAGCGGGGGACTGTTTCCTCTTTCGCTCGAGGGGGGACCAGGTGGTTTCCTTTTTCGGGTGGCCGCTGGCTAGCGATCCCAGGGCGGCCGGCTGCCCACTAGACGCGTCCTTCTAAGAATATATGTACAATTTTGTGCAGCTGATTTCTGGTTTATATTCAGCCTTCTTATACATTCAAATAATAATTCAATCCTGGAGTTGGTCCAATACTCTTTTCAGCCCATTCACATATTCATACATATGATCCTCCGTTTCAACAAATTTTGCAAATAATTTCATATTTCAGCACTAAATATGTTTACATCACAGGCCATAAAGCCCTACAAAATAGTATCACTTGTTCCTATACAAAACTATCAAATGATACGTACAACAAAACAGAATACAAAAAATTTAGTTCAACAAAACTAAGTTTTCTTCCTCTTCCATCTTCCAGAACACACAGTCCCCTCATACACTTGAGCATGCACACGCTTGAGCACGGAGATGAGTGCTTCCCCCCAGTCTTCTGTTAGCTGCAGTTGATGTTTGCAACAGTCATCATCCATGTTGTAAACTGATTAGCAACTGCTGCCAAACCCAATGTGACAAAGAGGTAAGCACTATAAAATGGATTTATAAAATTTAACAGTATAAGCAAAAGGCAGAGAATGTGCAAGTTTATCAGTACAAACTGGATTTATAAACAAAATCTAATGGTATAAACAAAAGGCAGAGACTGTACTATGCAAGTTTAGCACTATAAACAAAATTTAACAGTACTGACAAAATGTAGATACTGCAGATACTATGTACTGACTACTGTGCTAGTTTAAGCTGAATTTTGTTCAGTGCTGCTGATGAATCTTGTGCTTGTTCAAGCCGAGGAGATCTAAGTAGTGAGCTATGTACAAACAAAAGCAGAGACTATATACTGGGTACTGATGCACAAGCTAAGTGGAACAGACCATCCATGCTAAGTGTAGGATTACCAGCTGCTCTCATGCTAACTGGAACAGGCCATCCATGGAAATTCAGATATTATATTTTAAGAGGCCATACTTAAAATATCATGTTTTTTAGAAAAACTAGAAAACTGTAACTATTAGTTTATTATTAATTTCTTTAGATCAGTGTGATACACAGTAATTGCAGCATATGCAACAAGCGCATGGAATTATGGAGAAAGAAGTACTTATCAAGAGAAATCCTAAAAAATACTAGAGAACATTACTGAACCTCTGTAAACGTGGAGATACATGCTGATGGCTAGCTTGTACCACATTAGCAAAGCTGTTTCACATTCTGTCATAAGGTAAGCTATATACTATCAAACAGAAGGCATGCCCCAAAGCCTAATTTGACAGCAATAAACAGTTGCAGGTGTATCTAACTCAATAGATAAGCTACAGAAACCTGCCAGTAATTTCTCATCAAAGACATCCATCATATGTTGGGATTTCAGCAATAAAAAGACCTAGCCTATTGGTCGCAAATGCCAATCCAGGCAGAAACAATCACGCCAAGAGGTACCCGAGCTTCGGAACTGGCACCACATGCTCAGAAACCGCACGGAATTCTCCACAATGCGGCGGCGAATCCCGCGAGACAAGCAGTCGAAACCACACGCGGAGTTTGTACTGGCAGGCAGCAGATCACAAAAAGAGATGAAGAGAAGGAGTCGAACCTGTCAGCGGAGTTCTGCATGCACTCGGACATGGGGAAGAGCGGATCCGACTCCTAGCGCCTGCAGCCCTCCGCCATATGCAAAGGGGAGCAGACCTTTCACTGCAAGACTCATGGATGGTGCCATGTTTGCTCACTGGATGAAATGAATGAAGATGTCATCAGCATGAATCAAAGACAGAACATAGCTTTTGTCGTCAGCATCAATTAGAGACAAAACGAATTAATTCTTGTAAAAGCAAATTTTTCACACATCCAAGTACTTTTCCTAAGTGTTTAATGCTCTGTATCATCAATTCCGTTGGATAGAATCGACCAATGGTACGAGCAGAAGTCCTATCAGAATCGCAAATCAGAAGAACACACCCCCTAATAAGCCTGAAGTCTGAACAATTCATTTATTTTTGGACAATGGCTACCACCAAGCATTGGTATGTAAAATGTTTGGAGCAAAAAAGGCTTGGTCCACCAGAGATTTATGCTCGTACCATTGTAAAATGTTTGCAGCAAAAAGATTTGATTTCTAAGCACGAGCTTACGCGACCACATTTAGTACATAATGTGTGTGTTTTTGGCCTGGAGCATCTACCAAGTAAAATTACTACCCAGAAGCAGCCTTCAAGTTCAGTCTTAGAAAAGCCAAAGATTACAATATAAGTGCATTTTCCCAGTCTGCAGTCACTAAATAAATCAAAGGTGTATGATGGGACGAGTCTACGTAGCGGCCGGCTGCTCGCTGGCATGCGCGAGCGGCCGGCCTAAAATTGAAATTTTTTATCCGCTAGCGTCTGCTCTGTATAGACATGCATGTGTGTAATTTTTGTCTGCTAGCGCATGTATCTTTTAGCATTTAATACATTCACACCGGTCACAATCTGTTTTCACCGCTGGAATCCTCGCGACGTGCTCTTCAAAACTATATCCCGCATGGGGATGTTTCGACGAACTAGTCTTCCTGCCAACTAAACATCAATGTGTGTGCAACTAGACTAGATTGCCGCGCCAACTGAGCATATGTGTGTGCCAAAAAAGTCATGGCAACTAAACATCAATGTGTGTGCAACTAGACTAGATTGCCGCGCCAACTGAGCATATGTGTGTGCCAAAAAAGTCCTGCCAACTAAACATCAATGTGTGTGCAACTAGACTAGATTGCCACGCCAACTGAGCATATGTGTGTGCAACTAGTGTCCTCCCAACTAAACATCAGTGTGTGTGCAACTAGACTAAATTACAAGCCAACTAAGCATATGCATGTGCAATTAGTCTTCCTGCCAACTAAACATCAATGTGTGTGCAACTAGACTACATTATAAGCCAACTAAATATCAATGTATGTGCAACTAGACTACATTACAAGCCAACTAAACATCAATGTGTGTGCGACTAGACTACATTACAAGAGGAGGTTGCACATCGACTTTCGTCGAGGCAATAGACTAGTCGCACATCAAAGTTGTCGTGGTTGCTAGGTTGTAACCTCATACGAAGGCGCAGCTCCAAACATTAGTTTTGGAAAAAAGTTGCACGATGTAGTAATAAAGTTGCACAATGCAGTAATAGAGTTGCACTATATAGCTCCAAAGTTGGCATCGAAAAAAATTCGTCAAAATATACCCATGCGGGATCTAGTTTCAAAGATCTCGTCGCGAGGATTTCAATGGTGAAAACGGATTTGAATTCCGACGCGTGGTTTGAAAGATATAGCTTTTTGAATTTTTAAAAACCCGAAATAAATGCAGATGGATCTGTCTTTCTTAAACTAAAGGAGCAGTGTGAACGTATTTAATGCCGGAGGCGTCTAGTGGGCGGCCGACTGCCCGCTAGCGTGATGGAGCGGCTAGCCAAAAAGGTAACTTTCTGTCCCCCCTTGAACCCAAGAAGAAAAGTTCCTTCCGGCCCGTGTCCCACACTCCCAACCAATAGAAAATCTTCCCCATCGCTATCAGGCTCCCAACCACAACCTCCCCACACCTCCCACGCACACCTCACCCACACTTCCTCCCTCCTTGGGTCACCCTCCTTCTCCACGAAAGAAGGGGATCCCAGGCCTGGATCCAAACCCTATAGAGCTGCCATGGCAGAGCACAACTAGGTGAAAAAGCTTCAGTTCTAAGAAGAGGGAGTTCAAAGCCATACAAGGCAGCACCATTAGGTAACTTCCCTCTGGCCTTTTCACTTTCCCTCTGGATCTAGCACAAATCTTCTTCATAGTAGGAGGAATAAGGAACATGAAGCAACAAAATACAATTGAATCTTATCTCTGTATAATAAAACACTTTCCTGTGCAACTAAACATGGATCCAAGCCAACTATTGCCCGGATGCGTGCAAATAAACAAAAGGGAGTAGTTGCAGATGCACAAATAGACATGATGTAGTTCCTATGAAAAAAACATATATTTATGCAACTAAACATGAATCCAAGCCAACTTTTGCCTGGATGTGTGCAACTAAAGACAATATCATCTAAATCTTCTTTGTACTTCCAATAGCACCGTATAAGAAGTATAGCATCAAATTATGTGCAGAATCTACATCAACTCCTTGACCAAAATAAACCTGGACAAGATTAAAACACAATTTGTGAGAAAAACACTGAACCAATCCCTGTTTTGTATGTGTGCAACTATTTAGTACAAACTGGCCAACTACTGAATATGGTTTGCAGGCGTTTTTTCCTTTGATCTTTCCACACAATTGTATATGTGACTTCGTAGCTGAGAATTGCGTGCACAAAGCTACAACAGCTCCTCCACCCCCATAACCTGTAAAACCTGCATATGATGCAAAAATGAAGCCTTAGAGAAAATGAACCAGATCTGGGGCATATCTGCGCAACTTAACCAACACAAGTGCATCTGACAACACCCCCAGATCCATCTACTTGTGGGGATTGAATTTCAGTAGTTGGCATCTTCAACTCATATAAAAGTTGAAGATGCCAACTCAGGTGGCATTGTTGTGCAACTATTTAAAAAAATTGGGGATGTCAATTCCTGATTTGTTCTTATGCAACTAAAATAGTTGAGGATAACTCATGTGATATTGTTGTGGGACTATTTAAAATGATGAGACCGCCAACTCCTAATTGGTTCTGGTGCAACTATGAAAGTTGAGGATGCCAATTCATATGATATTGTTGTGGGACTACTTAAAAAGCTGAGACTGCCAACTCCCAAATGGTTCTGGTGCAACAATGGAAGTTGAGGATGCCAACTCGTATGCTATTGTTGTGCAAATATTTGAAAAGTTAAGGATACTAACTCTTAATTGATTCTTGTGCAACTATAAAGTTCATGATGCCAACACCTAGCTGGTTCTTGTGCAACTGGGTAAAAAAAATCATATCCCAGGTTACTTTGTGTAGAAAAAAAGAAAATAAAAATGCCTAATACCATTTCATGTTACCTCAACACATGCTGCACATGATGTGCCAGCTCCATATACAACTCCCACCTATGAGGTCGCCTTCCATTTCCACCATTTTACAATGCGGAATCGGACAGCAACCTAAAAGGATGCATGGAAAAATTACTTGTGTGTGTATGCAAAAAAGGGAAATGCACCCACACTGCTTGCTCGATACTTACCTCATCATCCTCTGCCTCCCCATAGATATCAGCACAGCGCGACTGCTGCTCGGCGGGCTGTTTGGAGTTCCGCCGAGAAGAACGGTATGTAGACCCCTGCATAAAACAAACAAAACACAAAACATGGTCGGAAAACCCAACAAATAGTTATTATAATTGCAAAACAAAACTGCTAGAAGGATAACTGAAAAACAATGAAAAACCAAACATGACTCCTTGTAGCATCTCCTTCTACAACCATTTTTGGTCTATGAACAAAAAGTGATTGAACAAATTAGTCGCAACAACCAAATGTATAAAAGAAAAAAATGAGCAAAAACAATTGATATCAAAGAGTGCCATGAGGTAAGCAACTCATGTTGATTTCTTAAAGCACACCTACCAAACAAAAATTTGTGCAACTTGATGCACTGTATGGCCAACTGGACACACATTAGTGTGCAACCAAAAAATTCAGCATACACACTGCCCGGAGATGATTAGCTGGAGCCAAAACTAAACTAGCCGTCAACCGTGCAACTAGATAGCCCTCCCTGTGCAACTGCATAATTAAGTGTGGCAAAGCCAACTAGGATATGAATTGCTTAGATCTGCAAACTCTTGACACATACCCTTGGCAATAGGGCACACATGAGTGTGCAACCAAAAAACCACACACACTGTTTCAACATGGTTTACACAGTATATCCATCAAAATATCATTGATTGTGCAACCGGTTAGCCCTCAGTGTGCAACTTCATAAATTGGCTAGCCAACTAAGATATGTATATGTGCGATCCAACTATATTTGTGTGCATGTGCAACTATTACAACAAACTAGCCAACTGGTTAATTATATGCATGCAACTTAAGAGAAAACAGAGAAACCACACAGATGCATTTTGAGGGTTGAGCAAAAGCATGGAAACTATCCTCTCAATACTCTTATGCACTTCTTTCCTTCCATTCCAATTCAAATCGTAGCAAAAATAATCACAAAAATGCCAGGCTGGGCACACTACGTCGGAATCCCTCGCAGATTGGTCGACCCAGGCAAGTCAAAGTAATCTGACCTTCTTTATGCTATACTACTTGCTCGAACTATGCTTCTTTTCTTAACTACCGTCTACAGAATACTTCAATCAACATCTTGAAGACGTAGGGGGAAGAAGACGTCGGGGCGACGATGATGAACCCCATCCGGAGGCGCGTTCGGAAGGAGCAGTTCCACCACCGGATTAGACAAACTCTAATGCCATCAAATGCCCTCGGGCAGACATCTAGATCAGAGAAATAAAGGTGAGGGAGGATCGGATCTAGGCACAAAATGGGGCGCTCCAATGAGGATCCTGGTGACGGTCGGGTACATGATCCTGTTGTTGTAAAGGAACAAGACCAAATCCGGTGACGGCTGCTCAAACGTTGTTCCCTTGGGAACGAGATAACCTCCCAAGCAAGAAGATTGCAATCAAATTACCCAGCTGGATGGGCCATGGTGCAAATTTGGCCAGGGAGCATATCCAAGCATTGCTCCTCGTACCATCACGGCGCCATCCCAGGCACCGCAGCCCAGATGGGGTCCGAGATGGGGGTCAGGAAGTGCTGCTTGGGGATGGTGGCTGCAAAGGTGGGGGAGGCGGTGAGCATGTGGGTGGCGAGGCGGGGGCCAAGGGAGGGAGAGGGGGAGGACGGTGGGAGGGGAGTAGAGGGCGAGGGCGTCAAGGGCGGCGAGCGACCACCTCCATGGCGTGGCAGCGAACTGAGGTGGGGATGAAGACGTGGGTGGATAGCGGCAACCTCAGCAGACAAAGCGTGCGGCGGTTCGGGCAAAAATCGTGTGGCCAGCATGCGGCCGCTCGCAAGCGTTAGATAGTGCGTGCGCACTTTCTAGTATTTAGGTTTAATGCCACGCCTACATGCACTAGCAGACAAATAAATTACCACATGCATGCGCTGTGAGAGCCGGCCGCTTGGTTCGACTAAAAAGTGCGCGGCCACTTTTTAGATTTCAGGATGATGGAAATACAGCAAAATAGTCCAGTTAACTTGTCGATTAAGAGATTAATGAAACCAGTCACTCTAAGCGTACTAGAGCTTCAAACCTCAAGCACAGAGAGCGTGAGGGTGAGACAGGAGAGGAGAGGAACCACCACCTATGCGGGAACCATGGAGCGAGTGAGGGATCTGGTTCTGGTAGCCAATCGTGTTCGGTTCGTCCATGAGCAACAAGGATGGTGTGCGCTGCGGCTAGGATTGGGCGCCGGTGGTGTCCGATGCGCGCACCTGCGAGAGGACGGAAAATAAAATCATGTGACGAAGGGGAGGGGAGGAGGGAGGGGAAGAAGAGCAAATCGAAGATGGGCGAGAGAGTACCCGGAGGAGCGTCCTCGGGGCGTGGTAGGCACGGCGTCCCGAGCACGGGATGGCATCGGCAGGGAGCAGGCAGGCAGCCGTTTGGTGACGCGGCCGGGCAGACGATATGCGTCGGCGTCCCGTGATGGAGGTCCATGGCGTGTGCATGCGGGCAACCCTCCTCACTCCGCGTGTGCGCCTCCGGCGAGGCACAGCCCGGCGTGCTGGATCTGGGATCTAGCCGCCGCATATGTTCTTGGGCCTGGGTGCTACTGGGGGTTGGGGGAGAAGGGGAGGTGGAGAGGATGGGGCGTCGGGCGTGTGGGAGGGGAGGGAGCGGAGGCCGGCAGCGATGCGTAAGGTCGTCGGCGAGTTGGGTGGCGGTGCCGAGGCCGGTGCGTGGGAAGGGAGGAAGGAATGAACCGGGGAGGCAGTCTGGTTTGGGAAATCGGGAACGGCGCGCGGGAGGCGTGGAGGGAGGAGGAGCGGGCGGAGCAGGAGGGCGTGGGGAGGCCATGGACGGCGGCGAGCTTCGCTGGAGGGAGGTGGCGGCGGTGATCTCTCTCTCGATCTGGAGGAAGCTGGAGGAGACGAGCTCTCTCTCGATCTGGAATGGATGTGGGGAAAAAGGAGGCGGGGGTGGATGCAAAATGACCATGAGGACAGAGCTAGGGTTGGTGTGGAAGGGTTGATGACTGCCGTTGGATCCTTGAGCATCCGACGGTGTATGATCCATGATCCGCGTGATATGCCATGGACCAATCAGAACGTAGCAAACAATTTGAAGACTTTATGACCATCTAAATTGGTCGAAATCAAAGATAAGTTTTTCAGAAAAAACCACTTTCAGTTTTCAGTGCTCAAAATGAGTTTTTTAAAGCCCTACGAATTTTTTTTCAAATGATCTCATATTGTTCACAGGGTGCATCTTGGAATTCCAAACAATGTTGCCTAAGGGAGTTTTCATTTTCTTTGCACGGAAAATTCATTTTTATTTTCCGAGTGCCCGAATTGAGTTCTTTTTGTGAAGGACCTACCATATATTTGTTGCAAAATTGGACCAAATCATTTTTCTAAAATAGTAGACCATATATGATTCACAATTGACCAAATGGTTGGGTGTCAAAAGCCTTGATCCACCTCTGGTGAAAAAGACAAATTCCCGCCGATTCAGTAGGAAGCGGGTCAAATTTGAACTGCAGCTGTCTCATAGTTTTCTCTTTATTTTTTCCAAAAATAATTTCCAGGTACATAAGTATCTATTTAATCAGAGAAACATCAAAAGTTTTCCAAGATTCAACCACTAGCTAGGAATGGTCAAACCCGCCGTTTTGATCGCATTTCGAAACGGGCATAAAAAATTAAAAAAAAAATCAAAAAATTGGGAAACCTTCGCATTGTGTCATTATATGTGACCAAGTTTCCAGGAAAAATAACAAACTTGTAATACGGCAATTATTTTAAAGAAGTGTTCTCAGAAATGAGCTATCATGCGTGAAGATTCAGGGTTTTCAAGCCAAATGATCGATCTTATGGCCACATTCATGGCATAGTTTGTTCAAATGATCTCATATTGAGCACAAGGGTGCATCTTGGAATTCCAAACAATGTTGCCTAAGGGAGTTTTCATTTTCTTTGCACGGAAAATTCATTTTCCATTTTACGAGTGCCTGAATTGAGTTCTTTTTGTGAAGGACCTACCATATATTTGTTGCAAAATTGGACCAAATAATTTTTCTAAAATACTAGGCCATATTTGATTCACAATTGACCAAATGGTTTGGTGTCAAAAGCCTTGATCCACCTCTGGTGAAAAAGACAAATTCCCGCCGATTCAGCAGGAAGCGGGTCAAATTTGAACTGCAGCTACCTTATTGTTTGCTCTTTATTTTTTTAAAAATCATTTCTAGGTACATAAGTATCTATTCAATCATAAATACATGGTTTGGTGGCGATACGTCGAGGTTTGGATGTGGCCTAGGGCCCCAACTCCAAAGCGTGTAAACTCGCATGCCCGCCGCGTGGTCACCGCGTGACCTTGGCGTTGACCTGTGTTCTGCACTACTAGGAAAAGGCCTACTAATGGCGCACCAGTTTTGCCTACTAATGGCGCACTATTGGTGCGCCATTAGTATCACGCCACTAGTATTTTTTACTAATGGCACACCACTGGTGCGCCATTAGTATCTGGTATACTAATGGCGCACCATATAGTGCGCCATTAGTATAGAACACCATGCGCCATTAGTATGCCTCCCAGGGGGGCATATTTAACCATGTGCTTTGGCATACTAATGACGCACTGTGGGGTGATGCACCATCAGTATACTTTGGCATACTAATGGCGCACTCTGTAGTGATGCGCCATTAGTATCCTTTGGCATACTAATGGTGCACCTTGATGTGATGCGCCATTAGTATGAATATTAGGTTTTTTACTTTTCTGATTTTTGCACAGGTTACAAAATATATTATTGGACAGAATATAGACAGCAGCACACAGCAACAGCAGATTCATCGAATACAATATAATATTAGTCTCCGAATACAATTCATCATATTAGTCTCCGAATTCAAAAGACCGAACAAAGATAAAATATTACAAGTCTCGAGACCGCGAGTATCGAGTTTGTCTTCACATTACAAGCCAATATCGATCATCTAAACTACCATCACATAGAAGAGAGCTGCGGTCGTCACGATGAGCATCATCGTGATGAAATTGGTCTTCATCCGGTTCCTCCAACGCTCCCTCCTCTCTCCCGCTAGATAGCGGGCGTATCTAGATTCCGCCTCCGCCCTAGTGGTGTACCCTTTGTAACTGTTACCGCTAAAATGGTGAACCTGTCTCCGACACTCCTCCCAGTCTCCGTAGACTTTGGGAACCTTACCCTTGTACACGACATACGACAGCATCCCTATGCACAAGCCAAACAACCGACAATACATAAGCAATATATAAGTATGCAACAAAAGGATCAGAAGAGAAAAGCAAGACATTAATAGCACGATTCATGGTCCTACTAATAAATAGCATCGATTACATCTAAGTTGAACGACTGTCCAAACCAAAGAGACATACAATTCATTAAAGTTTAATTACAACATGAGCCAATCAATGTTTCAGAACTACACATCACTACTTTCGACTCGACTCATGGGACAGGAGCGTGGATGAAGCCGCCGTCTGTCGTGATGGTCATGAAATCGCGGGCGTTGTCAGCCTGCATTTATAGCGTTCCGTCTATCTCACTGTTGGACGGTTGATATCTGAGGTAGAACTGCCCCGAGGTATGAAGGACGTCTTGATGGATGATGTCCGCAAACTCCGACTGGATGCGAAAGAATTCTTGTCTGATGTCCGCGTCCTGGATTGCCGACAAGCTCACGGCCCAATCTTTGAGATTATCTGGTAGCAGAAGGTGATGATGGTCCCTTACGATCGCCCCCATGTGATGGAGGGTGTAGTAGGCATCCTTCTGACCGCCAGGCGGCTGCTTGACGCTGCAAAACGTCGTATTGTGGGCGAACACGTGCTTGCCGTACTTACGAACTGCCCTGGTGAAGGTGCCTCCAGATTTGGCGTAGCCGGGGAGAACATCATCAAGAACTTTCTTGATATTTGTGTACTCTATCTTGGAGTCACGGTTCGGGTCAAAATACGTGGCCATGGAATATTTCGGGCTTAAGAGGATGAGTGTGCAATGTGTGTCACTGCATAGAACACGGAATGTTAGAAAAAAAAGAACGATCGAAATCTAAGAAATCATATGTTACGGGGCGGTTAAGGGATGACTTACTCGGGAAAGTAAGCCACAAGGAAGTTATCCTTATCTGGGTTTGCCAGAATGACGCCTTCGAGGTGTGAACTCGCGACTTGGTGGTCCCCAGCGCTGCTCAAGAGCTTGGCACGCATGTAGAAGGGGTCGACTATCACGATGTCCGGGGTCTTGTCTCTAATGATCCGCATCTCCATACTCAGCAAAAACAGCCAAACGAAGGTGTAGTGCAGCGGGTGAAGGTTAAACATAGCAAAGATGTCATCAAACTGCAGGACGATCGTACCCCCGATGTCGCCATCCACAAAGCCCTTGCCCTCTGGCACCTTGGCCACGAAAACCGGGTATGCCACATCATTCTCTCTGAGACGCCGCTTCTCCAAAGAAAGAACACTGTCGTGCAGACTCCGCATAGCACCGGTTGTAGCATTGAGCATATTTGTCGGTAGCATCGCCCTACCCGCCACATGCACCCTCCTCGAGATATCCTTAGGTGAAGGTGGCCCGTCCTAAGCACGGATCGTACTTGGTGCCGGCTGGCTCGCACCGGCGCCCTTTTTAGTCTTCCGTTTCCGGCTCTTCTTCTTGATCTGCTGTAATGGGACCGAGTTCTGCTCACAGACCGCCTTCTTGAGCGTGTTGGGGCTGATAATATTTCGCACCTCAGCTATCTGAGGCTCGGTGAAGGCGGCAGCTGGAGGCGTCTCCTGAGAACTGAACGCCAGACGACGCCTGTTGCAACTGGGTTTCTCGGACGTAACAGCTAGATCGCGGTCGTCTTGGTTGGGTTCATGAGAAGGAGGCCCGCAGAACTCGTCACCGTACCCATGTTTGGCAAAGTACTTATCGACGTTGGTAAATGTACCATCGTCATTGTCGTCGTCGTCCGGATCCTGTGCCATATGCATGTCCGGATCCTGTGCCATAGGGATGTCTGGCATGTCCGGTAGTGTTGCGGCGTTCTTGCCATGGCTTGGCGCCGGCACGACTGGCGGTCTTGTCTGTGGGGTGGTGTCCCCCGCCCCCAAACGAAACTGGCTCTTCGGCCAAAGCAGGGGCCAGCTTACGCAGGCGCTGAGGGTCATCTCATCTTCTTCGTCGGCCCCAGCGGGTCGAATCGGAGGTAACAGCTCGTCCCAGCCTGGCAGCACCCGAACCACTTCAACCCTATACACTATGGGTGGCATCGGATTACCATGGAACATGGGATTGCCCGGTTGAACGATTCTGCCCTTGGCGACATCGACCAACTCGCCGCCCACGAAGTGCAAGAGAGTGCAAGGAACGTCAGCGGCGCCTTGCGAAAACATGTAGGGCGTCAGGGATGCCCAGTCAAAGGCAAGGAGATGAAGTCATCGGCCGAGAGGCTTAGTTACCGTGATGCCGTCGAGCTCGGCTAATGTCGAGGCACCGCCAACGGCGGGCGTGCAATTGACGGAGGGGCCGCTTGCTGGCGAGGTGCCGGCCGGCATACACCCGGGTGCATTAAGCTCCAATGCCCGTGCCGGCGCCGGAGACACGAATACCGCCTCCGCCGGAGACACCAATGGCGCCGCCTACGCGCTATGCGAGTTGCTGGCCGTGAAGCTGGGAACCGGGGGAGGCCCCTGTTGGCCACCCACAATCCATGTCGTCAGCCCATGAATCAACGTAGGCACCATGCGTTGAGCTTCGTTCCCAGTTGTTGTTCCACTTGCTCTTGGACAAGCTCCGGAATCCGTGCCACTTGTGCCTTGAGTGCTTCAACCTCGCGCGACTGGCTTTCCGAGCTGGTCTTTTTCTCCTTTCGCCCACCAGCGGTATAGTATGACGACCATTTTGTGGACAAGTCTTTCCCGGCCACACGACCAGCTGACGTCGGCTCACTGAGCTTATCCTTATTTTTCATTATGTTCAACGCCCTATTCAAAGGGGTGTCGAAAGGGGAGCTCTGAGACGACCCCGCGCTACTGCTTTCTTTGTCCTGCGGAAGGAACGTGAACCATTTAGAAATATTGGGGATTAATTAGAATGCAACCATATGGAGCTAATTACGCGAGGGTGTATTCCTTACCAGAACAGGCTCAAGCTCCTTGGTCTTTCGATCCGTGGTAAGCTCCTTTGTTACCGGGTCCTCCTTGTACCGGGCCCTGAGAAAATTCCTGGTCTGCTTGTCACTGTATTTCTTGAAGCGGGGTGGTAGGCCTTGCTCGGCACGCTCCGCGTCCTCCTTGTCCCATATAGGCTCCGCCACTCTGTAACTGCCGGGACCGAGTTGGTGGACCCCTAAGTTCAACTGCCGCATTTCTTTCCCCCAATAACTTGATTCGGAGGTTGTGCTGCTCTCGCACTTGATCTTGAACTCCTTGTAGTCATCTTCGCTCATCAAAGGATATTTCGCCTTGATCTTGTCATAACTATCACCTTTATCAATCATTGCCTTCACCGTGCTTCTCCAAGTAGACAGGGCCGTGCTCATCTTCGTGAGGGCGGCACTGTTAACTTTATTCCCTGAGAGGCATGTGTTTTCAAACTCAGCGGGGAACTTGTATCGTTCATGTAGCTTCATGAAGAGGAGGCTGCACAAATTCCCTCGGTCCTTATGCCTTAGGTTCTCGGTGTTGATCGAGACGGTGCTCCGGAGAATGCACCCGAGCTGAACCGAGTACCCCTTGACTACTTGTTTGGGCGCCGTCGGATGCCCGTCGGAGTTCACTTCAGTAAATTCCTCCCTGACGGTGCCGAGCACGCTCGGGCGCCGGTCCTTCCGTTGCCTCCTCGGTTGGCTGCCATCTGTGCGTGGGCCACCATCATTAGTGGTGGCATCCTCGGCGGCACCATTAGTGGTGTCATCCCCAACGCCACTAGTGGTTGTGTAGTCAGGATCGGTGTCTTCTGCGGCGTCCTCATAGCGGTGAGGTTCTTCCTCCAACTCCTGGGACAGCTCTCAGAATGGCTTGCCGCTCGAACTGCCGGCCTCATCGTTGTGGGCCATGTTTCGCTCTAAATAGGAAAAAAGTTTGGTCAAAAAGTTGGTTATTTTCAAGGAACAAGATCATGGTCTCATCATTTAGGGTTTGTCGACACCGAGGCATCCTAAAAGCTAAGCTTTTATCATTTAGGGTTTGTCGACGCCGAGGCACCCTAAAAGCCTAAGCGTACATCATTTAGGTTCTCATCGACACCGAGGCACCCTATATAGAAGCCAAGTTAAGTTTTCATCATTTAGGGTTTATCGATGCTGAGGCACCCTAGGTTGGGCCTAATCACTTGGCACTAATCATTTGGCTCTATTGCCACCTATGTTGGGTTTGTCATCTAGGGTTTATTGATGCTAAGGAGAATTCTAAGTTGGGCCTAATCACTTGGCTCTATTGCCACCTATGGTTTAATGCAGCAAGAATGGCGGGGCAGTTGATCCTACTTAACTAAGTACTAAGATACCCCGGCCCATGCATTAGTCGCAAGTACCCCATATGTCCTATTTTTAGCAAAGTCATGCTAAAATTCATGGAAAATTTCGGCATGACCTTTGCTGAAAATAGGACATATGGAGTACCCGAATTTGCCGGAACGGAAGTTAATCGACATTCCGGCAAACTCAAGGGCCTCTCGGGGTACCTGCAAATTCATCACGACACAATGGTCGGAGACAAAACCCAGCAAACTAGCAAGATGATCATCAGCTTTGCAAGTCATTACTTGTCAAATACAGAAGAAGGAAGAATTTATTTGTGACATGGTTGGCCCATACAGAAGAAGCAACACCCTACACTAGCCTAAAAACAAGTGAAGTTTCACCCATATAAGAACAACTTTATAAAATCAGAGAAGTTGCTATGTTTTTTCTACTACTAGGAAAAACATCACTCATTGGAAATGAAAATCTCAGTACCAGCATTTTAAACTTTGAAATGAAATACAGTAGTAGTATTAGTAGTATATGGAGTAGTATCTTGTCTAGTAGTAGTATTAGTTGTATATGGAGTAGCAAGTTTTGCCTCAGAGACCGCAAAAGCTATGTTTTTTCTCAATTCAGATATCTAACCACAAAAACTGGATATACTACCACTAGTAGAAAAAGGGTCAAACGTGAAGCACATTAGTGCCGGTTTGTATTTGAGCCGGCACTAATGTATACATTAGTGCCGGTTCCAACGGCTAGCCGGGCCGCTTTCATTAGTACCGGTTCGTGGCGAACCTTTAGCACTGGTTCGTGCCACGAACCGGTACTAATGAGAGTGGTGGCAGGATGTTGTCAGACAGGTGCCCCTCCAGCCCCTTTAGTACCGGTTCTTGGCACGAACCGGTACTAAAGGTCGTCCTACATAAACCCTTCGTCCACCCGAGCTCGCTCTGTTCTTCCCCTTTCCCCTCTCCTCTCTATTCTTCCCCTCTTCCTCTCGAGCTCATCACACATTTTGCCCAAAATTTGTCAAGATTTGAAGGCCCCCATCCATTCAAATGATCACAAAGGTTAGCAACTTTGTCCTTTCATCTCTCATTGCTAGATTAGCTCTTGCAATGCTTTATATAGTGATTAATTTGTGAGTTTAGTAATTTGGGAGGATATATATATATATGTGTGTGCTAATATTTGATTTATATGCAATTTGAGGTCAAAAATAACACTTAGTTTGCATATGTAGGTGTGGTTTACTTAGTGCCTTCTAAATCTCCATCGTAGCCACCGTCGATCGCCCGCACAGTCCCGTCGCCGGCACCACCTTGTGGTGAGCCTCTAGTTCATGAAATTTTATATAAAAATTGATGTTTGTGTGATTTGGATATATAGTTACTCGTATAATTATCTTACCCGTACGTTGTTTGTTATACATATAGTGCCATGGTTTTGATATCCGTCCCCGTCGGCCCTAGTCCTTGTTATGATTCGGATGTGGTATGTATATTCTCTTTTAAAACTAGTTGCATTTCGTGTTTATGACAAATTATGACCATCAAGTTGACATAGAAATTTTTTCTAGGAGGTATGTGAACCGAAAATTCCAACCGACCCTATTGCCGAGAGGTTAAATTTAGTTGAAAGAGAAAACAAGTACTTGAAAGAAAAATTGAAAAGTATTGAGGGGGAGAAGATGGAATTGGAGTTGCATGTTGCCGATGTCGTCGATGATCACAAGATGAAGATGGAGAAAATGCGCTTGAAGATTAGAAAGATTAGAAAATATGCCATCGATAGTGAGGCTTGGTATCATTATGCTGTTGGATCCATTGTTACCTTAGTTGCGATCTTGATCGTATTTGTTGTTGCATTTAAATGCTTTAGCTTGAGAGTTATTTGTTTGTTGCATTTAAGTGTTGTATAACTTGTATTAATTTGGTCTATTCGGTGTTGTGTAATGAAGATGAGCCGACAATGCATGTACGATGACCGATGCTCTCCCCAGTTCGTTGAGGGCGTGCATACTTTTCTGCTTGCGGCTGAGGCAAACAAGCGGGCGGATGGTTTTATGCCTTGTCCATGTGCTCGCTGTAAGAATGGTCACAATTACTCTACGTCAAGAACCATTCACGTCCACCTGTTTAAGTCCGGTTTCATGCCCCATTATAATGTTTGGACCAAGCACGGAGAAAGAGGGGTTATGATGGAAGACAATGAAGAAGAAGAGGACGACGACAGCTATCCTGGCCATGGGTAAGAGGACGACAACAGCTATCCTGGCCATGGGTTCCCTGAATACGATGATACAACAATGGGGGAATAAGCTGAGCCGGTAATGCGGGAAGAAGCTGAGCCGGCAATGCGGGAAGAAGCTGAAGAAGAGGCATCAGATGAGCCCGTTGATGATCTAGGTCGGGCCATTGCCGATGCAAAGAGAAACTGCGCAAGTGATTTGGAGAAGAAGAAGTTGCAGCGCATGTTAGAGGATCACAAAAAATTGTTGTACCTGAATTGCGTAGGTGACAAGAAAAAGCTGGGCACCACACTGGAATTGCTGCAATGGAAGGCAGAGAATGGTGTATCTGACAAGGGATTTGGAAAGTTGCTGGTAATGATAAAGGATATGCTTCCAAAGGACAACGAATTGCTCGAGAGTACGTACGAAGCAAAGAAGGTTGTCTGCCCTCTAGGGTTAGAGGTGCAGAAGATACATGCATGCCTCTCAGAAGGTAATCGATCCAGAAATCATACCAAGGTTATAAAATGATTTGGTGCAATGTCTTGTCAGTTTTGAGTTGGTGTTCCGACCATCCTTCTTCAACATCATGACGCACGTCCTAGTTCACCTATGCGAAGAGATTAACGTTTTGGGTCCTGTATTTCTACACAATATGTTCCCCTTTGAGAGGTTCATGGGAGTCTTAAAGAAATATGTTCATAACCGTGCTAGGCCAGACGGAAGCATCTCCAAGGGCCGTCAAAATGAGGAGGTAATTGAGTTTTGTATTGACTTTATTCCTGACCTTAAGCCGATTGGTGTTCCTGAATCACGGCATAAGGGCAGACTCGATGGAAAAGGCACGCTAGGAGGGGAACAAATAATATGTATGGACGGACATTCTCTCACTGAAGCACACTACACAGTTCTACAGAATTCCGCCTTGGTGGCTCCATATATGGATGAACACAAGAATTTGCTACGCTCCAAACACCCGGAGCGGTCTGATGACTGGATTACACGTGAACAAACCAGGAGTTTCGCCAGCTGGTTGCAAGCACGTACCATGCATGACACCTCTATTAAAGATGACCTGTACTTGCTGTCCCAGTTACCATCTTCGAATATAATGACTTTCAAAGGGTACGAGATAAATGGTAATACATTTTACACGATCGCCCAAGATAAGAAGAGCACCAACCAAAACAGTGGTGTCCGCTTTGATGCAGAAACCAAGACGGGAAAGGAAACATATTATGGTTATATACAGGACATATGGGAACTTGACTATCGACGTGGTTTGAAGGTCCCTTTGTTTCGGTGCAAATGGGTCAATATGACACGAGGCGGGGTAACGGAAGACCCGCAGTACGGAATGACAACAGTGGATCTCAACAATCTTGCATATGCATACGAACCATTCGTCCTAGCCAATGATGTGGCACAGGTTTTCTATGTGAAAGACATGTCTACCAAGCCAAGAAAAAGAAAAGATAAGGAAGCGAATGCATCGTACGATGAGCCAAGGCGGCACATAGTTCTTTCTGGGAAGAGAAACATCATGGGAGTGGATGACAAGACAAACAAGTCAGAAGATTATGAAAAGTTTGATGAAATTGCTCCATTCACAGTGAATATTGACCCGAGCATCCCATTAAATGATGAAGATTTTCCATGACTACGACGCAAAAGGACACACGCGAAGAAAAAGTTTCACACCCAAAGATCTGGGATGTGATCAGCTTAACTATCATCACTTTCTTCTGTGTTTCACACCCAGGAGGGAATCTCTGTAATAGTTAGGGTAGCTAGTTATGTGTTTTGGCATTTGAAACGCGAAGAAATTTTATGTGCAAGCAAATTCTTTCATGCATTTACTGATTTTTTTCAGCTAAATGACCCTGAAATTGAAAAGCATTTCAAATGAACTCGGAAAAGGATGAAAGTTGGCATGGTATCATAATTTCACCCACATAGCATGTGAAAAAAAGTAGAGAGGGTTACCGCAAAAACTGGATGCACTTCGTGTACAAAATGGACAATCTGTTTCGAAGTATCAGGGTTTCGGACGAAAACTCAGCCGTTACAAAGGCATTTCATTTTTTAAATAACCTAAGCATTACCAAATTGAATATAATGATAAAACACACTAATATTAAACATAAGAAAAAGAATCACTGAAAAATCTATTTTCAAAGTTAAGTTATTCACAAAAATAAATAAAGAAAAAAAAATAAGAAAAAAAAGCCCACCTACTGGGCCACAGCGGCCTGCATACGACTAGAAACCCAAATTCAAGTTGGGCCAGGATGCAGGCCCGCTAGCCCAGTAGGCCCAACAGGGCATCGCAGAAGAGGTAGGCCCAGAAGGCCTGCTTAAGAGAGGAGCTCGAGACAGCAGCGACGACGGGGTTTATAAGCAGGTGCGAGTGCCCCTCGGCTAGCGAGGTGGGACTAAACTTTTGTGCCCCTCGCCTGGCAGCGCACAGCCTTTAGTACCGGGTCGTGGCACCAACCGGTACTAAAGGGGGGGCCTTTAGTACCGGTTGGTTCCACGAACCGGTACTAAAGGGGGGTGCTTCCCGCCGCTTGGCCTGGCCAAAACAGGCCTTTAGTACCGGTTGGTGGCTCCAACCGGTACTAAAGGTGCCTTCTATATATACATCACTTCGAAAAATTTCATTCTCCCTCTGTTTCTTCCCGATCGATCGATGTCGTCGCCGCCCCCGTCCTACGCCGCCCCCGTCGCGCGCCGTTGCCGTCGCCGCCCCCATCCTCGTCGCCGCCCTCATCCCCGTCGCAGCCCCTGTCCCCGTCGCCGCCCCCGTCGCCGTCGCCGCCCTCGTCTCCGTCGCCGCCCCGGGCCCGTCCCCGTCGTGCCGTCCCCACGTCGCCGCCCCGTCACGCCCCGGCCCGTCGCCGCCCCGGGCCGTCGCCTCGCCGTCGCCGTCGCCCCACTGTGAGCTCTCCCCCTCTAACCCCTCTCCCTCGCCCCCGGTGGCCACCATGGGCGCCGCCCCTCCCCGAGCCCATACACACAAGCATGATGAACACACACACACACGCACACATTGGGAGAGGCCATACATCGTGTCATCCTATGGAGAAAGGATTGCATCATCTTTCGAAGTCCGCCACCGAGTCAGCAGACTCCCGCTCCTCCAAGTCCACCAACGCGTGAGGCCACTCCTCCTCCTCCAAGTCCGGCAAAGTGTCGGGCCACTCCTCCTCCAAGTCCGACACAGCGTCAGACGTCCACTCCTCCTCCAAGTCCGGCACAACCTCAGGCCACTTCAAGTCCGGCACAGCTTCAGGCTACTCCTCCTCGTCCAACTCAGCCCCGTCAGACGTCTCCGCCGCCTCAGCAATCGCAGAAGAGACACCCCGCAGCTATGGTGCGTAGCGGTACGAGTCGAGGTCATAGTACAGGAAGTACAGGCGGAGGCAAGCGATATAAATATGGTCCAAACCTCACTACTCCTCTTCCTGTGAGGGCTTACGACAGGACCGAGGAGCAAACCAATGCCATAGTGCAGGCAGAACTCGACGCCCATTTTGGACCGAAACCGCCATCGCCGCCAAGGGAGAAAGTGCCTGTGGAAGTAGTTGACCACTTCATTCCTATGGCTCAACCACCAGCTCCTAAGCCTGTTGACATAGACTATGAGCGCCACATCAGGAAGTTACATCGACGACGTCTACAGAAGGAGGCGAGCTCGAGCTCGAGCAAACAATAAGCAGCTGTCAAAAAATGCGGGAAAACCGTTGCCCAACTGGGAAAACAGGCGGCGCAATCGATGCCCTTGCTTGTTGTGCCGCCAACAACACGTGACAGTACGCGTGCCCAATATTATTGTGGCCAAACAGTTTACGTTCCCGAGGTGGGCGATGTGGTAATAACCCAGGAGCATATAATGCAGGCTGAAGAACTCAATATCACTGTTGGACAACTCCTCGAGATCGAGGACATGCCTGGGATTACAGAGGAGGAAATAAAACGGAAATATGTCCGGGGCGAACCTTTGGTCGAGCCAGAAGATGTCAACAAGCTCCCAACGAGAATGTATGAATTGCATCAATGGTACATGGACATTACCAAGAGATCCAATCGAGAGTCCCTCATGGTGTATGTCAAGAAGGATGATTACTACCATGAGAAAGCTGTGGCCGTTGAGTATCCTGAACTGTTTCAGTTATACAATCAAGACGCACTCGACAAATCTATCGTCAGTTGCTATTGTTTGTAAGTGATTTCTTTCTGTAATTTAAGTCTCAAGCTAGCTGTAGTGATCCTTTTGATCAATCATTACCTGTAATTATCCTCACTATATTCTTTTCTGTGGTATTATGCAGGATGAAGATGTATGAAATGAGAAAAGGTGGATGCTATGGCATTGGGTTCATTGACCCAAACACCGTTAATGAATACACATGGAAAATAAACAAGCATCAAGAAAAAGAGGTAGAGGACAACACGCTAGAGTTCTTGAAGTGCCTCAAATACAATGAAGATATACTACTTCCTTACAACTTCCAGTGAGTCACACTTTCTTGTACTACAATTCTCTATTTTTGCCTACTAGCTAGCTAGCTACATGTTTTTGCTTACATATGCCCGCTTAATTAAGACATGGAAACGTGTGTGCATGCAGATTTCACTGGATCTTGTGTATCATTAAAGTTGACGCCGGAACAGTTGAAATACTGGACTCGCTACTTAAAAAACAAAGTGACTATAACATCTTGTTTGGGATAGTCAACAGGTAATTTCAATCATTATTAACTATATATCTCGGCCTATTTAGTAATTCGTCATTTCATGATATGAACTATTTAATAACCCCTTTATTCATTTTCTTTGTCGGCGGGCAAGGCTTGGGCAAGGTTCATCAGCGTCACGGAAGGCGAATGGAAACCAAAGCTAAAATGGTTTCGATCCAAGGTAAGTAATTAAGTAGTACTAGCTAGCTAGCTGCCATCTCTTTAATTATCATGCTTGATTAATTATTATCTGATCAAATTAAATTCCATTCTCGTAATAAAGGCCCTGAAGCAGGCGCAGGGGACTGATCTGTGTGCATTCTGCTTTTGCGAGAACATTCGCATGATGGCGTCCGAAAGGAGCAAATCTCAAAGACAGGAATGGGTATGCTTGTCAGAACACTATTCACAATTTTTACACCATTATCGATATCTAGTCACACAACTAATACACATGCATATTGATCTCCTTCTTAACAGTTCAAAGAGGTGCGGGACAAGCTCCTAGAAACAGAGCGCGTAGAAGCACTTCAAGAGGAAATAGCGGGATTTTTGTTCGACCAGGTCATAAATCCGAAGGGAGAATACTATTACCCGCTACCGCCCCCATGAACCACTTCCAATTGTCATCGTGCTCCGAAGGCACCAATTAGGCTAATGCCACTGGCTCCGAAGGCAACATGCATATGTAGGAGAAATTGTATATAGCTATACATGTGTGTATGTGTGAATTAATATGGTTTGTGAGACATTGATGATATATATATGATTGGTTCTACTAGAAATTCTATTTATACATACATACATACATATATATATATATATATATATATATATATATATATATGCATAACGTGTACAATGTGTAGTACCGTAAAATACAAGCAAAAGAAAAAGAATTAAAATGGAAAACACAAAATTAAATGAAAAAGAAATCATAAAACCAAAAACCGCCCAAACATTTTAGTACCGGTTGGTGTTACCAACCGGTACTAAAGGGCTCACGGCCCCCGGAGCTGGCTCGTGCCACGTGGTTGCCCTTTAGCACCGGTTCGTGCTGAACCGGTACTAAGGGGGGGGGGGGGCTTTAGTGCCGAAACGTTAGTGTCGGTTCCTAAACCGGCACTAAAGGGCCTTACGAACCGGTGCTATTGCCCGGTTCTGCACTAGTGTACTCTTATACTATCAGAACATACTCTTATACTGTCAGATATCTAACCACAAAAACTGGATGTAGAAATATCATAAAATCTGGATATTGTAGAGCTTTTAGAAACAACATAGAATTCCTACTCTTATACTGTCAGAACATACTGTCGGCCTTGATCTTGAACATGTTGTTACTTGCAAGAGCTAGGTTTGTTAGTTACAGAATTCAGTTAAGGAGTAAATCTTGAACTGTAGAACAACCTAGCACAAGCATATCATGTGTAAGCTGTCCTATACAAGCTCGAGCCCCTGAATAAGTTGTCCTATATCAATCTACTTCCCAGATATGTGGTCTATTTTATTCTTCAGCTAAGTGGAAAACCACGTCAAGTTCTGTTTTAATACTCTATTTCTCAATGCATGCAATTGGTTTCATCTGGACTACATCATAGAACCACCAATAAAGGACACTGAAAAAATATATCAGGACACAAGTGAAGAGTAAAGCAGTTTACTGTTACACTATCAGCTGCGAGCAATGGTTCAAAGAGTAAAGCAGTTTACTGTTACACTATCAGGACACAAGGCATGATAATCCATCTAATCTAATGAAATCTGAACTCAACCTGATCATGGTTCATGCCCTCACACACATCAGCACCTCAAGAATGCCATGACAAAAATGAAAAGGACCAAGACAATCACCACACAAGTGAAGAGAGAACTCGGGGCCTCTTTTACTCGCAGGATTCTAAAAAAACCCAGGAATGGGGAAAACACCAACAAGGACTAAGATAATCACCGGTATCAAACACCGGTGAGATGAAAAAACTAAGGTAAGGGGGGACATCAAAACGCAGAAGTGCATAACACAAGCTCACCGACATAGACACACATAACAGCCGCACAACAGCATAGACATTAAACATGTGCAGAGATCACAATCAACAAAGGTTTCCATCATGTGTATTTCAGACTATTATTCCCATCCCGAGAAAGCATCGACATCAGAATATCCCCTTTTCAAAGAATGTGTTCTGTGATGAAAGCACTAGCGAATCATGTTAAAGCTAACCCCTACTTTTGACCCTCAACTATAACAACCACAACACAACATCATTCCTATTCAATTCAAGCCAAATTGGCAAGCCTTGCATAATGGATGGTAGGAGCAACATCTCACAAACTTTACAACATATATAAACAACATTATCACTATAAGAACTTGCTTAAATATAACACACCGCTTAAATCTAATAGGGCCTGAAGCATGCATGGTAGCATATTGTTCCTCAACTACAAATACAAGATTAGTTAAGGTGAGTGCACAACTAGAAATGCCAATCAATCAAGAAACTAAAAAGAAGACAATGCAACTCTAATTAAGCGCAATGACATGACCTACCATGGCCACAAGATTGGCAGCATGTTTAAGTTTTACAAAACTCTGTGTCATGTTCCTTAGTTATGAATGAATGAAGATCATCCACATATTCAAGTAGTGATCACGTCCTACCTGAATGAGCTGCATGGGATTGAGAAGAATCAAGAATTATTCTACTGCTGCAATGAACTGAGTGCGAGGGATCCGAGTCTTCCAGGCCCCTTCATAGGAGCTGGATGGACGTCCTTCATCCCTCAACAGCGATGGCCTTTGCTACGTCCTCATAGGTTTTCTCTCCACAACAATGGCAGTTGCACGATTGTTTGTCAGGCAAACTTTGAGCTGGGTATGCTTGCTTCTCTAGCGAAATTATGGCATTAAAGAGGCCACAACGGCTCACCATACAGTAGGTAGACTTATGAAATGTACCCATATAACATTCGTAACTTCACGTGGTTCAGAAATAAAAACATGAAGAGAATGAGAGCAGATAGATAAAACATGAAACTCTACTGGACCCGGCCAATACCCTAGAAAACAACTCAGGCTGGAGAAAGAAACTGTTTGGAATCAACACTATGCAGGGCTGGAGAAGAAACAGATTGATAACTAAGCACTCCAACAGCAGTCCAATTAGGGCACTAATAGTTGACAGATAACATGTCTGATAAGCACAGCAGGGTTGCAAGCATTATATTGTTAAAACTAGGAATAACAGGCAAGAAGAGCGGGAATTTTATGAAGCACTCAACTAAAACTTGGCAGAAGCACTCAGTCACTAGTGCAATAATGTCGATTTTAACTATAATCAGGGAAAGGGGAGGAGGAGGAGGGGAAAGGGGAGGGGGAGGGTGGTGGGGCGTACGGTGCAGCTCACCGAGAGGAAGACGATGGTGAGCTCGTGCGGGGCCGGGGTTGACGAGGTGACGTGGATCGACAATGAGGCCGCGGTGGCCGGAGGTGGAAGAAGGCGCAGACGCTGTAGATGGTGGAGGCGTCGGTGTCGTAGAGGCGCCGGAGACCTTGCCCTGCGAGACAGAGAAGGGGCCGTCAGCCCCTGCACAGGCGGGGGGCAAGGGGAGGAGGAGGAGGGGCAAGGGGAGGAGGAAGGTCGGGGGGCGTACGGTGCTTCGTCGCTGCTCGGCGCCGACGGCGAGGAGGAAGGCGAAGACGTTGAGGGTCGGGCGGCGGGGGTGGGGCACGGGGGCGCGGGGGTGGGGGCGGCGGGGGTGGAGTCCGGCGGGGGTCGGGGCGGCGGCGTCGTGGGTCGGGGCGGCGGCGTCGTGGGTCGGGGCGCGCGGGTGGATCTGGCGAGGGAGAGAGGGACGAAGGGGATCTGGCGAGGGAGAGGGGGGAATTAGCTAGGGGGAAGCTTACTAATGGCGCACCCCGTGGCGGTGCGCCATTAGAAATCTTTTTTTCGATAGTAATGGCGCACCCCTCGTCGGTGCGCCATTACAAATCATTTTTTTAGATGGCAATGGCGCACCCCCCGTCGGTGCCCCATTAGAAATCTTTTTTTAGATAGCAATGGCACACCACCAGGCCGGTGCGCCATTAGTCTATTTTATTATTATTATTTTTTTAAAAATGAATATGAATATGAAACAGTAATATTTTTTTATAAAAACAGTAATAATTGTTGTTTAACAACAATTGTAGTCTACATTTTTTTATTATTTTTTAGAAAATGAATATGAATATGAAACAGTAATAATTTTTTATAAAAACAGTAATAATTTTTTAAAAAATATCATGAAATTTGTTATTTGAAAATTTGTTATAAATACAATCGATCTTAGCTAGCTATCTGTTCACAATCTTCTTTCCCTTCTTTTTCGCAAATGGAGTTCCTCTATGGAACGGACGTCCTTTAGGTAGGGTGGTCCTGCTTCTTCTTGTGGTGTATGCTGCTACTTCATCGTCGTTGTCATGTTCGATATTCGGGTCGCCGTACTTGTCGAAGTCTTGCTCATTGGCTACTCCATCCATTCCGATGATCTTCCTTTTGCCTCTCCTCACGACAACACGACTGGGCTTTGACGGGTCGGTAATGAAGAAGCATTGGTCCACTTGGGAAGCCAGTACCCATGGCTCATTTTTTGCGGTGATGTTTGCGCCCGCGGTCTTGGATTTGGCTTCGGGTATAACCATGGTGGTGAAATACCGGTCTTCTTTTAAGACGCTCTTGGCCCATCTGACACGGAACATCGGGACCTTCTCTCCAGCGTAGCTCAGCTCCCAGATCTCCTTGATCCTTCCGTAGTATCTGTCCTTGTCGTTACCGGTGTAGGATTCCATCATTACGCCGGAGTTCTGACAACCATCGCTCTTCATGTCCTTGTCCTCGGTGTAGAATGTGTAGCCGTTGATATCATACGCCTCATAGGTCATCTGGTTGTGCTCGGCGCCCTGTGACAAGGCCAATATGAGTTCTTCTTCCGTGGAAGAATCCTCATGTAAAGGGTACGACAGAAGCTTCTGCTTGAACCAACGCGTGAAACATGAGTTGTGCTCTTTGATTATATCTCCGTCCGTCCTCTGTTGGCCTTGGTCATTGTACGTCTTCTCAATAAAGGTTTTGTGCTCTACCACCCAAGGATCGACCACGTCTATGTGTTGTAGCACGACTAGGTTTGCTCTTTCAAAGTCGGCGGGTCTACCCTCGAAGTCGACATTCATTTCGCGGCGACCCTCACGGTGACCCCATCCAGCGAGCCTGCCGAGGTGTCTGTTGACGGGCAGACCAACGGGGTTCTCGATGCCTAGATAATTCGTGCAGTAGGAGATGCACTCTTCGGTCAGAAAGCCCCTGGCTATACTTCCCTCTAGACGTGACATGTTGCGAACGTATCCTTTGATGACACCATTCATCCTTTCGAACGTCATCATGCTGTGCAGGAACGTCGGCCCGAGTTGGATGATATCCTCCACGATATGGACCAGCAGATGCACCATAACATCGAAGAATGCGGGCGGGAAGTACATCTGAAGCTCGCATAGTATCACCACGATCTCTTCCTGTAGCCTTCTGAGTTGCCTCACGCCGACCGACTTCCGAGAGATGACGTCGAAAAAGTTGCATAGGCCAAATAGCATTTCACGGACGTGCGCGTCCATGATCCCACAGATTGCAACTGGAAGTATCTGCGTCATCAACACGTGACAGTCGTGAGACTTCATCCCGCTGAACTTCTGCTTCGCTGGGTCTAGGTATCTGCTTATGTTCCCCGCGTAATCGTAAGGAAGTTTTACTCCTACGAGGCAGGTGAAAAACTGCTCGATCTCCTCCTGACTTAGAGTGAAGCACACGGGAGGGTAGTCATTTCCGGTCTTCTTGGCCTTTTTGCCTTTGTGACGACTTTCTGTGTCCTGCTTTGCCTCATCATCATCATCATCATCATTAGCGTGAAGCTCCTGCCTGATGCCCATTGATTTCAAGTCTGCCCTTGCTTTCGGCCCATCTTTGGTCCTCTCTGGCATGTTGACCAGGGTACCAAGCAGACTCTCGCACATGTTCTTCGTGATATGCATGGCATCAAGGCTGTGAGGCACACGGTGGATCTTCCAGTATGGCAAGTCCCAGAAAACAGACCTCGTTTTCCATACATTCAGCAGCGGCTCTAGCGCCTTTTGCTTTTTTCCCAGTAGTGGGCAATCTTTCCAATTTTTTAACAGCCCGTCTATTTCCTCGCCGCTCCTCGTACGCGGGCGTCTTCGGGGTTCGGTTTCACCATCGAACAGATCCTTGCGTTTCCTCCATGGGTCATATCGTCGCGAAGCCACCTTCGATGTCCCATGAACACGGTTTTCGAAGACCCGAGATCTCTATCTAGCTGGCGATACGTTGTGTCATCCATGCACCTGACGCATCCAGAAAATCCGTGGACCACCTGCCCCGCGAGATATCTGTAACCGAGATAGTCGTGCACTGTCGTGAGTAGTGCGGCTCTCATAGGGAAATATTCTTTGTCTACGGCGTCCCACGTATTTGTTGGCGTTTTCCACAGCGTGTCTAGCTCCTCTTTTAGCAGCCCCAGATACAGATTGATGTCATTCCCTGGTTGTTTCGGCCCTTCAATTAGCATACTCATGTGAATGTACTTCCTCTTCATGCACAACCAGGGGGGAAGGTTGTACATCCACACAAACACAGGCCAGGTGCTATGTGTGCTTCTCTGGATGCCAAACGGATTGACTCCATCGGTGCTCGCGCCCAGCACGATGTTCCTTGGATCCTTCCCAAATTCTGGATGTTCGAAGTTCAACACTTGCCACTGGCTCCCATCCTTAGGGTGACTCAGCATCTTGTCTTTTTTATTTATCTCCGGATCATTTGCGTCATCTTCTCGCTTCTTCTCCTCCCGATCTGCGTGCCAATGCATGAGCTTTGCTACCTTAGGGTCCGCGAAACACCGCTGCAGACGAGGAGTGATTGGAAATTACCACACCACTTTTCGAGGAGCTTTCTTCCTCTTCTTGTATCGAGTGACGCCGCACACCGGACATATGGTAGACTCGGCGTGCTCGCCCCGATAAATGATGCAATTGTTCATGCACACATGGTATTTCACGTGCGGTAAATCCAGAGGACACACGACTTTCTTCGCCTCCTCGAAACTGGTCGGGCACTTGTTCCCCTTGGGAAGACGTTCGTGCCAGAATGGCATGTTCTCGTCGAAGCATGCGTCGGTCATTTTGTGTTTTACCTTCATCTCCAAAGCCATGAGCGTTACTTTCATGCAGGTATCCTCGGGTCTGCATCCTTCATACAATGGAGTAACCGCGTCTATCTCTAGTTGATCCAGCTTGGCTTTCTCTCGGGCGGCAGCTCTTGCGTTATCCGTCTGCTTGAGAAGCAACTCTTGAATATGAGGGTCCTGCACCCAGCCCATCGATGGTCCATCGTCGTCTGCTCCGCCGGCATCTTCATCTTCATGATCATGCCCTTCGTCTGCTCCGGCATCTTCCTCATCATCATGTCCGGCATCTTCTACATGATGACTGTGTATAGCATCACCGTCGTGATCATGTCCTGGAGATTCTTCGTCTTCTCGCCCGCCCGAGCCGCGGTGGTTGTCTTGCTGCCCTTCCTCATTTCTTGCCCGGCCCCCGTGGACGACTTCATAGTCATCTTCATCACCTTGCCACCGATAGCCATCCATGAAACCACGCAAGAGCAGGTGGTCCCGCACCTACCCAGAATCCGGGTCCGCAATAAGGCTCTTCAACTTGCATCTTCGACACGGACATCTTATCTCCATCTCATTCTTTTGAACCATCTCGGCCTTCGCAGAGCTCAAAAACCTATTCACGATGCCTTCGGTCATCGTGTGGACCATGGTCGCCTGCGGGGTAGAGCAAAATGATATTTTAGAACCAAGAAAAAATTTGGCATGACTTTCCCTAAAAATAGGACCAAAAAGAATGCATAGTGCCAAAATTCTCGCCGAAACGGAAATGAATCAACATTCCGGCAAAATATTGTCAACTATCGCATTTCAAATACCGGTACCTGCAAACACAAACATATATGCAACACCACAAACATATGCAACACCACAAACATACATAGATCTAGATAGGCCACAAAAAGTGCATGTGCACGTTGTTGGAGCGAGCTAGGGAGAAAAAAAGTAGATCTACAACATGAAGATAGCTTTCCCCTTACTTACCTATCAAAAAAGGTAATGTCACCACTTAATTTTGATGAATCTATGGTGCAAATGAGGTGAGGAGGAGGAGGCAGCCGACAAGCTTGGAGAAGGAGGTGGAGGGAATGAAGTGGGAAAAGTGAGTGTGTAGGTGTGGCTGTCCAAAATATTTAGCTGGTCCCAGGTTACCAATGGCGCACCACACAACAATGCACCATTAGTAACCCAACATACTAATGGCACACCTGCTGGCCGTGCTCGATTAGTAGTTTTGCAAAAAAGTAAAAAATAATATATATATATATACTAATCGCGCACCGTGGCATAGTGCTCCATTACTAGTTTAAACTAGTAATGGCGCACTTTGCAACGGTGCGCCATTAGTAGTTTTGCAAAAAAAAGAATAAAAAAATACAATAGTGGCGCACTCTATGGCTGGTGCGCCATTACTAGTTAGAACTACTAATGGCGCACTTTGCCTGGATGCGCCATTAGTATGTTTGGAAAAATGAAAAAAAAATGTTACTAGTGGCGCACCTTGTGTCTGGTGCGCCATTAGTGTCTTCCACACTAATGGCACATCACCACATGGTGCGCCATTAGTATATAGTAGTGGCGCACCACTTCTCTGATGCGCCATTAGTGTCAATTTCATCTATAGCCCTTTTCCTAGTAGTGCTGGGAGGCCTAGGAATGTCTAGTGGGTTGGGCACTCCCCAAGTAGGTGCTAGGAAGAAAATTACAACAGAAGAATCTCATGAGGAGACTGACCTATGCTCAAAGATGAATTAGCAGCCAAGTGTTTGATTAGCGGTACGGGAAATTCACATGGCCAATGGGCGTGAGCTTTGGCTGAGGATGATCATCTACTAAGGAGAATGTCTTCACAAATTTTCATCTCAAAAGGAGGAGCCTAGGTGGTACTTGCTTTGCAAAGTACCACACTGGACAAAAATATGAATGTTGAAGCTGGGCTCAAAATAATGAATGGATTGAGCTGAAATTTGGTGGAGGATGGTTATTTGGGCATAGGAAAGCACTGTAGAAAATTGATACCATTTGGACATGCCAAAGTAGTACTTCCTTCACAATGCTCTTCTATGGACAGAAACTTGGGAAACTAGTGAGAGAGATTGGATGAATGAAATGAGCTCAAAATTGGTGTAGGTAAGTTACATAGGTATGGTCATGCGCTGGTAAGTTTTTAGATCATTTGGGTAAGCCTATCTAGTACTTACTTCACAAAGCTTCTCTCGAGGTAGAAACTTTGGAAATTTCCTGAGAAAGATTTACCAGGAAAATGGAGCTGAATATTATCATGTGGCAATGATTTGGGTATGGAAGAGTGCCCAAAAAGTTTGAGGATAATAGGAGGGGTCTAGAAAACACTTGCTTTGCAACGTGCCAATCTGGCCATAAAATATAAATTGAACCTGGGCTCACATAGATGATTTGACTGAGCTGCAATTTGGAGGAGGGTGATAATTTTGGCATGTGAAGGAACTGTATAAATTTCATGTCATTTGGATATATATAAAAAAGGTACTTCCCTCACAATGCTTCTAGGTGGACAAAACCTTTGGAAATTTGCCGAGGAAGATTTGCTAGGCAAATGGAGTTGAATTTTGTTATGAGGAATGATTTGGATAGGAAAGAGTGCCCAACAATTTTGAGGGCAATCAAGAATATATAAATAGCACTTCCTTCACAAAGTGATGTTCTGAACAGAATAGGAAAATGAATATTGTTGAATTAGTTTTGAACTAGGCAAGGAAGGATTTTTACATATTTGACGAAGATATGACCCAAAGAATTTATGAGATTTTTTTTGGGAATTTTAGGAATGACAGAAATATAGGTTGCTTCACAACCTAGGGCAAAAATTGACACATGGACATGACACATAGGCAAAACTGATGAGGTGGCACCTAGTCATAGCAATAAATACCAATGCATCCACGTTCACAACCTCACGATCACTTATATTGGTCGTAATCAGGTAGAAATAAGGTCATGGACCACTCTTGTCTACTTTATGACCATTTGGTGTAAGGCAATTTCAGGGTTTGAGCCCTCCAAGCGAAATGGCCGTGGATTTACAACCAATTTAGCTGGGGTCACTAAGAGAAGGTCATAAGTTGACATATTTCTTGTAGTGAAGATAAGTAAATTAAGGTCATTGATATCATATACATGAAAGGTTGGATGAAGGGGTGATAGGAAGCAAGGTGAAATGGGAATCTTATGTTCTTTTTAAGTAGTATAGATATAGATATAGATATCTCTACTCCTAATGTCTGAGTTGGTCGAATAGTATCCACAGTTTATTTTCGTCCCACCCCTTTCAACCGTTTTTTCGCTGGGTTTTTTTGTGCCCTCCCCCACCCCACCCCCACACCCACCGCAAAAAATAATTCAACCGCACAAACACATGTCTTACCGATCCCCTCGAGGAGGAGACGCCGCCGTCATCGTGAGCATACGCACCTCTCCTATCGATCCTATTGAGGACACGCCGCCGCCGCCAATCTCACAGAGAAGACCCCGCTGGATCTCTTGCTATACTGCCACCCTCGTGCCGCTGTCCTCCTCTTTCTTTCGATCTCCTCGCCCTAGCCGGCGCCGCCATCTCCTCAGCACCCTGGTCCTTGGCCGACGCCGGCAACTCCTTGGCGCCCCGCCGCCGCCATCACATCCGAGGCGCCGGCCCGACCTGGATCCCTTGGAAGAAAAGTTTGGACCATCCCTCGACCACCTTGCCCTGGCCGCCGCCGTCATCTCATCTGCGCCCCGAGCCATGGCCGACATCGGTGACTCCTCGACGCCCCGCTGCCGCCGTCACATCTGAGGCGCCGGCCTGACCTTGATCCCTTGGAAGACAGGTTTGGACCATCCCTCACAACGTGTTTGGTTCGGGGGAATTAGAGATGGGGAATGGGAGTTGAGAGGTGAGGAGATTAAAAGTCCACTGTTTGATTAGAGGGAGTGGGAGTTTAAGTGGGAAGGGGAATGGGAGTTGGAGAAGCCAATTCCCACCGATTTCATCCCAGGGGGTACCCTGTTAATTCGTGAGCGGAGTTTTATCCCACGCCAATTCCCATCATACACCAAACAAGGGAATGGGAGTAAAATCTACTTCCCATGCCTAATCCCTTCATAAACACCCTTGTGCAACCTCCCATTCCCCTGCCCGAGTGTTTACCAAACAGGCTGTCAATCCCTTGATTATGAGAATCCCTCGATCCCTTGAAACGCTCAGGCTACGGAAAAAATGGTTCCCTTGTTTCTGCTCATCTCTATTCCTAGGAGTACAACCTTCTCGAGCGATACATAGACGCAATGCTCCAGAAAGTTTTGATGCGCCGATGTATACATGAAAAAAGTGTACATGAAAAACGTTAGTCTAGCTAGCTTAGACTGTCGTGCACTTGAGTGGGCCAACATCATTATGTTTTGGCCAACATTATTGATCAAGTTATTCTGGAATGAAAAGAAATAACCAAGTTATTCTGAAATAAAATATGTGCTCTAACATCATTTTGTCTTGGCTCCTCAAGTGAACTATGTCTTTGACTGCATCTTACATTTTGGTTCAAGGGATCGGCTAAGCGTCCACTATCTTGTCGTATGGAGGCGATGCTACCAAGTACCAACTGACCACCTCGTTCACATCCCCTTCCATATCACATCGGTGCATTGATAATACCGTTCTTTCCTTTTCATAATTCATGTTGGGTCCAGATTTGGCGGGACTGCGGAGGCGGTGCTATAGGGGGCACGATGGCGATCATTGATGGGCATCCTTACAGGCACATGATCAGCGAGACCTGTGCTTCTCTCCGTCGCCACCCAAGGTGTTGCTCCTCATCTGCTCACTCGACTGTGTGTAGCTTGTTGAATCGGTGCTTAGTACAAACAATGCAATGCATATGTAGTTTGTATATAGTGACTTGATGCAATTTTGTATTGCGATGCTCAGTATGGTACAGAGGTAATGCAGATTCTATGTAATGAATCGATTTAAAATAAGTAGTTATGAATCCCAAGCAAATTTGATGTTTGCAAATTTTGCAATGAGAAATAATGTCTCCTAGAATTGTACATTATAATTGTTTGTGTTGCACATGCAAATGAAATGGTGCTGAAAATTCAAATAATATGTTATTGTTCCTCTTATGTTGCTAAAGTATTATGTGTCTTGTTCGCGCAGCAGGTCGCCACGCTTATAACATCGACGGGTTTCTTCTTGGCCGACGTTGCTGCCAGCATGGCGCAAGGCGGTTTGAGGTCCTACTATGGCTGCGGATGGGTCTTCTGCCACACCGCTGGGCAGTTCAAACCCCGTGGCAGTGGCACAGATTCCAATGGCAGTGGCGAAAGGAGCGGACAGGATGGGATGTTTCCGCAAGGTTGCCCGAGGAGGAGTAAGCTCGTTTGGATCCCATATTATCTTGAATTTTCTGACTGTACATTTCAATTACTTGTGAACATATATGGAGCAGATAACAAAGGAGGCTCAACATTGATGATTACACCCTGCTGAGATTTGAGAAATACTTACAAATTGCAGAGAATCACAAAGGTATAGTCTGCGCAAACTCATCCAAGCTGTTTCTTCTTCTCACGTAGCTGCTTGATTCTTCTTGACAGAAAAATCTTACCCTGAACTAGGTTAGTTACATGTATGGAGTAGAAACTACTCCCTCCGTTCCTAAATATTTGTCTTTCTAGAGGTTTCTAATGGTGACTACATACGAAACAAAATGAGTGAATCTACACTCTAAATATGTCCATATACATCCGTACTTGGTGAGCATTTAAAATCTCTAGAAAGACAAATATTTAGGAACGGAGGGAGTACAAAATTCTTACACTGAACTAGGCTGAGTAGTTACATGTAAGGACTATACACTCCAAATCAGATATTCGATTAGACCTCCCGAATATAATTTTATAGGCTTGTTCTTGAAAATGCTAAGAGGAAATAATTGATGTAGTACTCCATACCAATGCATCAACTCCTTTAATCCCTATTAGTTCATTATATACATCTTAGTTGAAATTTTTGTTCTGTGGTGGTTGCTTATAGTTGGACGAGCTTGAGAAGGGTGCTCTCCGACTGGTCAAGATCAGGAACAAGGTGGAGAGGAGGTACAAGAGGACCACAAGAGTCGTTAGTCTCTAAATATTATGGATGTTAAGTATGAGGCCGCTCTCCTCCAACTACAGGCCCGGAGATGGAGGAGAGGAGCGGTCCTGTAGGCTCATTGGGGGTTGACCTCGCGCCGGTAGCAGCGAGGACCGTGCCGTCGTGCCACCACGTCTGTGCTATTATTCAGTCATGCTGATATTAGCCTCAAGCCACTAAGCTCATCCCGTCTGTAAGTTTTGTGCTTCTTCTATCAAATCTAAGAATTTGGTGCATGTGTTATTTGTCTACGTGATGTATACCAGGTCAGTGCACTTGTGTGATTAAAACCACGGTATCTCCATAAGCACGTGTATCTGTGTTCAAAGTAGCTCCTGAACTGCGGAATGCTTCCTTCGTGGTGTGCTTCATGGACTGAAAATGTAACATCCCAAAATTCTAAATTTTGGAATGGTATAATAAATAGATAGATTTGATTGATTGTCGATTGATTGTCTGAAAGTGAGTGAATTCGAAAGTTTTGAAAGTTAAATGAGAGGGAATAAAAGGACTTTCCCAAACTTTCATATTTGCTTTCTGATCTCCGTGAATTCAAATCCTTTTCAAATACAAAACTCTCGAGAGAAGATGATATGACTTCTTCCATTTAAATTAAATGAAAGGGTATTTGAAAATATTTGAATTTCATTTGGAAAATATTTCCAATTCAGAAACTTTAAGCAACTCAATGATTTTCACGAGAGAAGATAAAATGACTTCTTCGAATTATATGAAATATGAGTTGGGAGTTTGAAAGAACTAAATTCAATGTTCTTTTGAATTTATTTTCAATTTGGAGTTTTTTGAGTTTTATTCAAATTATTTTTCTCCAAAAATAAAATATATGGAAATTAGGGTAACATGATTCCCTACAACAGAAAATTGGAGAAAAATTAATTTGAAATCATTTTGGTATTTTTAAAATGATTTTTGTTGGATTTTTATAGACCAGTAGCACTCTTTGTTTTATCTGAATTTGTGTGGATATTATTTGAAGTTATAAAAATGTTCACCGTGTAGAAAATCTTTTTCTGAAAATTTTGATATATAATATGACTATATAATATTTTATTTGCTTTTGTTTTATTTTCATTTGTCTGTGTTTAAAAAAAAACTCTCCAAACAGTGCCAAGCCGAAGCCCAGCACTGCTCTCTCTCTCTCTCTCCCCGCGCCAGGCCAGCCGGCCTAGCCCAGCAGCGGCCCAGCGCGCCGTCTCTCTCCCCGAGCAGGAGACCGGCCGGCGTACGCCGCCGTCGCCGTCGTGGCCGAGAAGGACTCCTGCTCCTGCCCCTTCCCCAAGTCGGTGCCGCGCCTCCCCTCCGCCCTTAAATACCGGAGCCCCGGACCCCGCCTCCCTCTCCTCCCCGCCTCTCGCCGCCACAACCGCCGCCACCGCGGACGCCGAAGCCGCCCGCGCCGCGCCCCTCTGCTGCCTTGCCGCGCGCCGCCTCGCCTCGCTGCCGCCTCTGCTGCCTCGCCGCGCGCCGCCCCGCCTCTGCTGCTCGCCGCCGCCGCCCCGCGCCACCCTGCCCCGCCGCGCTCACCGGAGCAGCCTCGCCTCGCTCGCCAGAGAACACCGCTGCCGTCGGTTTTCTAAGAAAAACCTCCCCGACCGGTAAAACCGTTGCCCGGTTCGATTCGGTTCTTTTGATTAAAACCGGTTTTTCTTAATAACCTAGTTAAGTAGTGAACGTTCATTGTTTTAGTCTTCGCAGCGAACGTTTTTGGTCATATAAACTTCTATAGCGAACGTTCGCTATTTAGTATTTTTTCCTTTTTCTTATTTATTTCGGCCAGGGACTTATATGTGAGGAGTTTTCTTTACAGTTTAGTCCCTGAACTTCAAACACTCGTAACTTTTTGCTCGTTAGTCCAAATCCAACGAAACCAACGCTCACATCTTCGTTATGATCCCCTCTATCCAGATAAACAACTTAAACATGTTTTTGAAAAGTTTAAAATTTGAATTAGATCAGATTTGAATTCAAACTTCATTTGATCATAACTTGCGTTTCGTAGCTCCGTTTGAGTTGATTCTTTTTGCAAATCGAAGCTCTTGACCTAAACATTCTAATAAGGCTAAATTCACATAATTTTGGTACTGTTAGAAATTGTTTTATTTTGCAAGAGTTATTTGCTTGGTTTTGATGTTTTCCGAATCGTCTTCTTCGTTCTTTCTGATCTTTTGAGTGATTGCTTATGTGTGGTTCTATTGCTTGATTACGATAGATTGACCGGAGTGTGACGAGTAGATCTATCAAGAGTTTTGAGTGCGAATCATCTTCATCAACATTGCAGGCAAGTTCACACTTGGATCATACCTTTTTCTACATACCCAGTTTTTTTGCATTACATCAATCTTCACACATTGCATGATTAGGATCTAATTAAATTGTGGGATGGGAAGTAGATGAGGTAGTACCTAATACCTGTTTATTTTCAAACCTTTGGGAGTTACTTCTACGTTTGCTTATTATGCCATGCTTTGCTAGTAGACGTGGATTGGGTGAGTGATATCCATAACAGATGTGAGATTCATAATTAAGGGTTTATCCAAGGTGGCAACCTAGCACACATCTGGGTGGATTGAGGCACCTGGTTATTCTTTTGGACCGCCACCCAGGCTCAAAGGGATCATGAGATTATTCATACTAGAAACTTCCGTGTGCAGCCACAAGCCATTATGGGCTCTGGCATAGTTGATTAAGTTGTGCGAACTCTTACAGTGGTAGACTAGCAGATGTAGGGGATGTAGGTGGTACGGTCTACCCGATCGTAAGGTGCTAGCGCTTCCGAAAGACTATGTCTCGGTCATCCGTCTTCTCAAACACACTGTAGTGCGAGAAACCAAACGGAGGCGATCAAGTCTTATGGGGAAAAGTGCGCAAACCTCTGCAGAGTGTATAAACTAATCATGATTAGCCGTGTGCCCGGTTATGGACATCTTGAGTATCTAGTTCTTGGATTATCCTGTTGATCTCATCACGTTACTTTAAATGAATATTGTTGGGTTTTAATGATGTTACTTAATTGGGATTGAGAATGCTGTCAACCATTCTCAATGTTCAACAACCACCATGATAGTTAAATAAAATTTATTCCTTTGCAGTAGGGAAAAATTGGCTCTTCGCAAAAACTATAACCATAGAGCTTTTCCACCAGCCAAATATGCATGTAGTGATAGCCATTGTTCTTCATTTTCTCTATGGTGTGAATTTGCCAGTACATTCAATGTACTGACCCGTTTCGGGCTGCAACGTCTCATGTTGCAGGATTATCTTAGGACGAGTAAGTGATACGTTAGGGTTATGATTTCTACACTCAACTTTGCCGTTGGTGTTGATGGGAATCCACAACCTTGTTGCTTCCGCTATATGGATTGAGGTAATAGTATTTACGTTACTTTATACATGTGATTTACCTCTGTTATAAATCCTTCGAGTACTGTGTGTGTCAGCATACCGATCCAGGGATGACACTTAAGCACAGAGACTTGACCCATTCGGGTCGGGTCGCTACAAGATGGTATCAGAGCACATGTTGACTGTAGGACGTGACCCTATAAACCAGCAAACCCATAGGAAAGATCTTTCTCTAAAACTTTACTTTTCAAAAAGACCTTTCACCTCTCTTCTCTTCTGAGCTTATTCAAAAATTCCTTTTTTTAGTGAGACCATACCCCTTTTTCCTTTTGACCACAAAGATTCGACTGATGAGACCACTCCAAGAAGTACAAGATATCGGACAACTAAGACCACTTCGGAATGAAGAGTATTTTCCGTGCATCTGAATAATGGAAACTACAATGGTTGAAGACCGAAGACAAGTAGAATTTGGAGGCTCTGAAGAATTCCCAGATTTATATGACCTAGGAAGGCTACCCTTATGGAACTTGGCAGACTATGGAAGTGTCAATACCCGAGATCCAGGTGTATTGGAGAAAGACTGAAACAAGGAGTATGAGAACTCGAAGTTTTGTCAAAGAAAACCCTAAGGCAGGAGATATCAACTGGCAAGATAGCTCATGGCAATGACAAGGGAAACACGGTTATCCGTGGTGTCATCGCCGCTGATGCTATTGTCACCGTGCTGAGTTAAGGATGCATTTCATCAGAATGGATTTGATGGAAGAAGGCTGATGGAGCACCTATCATAAGATGAAGTTTTAGCCCTAGCCGGTGTATCACCAGGATCTGGAGTAGTACATCAAGAAGTTTAAAATGGAGCTCCAGGAAGTCGTATTGGACAAGTAAGTATTTCATGAGGAACTCAGGATCCTGAAGATGAAAGTAGCCAAGCTGGAGGAGCTACAACCTCGAGATACCGGAGATTTGTCAGGAACTGAAGGACAGTATGACCATGGTTCATGTGACGGATGTTGAAACCAGAAGTTTGAAATGCAACTCCGGAATATTAAAGGATGTCACGAGAGATTTCACGTCAACAGAGATGATCTAGCCAAAGGAGTTGAGAAGGATAAGCATGACCGGAAGAAGCTATTGGAGGCATGAACAAGACTTGAAGAGTTTGGCGATGATGACCTTAGCAGACCAAACCCCCGTTTTATACCTACGTTAGATGCGACGTTTGTGAGTTGTCATTTGTTTGATGTTTTCCTGACGGCCACAAATAAAATCTATCTTTTCAAAACTGTTGTTTGCATTGTGTGCATCCCTCTCTATCTCTCTTATCTCACCCCAAAACCCATGGACCTAATAGAGGATGAATGGAGATGAGCTTGTATTTTCGGGACCGATGAGTCAATTGGAGACAGACCGATGGATTCAGAACATGGAGGATCATATGGAGAACAACCCTATAGTCGGAAAGGATATGGCCCAGCATGCTCTTCAATGCTTTGAAAGAGGTGCTCCTACTTGGCGGAGGATGTACCAAACCATCAATGGATGGCAAGGAGTAACCACTTGGAAATAATTTAAGTTGACTTTGCTAAAGTCTCAGTTTGTGTCCCAGAAATCGAAGCCTTATGGAAAGGATATGAAGAAAACTTGTGCATGCAAGATTTGTGGAGAAATAGGACACACCCATAAAGAACACAAGGATGAATGCCCGAATTGTGAAGAAAGTCACCCAGTTGAAGAATGCCCAACTAGGCAAATTACTTGTTTCTTGTGTGAAGGGACTACCCACTACCCTGCTTAGTGTCACATTTACCCCTTGGTACAAAGAACCATCCAGCAGAAGGAAGAAGCAACGAAAGGAGCCCTTATGGAAAGTTTAGAAGAACATGTGATGAAGGAAGAGGTGGAGTACACACCCAAAGAGGAACCAATTAAACCCTGCGCCAAGTCTTGCTATTCATGTGGAGAAGAAGGACACATCTCCCAGAATTGTATGAATGGGGAGCTAGTAGAATTCCCGACGGAGGAAGTAGATTGTGACCCACAGGAAATAGAAGCCCTGATTGGAATGGAAAAGTCCAGGAAGAGAAGTAGATTGGATCCCAGGAACAAACCAAGTTCTACAAAGAAAGACCTGAGTCATATCACATGTTTCAGGTGCAAAAATTCAGGACACTACTTCAATGATTGCCCAAAAGGGAAGATGAGTACCCCAAGAGGCTATATAATCACAAGGAAACCTCGAAACTTGTCAGAAGTAATATGTTTCCGTTGTAATGAAGCAGGGCACTTTGCCAGAGAATGCCCCAAGGAGAAGGAAACTTGTGCTAGGTAGTTGAGTTTGCAACAAAAGTAATGGAGTAGTGGAAGTGAGAACATTTTCTTGAGGTGTTGAGTTGAGACAGGTAATGGAAAAGCGAGAGATTGTAATTAATTAAGAGTGAATAAAGTTGCATCATTGGTACTGATATGGATTTTATGAGTTTTTACTCTATGAAGAAGGATTTTGACCATTTTTGAGGATAAGAGAAATATGGTCTATGGAAGATTTGTGCATTTTAAGGGTGGTAGTACCCTGTAATGGATTTCGGACAAAATGAATATGAGTTTTGCCTCGATATGTGTGATACCCCAAGAGTGTGTGGGATGAAGTTGGAGACGTCAGTTGTTTGGATCAAATGTGATGCAAGGAGTCAGAAGAGAATGTTAATTTGATTCGAGATAGACTGAAAGTAGCTCAGTCCAGGTAGAAGAGTTATGCAGACTTAAAAACTCAAGGAGGTAGTCTATGAAATTGGAGACAGAGCATGTCTTCATGTGTTCGCTCTGCGAGGAGTTAAACGAATTGGAATTAAGGTAAAGTTAGCCCCGAGATTTGTAGGACCATATTGAGTTTTGGAGCGTATGAGAGAAGTGGCCTACAAGTTTGAGTTACCGGAAGGACTGTTAGGAGTTCAAGATGTGTTTCACGTTTCCCAGTTGAAGAAGTGCCATGCAGAGATGGCCAATATTCCCATGTAAGGACGCTTGACCGCGAAAAGGATAATGATGTTCCACGAAGTGGAATATGGACTTCATAAGTATAAGTTTTTATCTCGGTATGAGGGATACCCCACGAGGATGAAGAGATGAAGTACTATTGGATATAAAGGAGGTATGATGTTGGAAATATAGATCAATGGAAATTCCATGATGAGTTTGAGTAATCACGTTTTAGTTTGTTGCCAATAGAAGGAAGGAAGACAGTACAATTGGATGGATTTAAGAATACTAGGAAGTTGGAACAATGATCAGTTGCCCGATGATAAGTTCAAGGACTACAAGTGATGAGATGGGCCATAACCCATAGGCCCCAGGACCTGCCAAGAAGCAAGCACCTTCTTGCTGAAGGAAAAACCCTGGGAGTGGATATACCTTTATCGACAGACGATCTTATAGGAGTTACGCAAAACCTGAGAGTTGTGAAGGAACGATAGATGGTTGTTTGGCTTGCAGAATCTATGGATTTATTCGAACTTGGTTCGTCGACAAGAGAAATTCTGCAATGCTTGTGAGGATGACCGAGTGTTAGAATGCGAGATTCGCTAAACCATATACAAGGTAATGATTTGGGTGCGGGATGGATTGATCACCATACCGACTTACTCTTATTGTTCGCCTTGCTATATGGAATGGTAAATCTGAGTGACTTACCTATAGTAGAGAGATGATGATGGAAACCTTGTTTAAACCTTAGAATGGTATAGGAATTTTTCCCTTGTACACGGCAGCTTTTTGCCAACCGTAGGTTATACGTTGAGGATCAACCCAGACCCATTTCCTGCAGGAGAAACCATAAATTGTTGACCACCATGAGATATCGATAGTTGTTTAGTTTTGGCGCCCGACCCGTCAGCTAAGAAGACCCAAACTCGGAATAACCTTACGAGGAGGAAAGGACAGAAGAATTGAGGAAAAGGTTATGCCACTACCGGAAGAGCCAGAGAAGGAATTTTCCGAGGATTTGAGAAGACCGACACTATTAACAATATGGATGAAGTATATGAGTTTCGATGGAGCTGTAACCATGCTTCTAAGGGTGGTAGCACCCCAGACCCCGGAGACGATGGATGGATTTTTTTTGGGAGACCCCAACCCTAACCTATTTCTTTCTAGCCTCTCCGAATCTCGAGGACGAGATTCATTTTAAGGGTGGTAGGTTTGTAACATCCCAAAATTCTAAATTTTGGAATGTTATAATAAATAGATAGATTTGATTGATTGTTGATTGATTGTCTGAAAGTGAGTGAATTCGAAACTTTTGAAAGTTAAATGAGAGGGAATAAAAGGACTTTCCCAAACTTTCATATTTGCTTTCTGATCTCCGTGAATTCAAATCCTTTTCAAATACAAAACCCTCGAGAGAAGATGATATGACTTCTTCCATTTAAATTAAATGAAAGGGTATTTGAAAATATTTGAATTTCATTTGGAAAATATTTCCAATTCAGAAACTTTAAGCAACTCAATGATTTTCACGAGAGAAGATAAAATGACTTCTTCAAATTATATGAAATATGAGTTGGGAGTTTCAAAGAACTAAATTCAAAGTTCTTTTGAATTTATTTTCAATTTGGAGTTTTTTTGAGTTTTATTCAAATTATTTTTCTCCAAAAATAAAATATATGGAAATTAGGGTAACATGATTCCCTACAACAGAAAATTGGAGAAAAATTAAATTGAAATCATTTTGGTATTTTTAAAATGATTTTTGTTGGATTTTTATAGACCAGTAGCACTCTTTGTTTTATCTGAATTTGTGTGGATTTTATTTGAAATTATAAAAATGTTCACCGTGTAGAAAATCTTTTTCTGAAAATTTTGATATATAATATGCCTATATAATATTTTATTTGCTTTTTTTTATTTTCATTTGTCTGTGTTTAAAAAAAACTCTCCGAACAGTGCCAGGCCGAAGCCCAGCACTGCTCTCTCTCTCTCTCCCCGCGCCAGGCCAGCCGGCCCAGCCCAGCAGCGGCCCAGCGTGCTATCTTTCTCCCCGAGCAGGAGACCGGCCGGCGTACGCCGCCGTCGCCGTCGTGGCCGAGGAGGACTCCTCCTCCTGCCCCTTCCCCAAGTCGGTGCCGCGCCTCCCCTCCGCCCTTAAATACCGGAGCCCCGGACCCCGCCTCCCTCTCCTACCCGCCTCTCGCCGCCACAACCGCCGCCACCGCGGACACCGGAGCCGCCCGCGCCGTGCCCTCTGCTGCCTCGCCGCGCGCCGCCTCGCCTCGCTGCCGCCTCTGCTGCCTCGCGGCGCGCCGCCCCGCCTCTGCTGCTCGCCGCCGCCGCCCCGCGCCACCCTGCCCCGCCGCGCTCGCCGGAGCCGCCTCGCCTCGCTCGCCAGAAACACCGCTGCCGCCGGTTTTCTAAGAAAAACCGCCCCGACCGGTAAAACCGTTGCCCGGTTCGATTCGGTTCTTTTGATTAAAACCGGTTTTTCTTAATAACCTAGTTAAGTAGTGAACGTTCATTGTTTTAGTCTTCGCAGCGAATGTTTTTCGTCATATAAACTTCTATAGCGAACGTTCGCTATTTAGTATTTTTTCCTTTTTCTTATTTATTTCGGCCAGGGACTTATATGTGAGGAGTTTTCTTTGCAGTTTAGTCCCTGAACTTCAAACACTCGTAACTTTTTGCTCGTTAGTCCAAATCCAACGAAACCAACGCTCACATCTTCGTTATGATCCCCTCTATCCGGATAAACAACTTAAACATGTTTTTGAAAAGTTTAAAATTTGAATTAGATCAGATTTGAATTCAAACTTCATTTGATCATAACTTGCGTTTCGTAGCTCCGTTTGAGTTGATTCTTTTTGCAAATCGAAGCTCTTGACCTAAACATTCTAATAAGGCTAAATTCACATAATTTTGGTACTGTTAGAAATTGTTTTATGTTGCAAGAGTTATTTGCTTGGTTTTGATGTTTTCCGAATCGTCTTCTTCGTTCTTTCTGATCTTTTGAGTGATTGCTTATGTGTGGTTCTATTGCTTGATTACGATAGATTGACCGGAGTGTGACGAGTAGATCTATCAAGAGTTTTGAGTGCGAATCATCTTCATCAACATTGCAGGCAAGTTCACACTTGGATCAAACCTTTTTCTACATACCCAGTTTTTTTTGCATTACATCAATCTTCACACATTGCATGATTAGGATCTAATTAAATTGTGGGATGGGAAGTAGATGAGGTAGTACCTAATACCTGTTTATTATCAAACCTTTGGGAGTTACTTCTACGTTTGCTTATTATGCCATGCTTTGCTAGTAGACATGGATTGGGTGAGTGATATCCATGACAGATGTGAGATTCATAATTAAGGGTTTATCCAAGGTGGCAACCTAACACACATCTGGATGGATTGAGGCACCTGGTTATTCTAGGATTGCCTGTCTAGGCACCTGGGTAATCTGGGACTTGCCCGTTTTCTTTTGGACCGCCACCCAGGCTCAAAGGGATCATGAGATTATTCATACTAGAAACTTCCGTGTGCAGCCACAAGCCATTATGGGCTCTGGCATAGTTGATTAAGTTGTGCGAACTCTTATAGTGGTAGACTAGCAGATGTAGGGGATGTAGGTGGTACGGTCTACCCAATCGTAAGGTGCTAGCGCTTCCGAAAGACTATGTCTCGGTCATCCGTCTTCTCAAACACCCTGTAGTGCGAGAAACCAAACGGAGGCGATCGAGTCTTGTGGGGAAAAGTGCGCAAACCTCTGCAGAGTGTATAAACTAATCATGATTAGCCGTGTCCCCGGTTATGAACATCTTGAGTATCTAGTTCTTGGATTATCCTGTTGATCTCATCACGTTACTTTAAATGAATATTGTTGGGTTTTAATGATGTTACTTAATTAGGATTGAGAATGCTGTCAACCATTCTCAATGTTCAACAACAACCATGATAGTTAAATAAAATTTATTCCTTTGTAGTAGGGAAAAATTGGCTTTTCGCAAAAACTATAACCATAGAGCTTTTCCACCAGCCAAATATGCATGTAGTGATAGCCATTGTTCTTCATTTTCTCTATGGTGTGAATTTGCCAGTACATTCAATGTACTGACCCGTTTCGGGCTACAACGTCTCATGTTGCAGGATTATCTTACGACGAGTAAGTGATACGTTAGGGTTACGATTTCTACACTCAACTTTGCCGTTGGTGTTGATGGGAATCCACAACCTTGTTGCTTCCGCTATATGGATTGAGGTAATAGTATTTACGTTACTTTATACATGTGATTTACCTCTGTTATAAATCCTTCGAGTACTGTGTGTGTCAGCATACCGATCCAGGGATGACACTTAAGCACAGAGACTTGACCCATTCGGGTCGGGTCGCTACAGAAAACAATCTAAAAATTCTCCTTTCTATTTTAATCCTTGGTGAAATTTACCTTTCTGCTTAATCCTTTGTGAAATTATCCTTTGTGTGTTTTACCGCGTGGAGATAGAGTCATGCCACAAGTTGGTTTGACGTTTCAGTTCCGTGAAGCACAACTGCAAGTAGCTAGCAGCGGCAAGCAAGCAAGCAACACAGCTCCTTCTGTCCAATTTTCCGTGAATCGCTACAATCTGCATAGGTAATTTTCTTTGATTCATACCCAATTTAAAAATGTTATGAGTACTGATTCTGGCCACTAAATGAGTGTGTTTTTCTTAGCCCGAGCTCCTTAGTACCCACTATCTTCACCGTTCAGACCGTGGGAAGATGCATGAGGATGTGTGCAAGCTTTGAAAATGTGCAGCCGTGTCAGGGGAATCTTAAGCACTCATATGCGACCTGCAAAAGTCTGGCATCTATGGCAGACCATGCTGCAGTGCTACTATAGCCACGTTCTCTCTCATTCTCATAAAATTTGCTTGCTCTTTCTTTTTTCCCTCACCTACCACCCATCACATGCGAAAAGAAAATGAGAGACAGTACGCAAGAACAATACCTCGTCTTTGAATGTGCATGCAGTTTATTTATGAAAAAGACTAAAAAAACTTCCAGAAAAGCCTTTGCACGTGGCAACTCTGACTCACTTGGGTTTGACTTTTGCGCCATTTTTACAAACTACTCCTCTTCTTATCTTCTCTAACTGTTGATTGTTGTTCGCTGCGCTGTGGAGGAAGAGAGAGACGAGGCACTGAGTTTGCATGTGATGGGTGAAAGGTGAACAGTGAATAATGAGCTGCATCCTGCATGTGACCAGTGAGCTGCGTATGACAGGACGCATGCAACTTTGGGTGGGCCCCATGTACTAGCAGGCCTATACTACTTAAAAGGACAACTGCTAATGACACTGCAACATTCTCATGATGCTTCTCTTTTGCACACATCTCCATAGCGTGACGAACGACATAGATAAGGGGTACCCTGTAGGACGAGCTACGAAGAAACTTTACCGCCACTAAATAGAATATATATTATGAGTATCGATTATGGTTCATAATTTGAAAAAAAAAGTATAGTCCTTTAGCTTGGCCCGACCAGCCTTTTGTTTGTAGCTCCTCCACTGATTTATATTTCTCATTTCTGTACACAAATGGTTACTGTTTGAGTAGTATCATAGGCAGATTGTTAAGTACAGTAGTAATATAAATAGCATGATTTCATTCAGGTTTTTAGAATTTCTAAATTATGGCATACTACGTAGTTCGATAGAACAGAGCGACAAAACACACTATATTCCACAGCTAATTTATAAATGTTATTTGATGTACATGTCATTCTTAGCTCTCCATGGTTTTTATTTGCTGTTGGAATGGCTATGCATTTTAGTAGTATGAAAAATCCTTTTGCGTCTAAATACTTTACCATTTGGGCACGAAACTACTAAAGAGTACTATACAACGTCACTGAATCTGATATATGTTTTCTCATTTTTGTAGGAGTTACTAGGAGATGAAAAGGTTGTTTTAGGTGTACATGTACGTGCATCAGTATACTTAACGAATGGCAGGTTCATATATGCCATATGGAGAGGGAGAACCGGGTGCCTGAGGGACATCGAGCTTTCCCATGTCTTCTTCCTTCAATTCAACGTTGTTAAGATTTTGAAGATTTTAAGCAATCTGAACTCACGTGACATGGACCCTCCGCAACGGACTCTTGGACTACATCAACCGTTTTGTCGACCAAGTACTTGTATTGGAGCATGATACAAGGAGTGGATCATTGCATGCTATCCTGACACGACTGGGTAAGTCACCTTATTGTAGCAATTCAGGCATTTGTCGATGAACCTTGGCAGGTGTAGTTCAGTCATGTGGTCTTGCCATGCTCAGTGTTAGGCCTAGTTTATCTCATGCATGCAACGTGTGAGCTTTTCTTTCTGTTTAAAATAATGTGTATGCATGGGTTGGGATGTGACCCGGGCATGCACGTACATAGTGGGGAGTCGTGGCTAGCACGCATCTCTTCTTAGCGTTCTCTTCTCCCGGTCGTTGGCTTTTGCTTGTGATCCAGTCGTTGGATGGAGCGACAGTCACGGATCAGAGCAGCCCGGCCGGGAGGTAGTTAGCTTCGGCTTTGTAATCGCTAAAAGCAAGGAATAACAGAACAAGAAAAGCTGCGCAGTTGAGGCAGCACAAAACAACTCTCTCGTTAACTCGTTCTTGTTCGTCTTCCTCACGCTAGTTCCTCTCTCTGTTGATCGTTCGACAACTACATTTGGCATCAGAGCCTGGTGTTTGATCCTGCTCCGGTGGCCGGCGGTGTTTGATCCGTGGCGGCGCACATGTCGAGCTACGAGTCAGACGGGAAGAACAAGAGCGGGACAAAGTCACCGTCGAAGACGCCTTCATCCAAGGTGCCGCTCGCGCGCCTCACCGGCAACGACAACGGCGAGTACCGGGTGGTGGAGCGCGTCGTGCGAGAGGAGTCGGGGGCATCCATGATGCTCACATGCACGAACTATCAGGAGTGGGCACTCGTGATGCAAGTCAAGCTGCAGGTCGCCCGCGTCTGGTCCGCGGTGACCGACGACGCCGCCGACGAGAACGACGACCGGCGCGCGCTGCAGATCATTCTCACCGGCATTCCGCCGGAGATGCTGCGTGTGCTGGCCGCGAAGGACACGGTGAAGACGGCGTGGGAGACCATCAAGACGATGCGGATGGGCAGTGAGCGCGCCCGTGAAGCCAAGGCGCAGGTGTGCCGGCGGGAGTTCGAGGATCTCCGTTTCAGAGATGGGGAGTCCGTCGAGGACTTTGGGCTGCGGCTCTCCGCCCTCGTAGCCGATCTGGAGCTGTACGGCGACCCCGTCACCGAGCACAAGGCCGTTCAGAAATTTCTTCGAGTGGTGCCACGCCGGTACCGCCCAATGGCCATGGCGATTGAGTCCCTCCTTGATCTGAAAACCATGTCCATTGAGGAGCTCATCGGCCGCTTCTCTACTTGTGAGGATCACTATGACCTCGACGACGACGCGCAGAACGTCGGGCGCCTCTTGCTCATTCATTAGGAGTGGCTGGCCCGCGAGAACTTGGGCGGCGGCGGTGGTTCATCGTCGGGCGGCGGTAGCGGCAACACCGGCAAGAACAAATCGCCCGCCAAGGCCAAGCCTCACGGCGGTGGCAAGGGTGCGTCGGGAGCACGGGCGCGGGCGGCGCGGGCGGCTCGGGCAACAAGAAAAAGAAAGGCAAATGTCATCACTGTGGTATACAAGGCCACTGGAAGAAAGAGTGTCGCACGTGGCTTCGTGAACAAGAGCAGAAGGGGAGACAAGAGCAGGCCAATCTCGTACGTCCAGGAGATGAGCATGAGCAGGGCTTGCTGATGGCCGTGGTCACCACCTCAGTATCCACGGAAGTAGTGGCACCGCAAGCTGTTTTCCTCAATGAGGAGAAGGTAATCCCAGTCCCCCTCGCCTGATGGAACTTGGTACTTTGATACTGGTGCAAGTAGTCATATGACAGGAGAACGTCACATGTTCGCCACGCTCGACGAGAGCGTGCATGGCTCTGTCAAGTTTGGAGATGGGTCGCTTGTTGTGATTCGTGGCCGCGGCGCTGTCGTCTTCAAGGGGCAGGGCGGTCACCAGCATGCACTCTCCGAGGTCTACTTCATTCCGAGTCTGCGCAGCAACATTATCTCTATAGGTCAGCTCGACGAGGTTGGCTGCAAGGTGGTGATCTAGACCGGCGTCATAGCTAAGTTGTATTACTCTCGCACACTGATTACATTGGCCACGACGGGCTTATATAGGAGGAGTACATGGAGAGAGGGAGAGAGTGTACAACGGCACCCCTGCCATGCAGGGCGTGCGGGCGCACGTCGGCGCATGAAGAGCGTGGGCAGTTGGCCTAGCTAGAGACTCGGCGAGGTGGGTTAGCCACCTAGGAGCTGCTGTAGACGTGCCGTCGAACCCCCCCCCCCCCCCCCCCCGCAGCCGAAGCGTGGGGTTCGCCGACGTTGAGGCTGGACCGAAAGTCGTTGAAGACGCGTGTCGGCGGCCCCTTGGTGAAGATGTCCGCAAACTGAGAGCTCGTGGGGACGTGAAGAACATGCAGCTCGCCTAGCATGACGCGTTCACGAACAAAGTGAAGATCTATCTCAATGTGCTTCGTTCGTTGGTGCTGCACCGGGTTGCTGGACATGCAGACGTCGTTGACATTGTCGCAGTAGACCACCATAGCTCGCGCGGGAGGCTAATGGAGTTCGCCCAGTAGTTGTCGTAGCCACACCGTCTCGGTGACGGCGTTTGCCACGGCGCGGTACTCGGCCTCGGCACTGGACCGGGAGATGGTACTCTGCCGCTTCGACGACCATGTGAGAAGGTTTCTGCCGAGAAAGACGCAGAAGCCGGAGGTTGACTTGCGTGTGTCGGGGCAACCTGCCCAGTCGGCGTCGGAGTAGGCAATGAGCTCGGTGGAGGTGTCCTGATGGAGCTGGAGCCCGAGGTGCGTCGTCCCTCGCAGGTACCGGAGGATGCGTTTGACAAGCTGAAAGTGGCAGTCACGCGGCACATGCATGAATAAGCAGCACTGTTGGACGACGTAAGAGAGATCGGGGCGTGTCAACGTGAGGTATTGCAGCGCGCCGGCCAGGCTTCGGTAGAGTGATGGATCGTGGAAAAGAGGCCCGGAGTCGGCGGAGAGCTTGGCGAGCGTGTCCACGAGCGTCGAGAGTGGCCGGCAGTTGAGCATCCCTGCACGGTCGAGGATCTCCAACGCATACTGCTCCTGAGAAAGGAACAAGCCGCATGGGGAGGTGGTGACGTTGATCCCGAGGAAGTGGTGGAGGGCGCCGAGGTCAGTCATCGCGAACTCGCGATGGAGCGCCTGGATGACGGAGTCGAGAACGGCGACAGTGCTGGCGGTGAGGATGATGTCGTCCACGTACATCAGGAGGTAGGCGAGTTCCCCACCACGACGGAGAATAAACAGCGACGAGTCCGCCCGCGACGCGACGAAGCCGATGGAGCGCAGGTACGTGGTGAAGCGCAAGAACCATGCCCTCGGCGCCTGCTTGAGGCCGTAGAGGGAACGGTTCAGCCGACAGACGTGCGAGGGTGATGTAGCATCGACGAAGCCGGACAGTTGGGCATTGTAGACTGTCTCCGCGAGATGTCCGTGAAGGAAGGCGTTCTTGACGTCCAGCTGGTGGATAGGCCAACCCTTACCGGTGGCGAGACCGAGAACCATGCGGATGGTCGCCGGCTTGACGACGGGGCTGAAAGTCTCGTCGTAGTCGACGCCAGCGCGCTGAGTGAAGGCACGGAGTACCCATCGCGCCTTGTAGCGAGCAAGCGAGCCGTCGGAGTGGAACTTGTGGCGGAAGATCCACTTGCCCGTGACAACGTTGGTACCTGCAGGACGCGACACTAAACTCCAAGTGTTATTCCGCGTCAGTGCATCATATTCTTCCTTCATTGCGTTGTACCAATTGGGGACTCGAAGAGCTACCCGGAAGGAAGATGGGATGGGACTGATGGTGGTCGGGGGTGGAGAGGAGGTGGTGAGAGCCTTGGGCTGAGCAAACCCGGTTTTAGCTCGTGTGCGCATGCAGTGAAAGTTAACCGGAGGCGTAACTGGGATGGCACGAGGAGGCAGCGCGGGTACATGCGGAGCGGCAGGAGACTGGCGTGGCGTGGGTACTGTAGACGTGCAAGGCATGGAGTCTGCATGGGAGGTTGGTGGCGTGGGGCCGCTAGCATTGGGGGGCGCGTGATCTGCATGGTGCGGGGACGCAGAGATGGGCGGGGGCGTGCGAGCGGGCGATGGCGTACGTGCATGTGGTGGCGTACGGGCATGCAGCAGGGAGCACGTGGGGGACGCGTGGGGTCGGGGAGCGGTGGCCGGTAGCGCGCGCAGCGAGCGGGCGGAATTGGGCGGGGATCCCGGAGCGGGTGGTGGGATTGGGTTGGAAGGCGCGGGTCCAGCGGGTTCATGCCGATTGGTTGCCACCAAAAGTGGAGGAAGCTGGTACGAGGTAGGCGCGGTTCGGGATCTGGGAAAGATATCTAGCCTGGGATTTTCTGTGGACGTGCGACGCGGGGCTGTAGATGGTGTGTCGCCAGAGAAATATGGGAAGACGTGTTCGTCGAAGGTAACATGACGTGAGATGATGACTTTGCGCGTAGAGATGTCCAAGCATCGGTACCCTTTGTGTTCGAGGGGGTAGCCAAGAAAAACACACCGGGAGGAGCGAGGGGAGAGTTTGTGGGGGCTGGTTGCGACGGTGTTGGGAAAACATAAGCACCCGAATATGCGCATGTGATCGTAGGTAGGATGTTTGCCGAGGAGACGATGATAGGGCGTCTCGGATGCAATGGAAGAGCACGGCCGCCGGTTTAGGATGTAGGTGGCAGTGTGGAGGGCCTCGACCCAGAATGTGGGGGGTAGATTGGCGTGGATGAGGAGGACGTGCAGAATGTCGTTGGTGGTGCGGATGAGGCGCTCGGCCTTACCGTTTTGTGGGAGGTATGGGGGCACGATAGACGGAAGGATGCACCATAGCGAGAGAAGAGATCACGGAGGGAGGTGGTGAGGAATTCACCCCCGTTATCGCATTGCATGCATTGTATGGAGGCGTGGAACTGGGTGAGGACGTATGCATGGAAGCAGTGAAGCACGTCGACGGTGTCGGATTTGTGGCGTAGGGGAAACGTCCAGGAGTAGTGTGAGTAGTCATCTAATATCACTAAGTAATATTGAAAACCAGAAAAGCTACTAATAGGAGAGGTCCACAAATCACAATGTATTAATTGAAAGGGGGCACTAGTAAAGGAATGTGAATGAGGAAAAGGCAGCCGTGGCTGCCTGCCCAATTGGCATGCCGTACAAACGTAAGTGTTTGATACACCCTTATTACAGTTTGGAAGGAAATGACTAGATAACATGGAAACAGTTTTATTGCTCAGGTGCCCTAACCGCTGGTGCCATACGTCGCCACCGATGACAGTGAAGGAAATATGCCCTAGAGGCAATAATAAAGTTATTATTTATTTCCTTATATCATGATAAATGTTTATTATTCATGCTAGAATTGTATTAACTGGAAACATAATACATGTGTGAATACATAGACAAACATAGTGTCACTAGTATGCCTCTACTTGACTAGCTCGTTGATCAAAGAGGGTTATGTTTCCTAGCCATAGACATGAGTTGTCATTTGATTAATGGGATGTCATCATTAGGAGAATGATGTGATTGACTTGACCCATTCCGTTAGCTTAGCACACGATCGTTGAGTAATCTGCTATTGCTTTCTTCATGACTTATACATGTTCCTATGACTATGAGATTATGCAACTCCCGTTTACCAGAGAAACACTTTGTGTGCTACCAAATGTCACAACGTAACTGGGTGATTATAAAGGTGCTCTACAGGTGTCTCCAAAGGTACTTGTTGGGTTGGCGTATTTCGAGATTAGGATTTGTCACTCCGATTGTCGGAGAGGTATCTCTGGGCCCTCTCGGTAATGCACATCACTATAAGCCTTACAAGCAATGTGACTAATGAGTTAGTTACGAGATGATGCATTACATAAAACGAGTAGAGAGACTTGTCGGTAACGAGATTGAACTAAGTATTGAGATACCGACGATCGAATCTCGGGCAAGTAACATACCGATGACAAAGGGAACAACGTATGTTGTTATGCGGTCTGACCGATAAAGATCTCCGTAGAATATGTGGGAGCCAATATGAGCATCCAGGTTTCGCTATTGGTTATTGACCGGAGACGTGTCTCGGTCATGTCTACATAGTTCTCGAACCCGTAGGGTCCGCACGCTTAAAGTTTCGATGACGGTTATATTATGAGTTTATGTGATTTGATGTATCGAAGGTAGTTCGGAGCCCCGGATGAGATCGGGGACATGACGAGGAGTCTCGAAATGGTCGACACGTAAAGATCGATATATTGAACGATTATATTCGGACATCGGAAAGGTTCCGAGTGATTCGGGTATTTTTCGGAGTACCGGAGAGTTACGGGAATTCGTATTGGGCCTTAATGGGCCATACGGGAAAGGAGAAAAAGACCCCAAAGGGTGGCCGCACCCCTCCCCATGGGCTGGTCCGAATTGGACTAGGGAGGGGGGCGCCCCCTTCCTTCTTTCTCCTTCTCCCTTCCCTTCTCCTACTCCAACGAGGAAAGGAGGAGTAGGACTCCCCCCTTGAGCGCGCCTCCTCCCCTTGGCCGGCCCCCTCCTCCTTGCTCCTTTATATACGGGGGCAGGGGAGCACCCCAAAGACACAACAATTGATCATTGATCTCTTAGCCGTGTGCGGTTCCCCCCTCCACCATAATCCACCTCGATAATATCGTAGCGGTGCTTAGGCGAAGCCCTACATCGGTAGAACATCATCATCGTCACCACGCCGCCGTGCTGATGAAACTCTCCCTCAACACTTGGCTGGATCGGAGTTCGAGGGACGTCATCGGGCTGAACGTGTTCTAAACTCGGAGGTGTCGTACATTCGGTACTTGATCGTTCGGATCTTGAAGACATACGACTACATCAACCGCATTGTGCTAACGCTTCCGCTTTCGGTCCACGAGGGTACGTAGACAACACTCTCCCCTCTCGTTGCTATGCATCACCATGATCTTGCGTGTGCGCAGGATTTTTTTTGAAATTACTACGTTCCCCAACAGTGGCATCCGAGCCTGGTTTTATGCATAGATGTCATATGCACAAGTAGAACACAAGTGAGTTGTGGGCGATATAAGTCATATTGCTTACCAGCATGTCATACTTTGGTTCGGCGGTATTGTTGGATGAAGCGGCCCGGACCGACATTACGCGTACACTTACGCGAGATTGGTTTTACCGCCGTGCTATGCACACAGGTGACTAGCGGGTGTCAGTTTCTCCAACTTTAGTTGAACTGAGTGTGGCTACGCCCGGTCCTTGCGAAGGTTAAAACAGCACCAACTTGACAAACTATCGTTGCGGTTTTTATGCGTAGGTAAGAACGATTCTTGCTTAGCCCGTAGCAGCCACGTAAAACTTGCAACAACAAAGTAGAGGACGTCTAACTTGTTTTTGCAGGGCATTTTGTGATGTGATATGGTCAAGACATGATGCTATATTTTGTTGTATGAGATGATCTGTTTTGTTGAAGTTATCGGCAACTAGCAGAAGCCTTATGGTTGTCTCTTTATAGCATAAGATGCAAGTGCCAAATAATTGCTTTACTTTATCGCTATGCGATAGCAATAGTTGCAAGAGCATTAGTTGGCGAGACGACCATGTGATGACACATTGATATAGATCAGGATGATGGAGATCATGGTGTCATGCCGGTGACGATGGAGATCATGACGATGCTTTGGAGATGGAGATCAAAGGCACAAGATGATGATGGACATATCATGTCACATATTATGATTGCATGTGATGTTTATCTATTATACATCTTATTTTGCTTAGTTCGGCGGTAGCTTTATAAGATGATCACTCACTAAATTATCAAGGTATAAGTGTTCTCCTTGAGTATGCACCGTTGCGAAAGTTCTTCGTGCTGAGACACCACGTTATGATCGGGTGTGATAGGCTCTACGTTCAAATACAACGGGTGCAAAACAGTTGCACATGCGGAATACTCAGGTTAAACTTGATGAGCCTAGCATATAACAGATATGGCCTCAGAAAACTGAGACCAAAAGGTCGAGCGTGAATCATATAGTTGATATGATCAACATAGTGATGTTCACCATTGAAACTACTCCATCTCACGTGATGATCGGACATGGTTTAGTTGATGTGGATCACGTTATCACTTAGAGGATTAGAGGGATGTCTATCTAAGTGGGAGTTCTTAAGTAATATGATTAATTGAACTTTAATTTATCATGAAATTAGTCCTGGTAGTATTAGCATATCTATGTTGTAGATCAATAGCTCGCGATGTTACTCCCCGTTTATGTTTTATATGTGTTCCCAGAGAAAACTAAGTTGAAAGATGTTAGTAGCAATGATGCGGATTGGATCCGTGATCTGAGGTTTATCCTCATTGCTGCACAGAAGAATTATGTCCTTGATGCACCGCTAGGTGACGGACCTATTGCATGAGCATATGCAGACGTTATGAACATTTTGACAAAGCTCTGTATGATAACTACTTGATAGTTTAGTGCACCATGCTTTACGGCTTAGAACCGGGACTTCAAAAATTGTTTTGAACGCCACAGAGCATATAAGATGTTCCAAGAGTTGAAATTGGTATTTCATAGTCATGCCCGTGTCGAGAGGTATGAGACATCTGACAGTACTTTGCCTACAAGATGGAGGAGAATTACTCAGCTAGTGAGCATGTGCTCAGATTGTCTGGGTACTACAATTGCTTGAATCAAGTGGGAGTTAATCTTCCAGATAAAATAGTGATTGACAGAATTCTCTAGTCACCATCATCAAGTTAGTAGAACTTCGTGATGAACTATAATATGCAAGGGATAATAGAAACAATTCCCAAGCTCTTCGTGATGCTGAAATCGACGAAGGTAGAAATCAAGAAAAACATCAAGTGTTGATGGTTGACGAGACCACTAGTTTCAAGAAAACGGCAAAGGGAGGAAGGGGAACTTCAAGAAGAACGGCAAGCAAGTTGCTGCTCAAGTGAAGAAGCCCAAGTCTGGTCCTAAGCCAGAGACTAAGTGCTTCTACTGCAAAGGGACTGGTCACTGGAAGCAGAACTGCCCCAAGTATTTGGCGGATAAGAAGGATGGCAAAGTGAACAAAGGTATATTTGATATACAGATTATTGATGTGTATTTTACTAGTGTTCGTAGCAACCCCTCGATATTTGATACTGGTTCAATTACTAAGAGTAGTAACTTGAAACAGGAGTTGCGGAATGAACAGAGACTAGTTAAGGGTGAAGTGATGATGTGTGTTGGAAATGGTTCCAAGATTGATATGATCATCATCGCACCCTCCCTACACTTTCGGGATTAGTGTTGAACCTAAATAAGTGTTATTTGGTGTTTGCGTTGAGCATGAATATGATTTGATCATGTTTATTGCAATACAATTATTCATTTAATTTAGAGAGTAATTGTTGTTCTATTTACATGAATAAAACCTTCTATGGTCATACACCCAATGAAAATGGTTTGTTGGATCTCGATCGTAGTGATACACATATTCATAATATTGAAGCCAAAAGATGCAAAGTTAATAATGATAATGCAACTTATTTGTGGCATTGCCGTTTAGGTAATATTGGTGTAAAGCGCATGAAGAAACTCCATGCTGATGGGATTTTGGAATCACTTGATTATGAATCACTTGATGCTTGCGAACCATGCCTCTTGGGCAAGATGACTAAAACGTCGTTCTACGGAACAATGGACCAAGCAACAGATTTGTTGGAAATCATACATACTGATGTATGTGGTCTGATGAATATGAGGCTCGCATCGGGTATCATTATTTTCTGACCTTCACAGATGATTTGAGCAGATATGGGTATATCTACTTAATGAAACAGAAGTCTGAAACATTTGAAAAGTTCATATAATTTCAGAATGAAGTGGAAAATCATCATAACAAGAAAATATAAGTTTCTACGATCTGATCATGGAGAAGAATATTTGAGTTACGAGTTTGGTCTTCAATTAAAACAATGTGAAATAGTTTCACTGCTCACGCCACCTGGAACACCACAGTGTAGTGGTGTGTCTGAACATCGTAACCGTACTATATTAGATATGGTGCAATCTATGATGTTTCTTACCGATTTACCACTATCGTTTTGGGGTTATGCATTAGAGACAGCTACATTCACGTTAAATAGGACACCATCTAAATCCGTTGAGATGACACCGTATGAACTGTGGTTTGGCAAGAAACCAAAGTTGTCGTTTCTTAAAGTTTGGGGTTGTGATGCTTATATGAAAAAGTTTTATCCTAATAAGCTCAAATCCAAATCGGAGAAATATGTATTCATAGGATACCCAAAGGAGACTGTTGGGTACACCTTCTATCACAAATCCGAAGGCAAGACTTATTCAGAGTTTTTCTAGAGAAGGAGTTTCTCTCGAAAGAAGTGAGTGGGAGGAAAGTAGAACTTGATGAGGTAACTATACCTGCTCCCTTATTGGAAAATAGTTATCACAGAAATTTGTTCCTGTGACTCCTACACCAATTAGTGAGGAAGATAATGATGATGATCATGTAACTTTAGATCAAGTTACTACCAAACCTCGTAGGTCAACCAGAGTGAGATCCGCACCAGAGTTGTACGGTAATCCTATTCTGGAGGTCATGTTACTTGACCATGACGAACCTACGAACTATGAGGAAGCGATGATGAGCCCAGATTCCGCAAAATGGCTTGAGGCCATAAAATCTGAGATGGGATCCATGTATGAGAACAAAGTATGGACTTTGGTTGACTTGCCCAATGATCGACATGCCATAGAAAATAAATGGATCTTCAAGAGGAAGACGGACGTTGATAGTAGTGTTACTATCTACAAAGCTAGACTTGTCGAAAAAGGTTTTTGACAAAGTTCAAGGTGTTGAATACGATGAGAGTTTCTTACTCGTATCTATGTTAAGTCTGTCCAAATCATGTTAGCAATTGCCGCATTTTATGAAATCTGGCAAATAGATAAACAAAACTGCATTCCTTAATAGATTTATTAAAGAAGAGTTGTATATGATACAACCAGAAGGTTTTGTCAATCCTAAAGGTGCTAACAAAATATGCAAGCTCCAGCGATCCATCTATGGACTGGTGCAAGCATCTCGGAGTTGGAATATACACTTTGATAAGTTGATCAAAGCATATAGTTTTATACAGACTTGCGATGAAGCCTGTATTTACAAGAAAGTGAGTGGGAGCACTACAACATTTCTGATAAGTATATGTGAATGATATATTGTTGATCGGAAATAATGTAGAATTATTCTGCAAAGCATAAAGGAGTGTTTGAAAGGAATCTTCCAAAGAAAGACCTCGGTGAAGCTGCTGACATATTGAGCATCAAGATCTATAGAGATAGATCAAGATGCTTGATAAGTTTTTTTCAATGAGTACATACCTTGACAAGATTTTGAAGTAGTTCAAAATAGAACAGTCAAAGAAAGAGTTCTTGTCTGTGTTACAAGGTGTGAAATTGAGTAAGACTCAAAACCCGACCACGACAGAAGATAGAAAGAGAATAAAAGTCATTCCCTATGCCTCAGCCATAGGTTCTATAAAGTATGCCATGCTATGTACCAGATCTATTGTATACCCTACACTGATTTTGGCAAGGGAGTACAATAGTGATCTAGGAGTAGATCACTAGACAGCGGTCAAAATTATCCTTAGTGGAATAAGGATATTTTTCTCGATTATGGAGGTGACAAAAAGGTTCGTCGTAAAGGGTTACGTCGATGCAAGTTTTGACACTAATCCAGATGACTCTAAGTCTCAATCTGGATACATATTGAAAGTGGGAGCAATTAGCTAGAGTAGCTCCGTGCAGAGCATTGTTGACATAGAAATTTGCAAAATACATACGGATCTGAATGTGGCAGACCCGTTGACTAAACTTCTCTCACAAGCAAAACATGATCACACCTTAGTACTCTTTGGGTGTTAATCGCATAGCGATGTGAACTAGATTACCGAATCTAGTAAACCCTTTGGGTGTTGGTCACATGGCGATGTGAACTATGGGTGTTAATCACATAATGATGTGGACTATTGATGTTGATCACATGGCGATGTGATCTACATTATTGACTCTAGTGCAAATGGGAGACTGAAGGAAATATGCCCTAGAGGAAATAATAAAGTTATTATTTATTTCCTTATATCATGATAAATGTTTATTATTCATGCTAGAATTGTATTAACCGGAAACATAATACATGTGTGAATACATAGACAAACATAGTGTCACTAGTATGCCTCTACTTGACTAGTTCGTTGATCAAAGAGGGTTATGTTTCCTAGCCATAGACATGAGTTGTCATTTGATTAACGGGATCACATCATTAGGAGAATGATGTGATTGACTTGACCTATTCCGTTAGCTTAGCACACGATCGTTGAGTATTCTGCTATTGCTTTCTTCATGACTTATACATGTTCCTATCCCTATGAGATTATGCAACTCCCGTTTACCGGAGGAACACTTTGTGTGCTACCAAACGTCACAACGTAACTGGGTGATTATAAAGGTGCTCTACAGGTGTCTCCAAAGGTACTTGTTGGGTTGGCGTATTTCGAGATTAGGATTTGTCACTCCGATTGTCGGAGAGATATCTCTGGGCCCTCTCGGTAATGCACATCACTATAAGCCTTGCAAGCAATGTGACTAATGAGTTAGTTACGAGATGATGCATTACATAACGAGTAAAGAGACTTGCCGGTAACGAGATTGAACTAGGTATTGAGATACCGACGATCAAATCTCGGGCAAGTAACATACCGATGACAAAGGGAACAACGTATGTTGTTCTGCGGTCTGACTGATAAAGATCTTCGTAGAATATGTGGGAACCAATATGAGCATCCAGGTTCCGCTATTGGTTATTGACCGGAGACGTGTCTTGGTCATGTCTACATAGTTCTCGAACCCGTAGGGTCCGCACGCTCAAAGTTTCGATGATGGTTATATTATGAGTTTATGTGATTTGATGTACCGAAGGTAGTTCAGAGTCCTGGATGAGATCAGGGACATGACGAGGAGTCTCGAAATGGTCGACACGTAAAGATCGATATATTGGACGACTATATTCGGACATTGGAAAGGTTCCGAGTGATTCGGGTATTTTTCGAAGTACCGGAGAGTTACGGGAATTCGTATTGGGCCTCAATGGGCCATATGGGAAAGTAGAAAAAGACCCCAAAGGGTGGCCGCACCCCTCCCCATGGGCTGGTCCGAATTGGACTAGGGAGGGGGGCGCCCCCTTCCTTCTTTCTCCTTCTCCCTTCCCTTCTCCTACTCCAACAAGGAAAGGAGGAGTAGGACTCCCCCCTTGGGCGCGCCTCCTCCCCTTGGCCGGCCCCCTCCTCCTTGCTCCTTTATATACGGGGCAGGGGAGCACCCCAAAGACACAACAATTGATAATTGATCTCTTAGCCGTGTGCGGTGCCCCCCTCCACCATAATCCACCTCGATAATATTGTAGCGGTGCTTAGGCGAAGCCCTGCGTCGGTAGAACATCATCATCATCACCACGCCGTCGTTCTGACGAAACTCTCCCTCAACACTCGGCTGGATCAGAGTTCGAGGGACGTCATCGGGCTGAACGTGTGCTGAACTCGGAGGTGCTGTACGTTCGGTACTTGATCGGTCGGATCGTGAAGACGTACGACTACATCAACCGTGTTGTGCTAACGCTTCCGCTTTTGGTCTATGAGGGTACGTAGACAACACTCTCCCCTCTCGTTGCTATGCATCACCATGATCTTGCGTGTGCATAGGAATTTTTTTGAAATTACTACATTCCCCAACAGACAGTGAGAAGAGCTTGCACGCCGGTGTTGGAGAAGAATGGGTAGAGGTCACCGTGGCTATTGCACCTCATGATGGTCTTGCGGGTGGCTAGGTCCTTCATGGAAAAACCGAACGGATCAAATTCTATACTGCAAGAATTATCAATGGTAAAATGACGAACGGAAATAAGGTTTTTGATGATAGTGGGTGATACTAGAACGTCGTTAAGAGAGAAGGAGGAAAATTTAGTAGAGCCAACAACACTAACGGGTAAGAGAGACCCATCTCCAACAACAATACCAGAAGATTGACGCAAAGATGGGGAAGAAAGCTTGGAGAGAGCGTGCGCCATCCCAGTCACGTGAGAGGAGGCTCCAGTGTCGAGGAACCACTCCTGGCCTCCGCCGCCGGTGTTGTGCTGCATGGACAGGTTCTAGAGGGCCGCGTAGAGCTGGTTATATATATTGCTCCCATGAGGGCTCCCCGGTCGGCGGTGCAATGGCCACGGGATAGGCCTGGTGTGGCGGCGGCGGGCGCGGGCCGAGGATGCCCACAATGTTCGGCGCGGCCCATGCAGGACGAGGTGGAGTCGGGCCCGGGAGCATGGTGTCGTATGGGGTGAAGAAACCAGAGAGCGGCGGGCTTGGGGTCGGTGGAGTAGCACCGCGCCCGGTCGAGGGTCCAGCGGAGGAGGATCCACGGCCACGTCCATGGCCGCGGGATCCAGGGTCACCGTTGGGGGAGGCAGTGCTCCCTTTGCCCTTGTCGTTGGAGCCCCGGTCGGCGGAGGAGGCCGAAGGAGCGCGGTCGTTGGAGGAGGGTGCGCCGCCGGCGATGGTGAGGGTGGTGGCGGTGGCCTCGGGTCGTCCGTCAAGGCGAGCGCGCTCGTCAGCGGGGATTTCCTCCATGAGGAGGCGCGAGCGCGCCTGCACGAACGAGGGGAACGGCGTCTGCATCGGAAGGAGCGTCGCCATGATCTGGAATTTGCGGGAGAGCCCGCGGATGAGCTGGAGGGTGAGGGCGCGATCGGTGATGTGGTCGCCGACGTCACCGAGCTCGTTGGCGAGGGACTTGAGAAGCCGACAGTACTCGGCGATGGACAGGTCCCCCTAGACCAAGTTGCGGAATTCCGCGCCGAGGATGATGGCGTGCCCCGCTTGATTGTCACGGAACAGCAGGTATAGCTGGGACCAGATGTCGAACGCGGTGCTCTCCGGGGAGGCGATAACGTCCAGCAGCTCGTCGGCAATGACCCCGTGAAACCACAGGACGACCATGAGGTCATCGTTGCGCCAGACCGCGCTCTGGTGGAGCGGCGCGGCGTAGGCATCGAGATGGGTGTGCACGTTGTATTTGCAACATGTACAGTAAAAAAGTTTGCGCCGCTTGGTGTAGTTACCGGACTCCAATTCCAGCGGCGTGTGGAAGTGATGCGCGATGGACGCCTGGAGGGCGGCGGAGGAAGACGAGCCAACGTCCGGCGCGGCCAGGTGCGGGAGCACGGCGGGGCGCAGGACAGGATCGCTCCTGGCGGTGCGAAGAGGAGTCACGGCAAGGGCAGGCGCGGCGAGGTGGAGCCCGGGAGCCGCGGTGGAGGAGGAAGAAGGGGCCGCCTCGGGAACCGGCTCCTTGCCGCGGACGACGTCGGGCACGAGACGGGGAGCGGGTGCCACGACGGGGGCAACACGGGCCGCGGCGGGTGCCGTGGGGGGCATCGGCGCGAGAGTGCGGACGGGAGGGGCATCGAAGAGGCGCCGGGCAGAGGGAGGGCTGTAGAGGGATTCGAGATCGGCAGAGCGGGAGCGGCGGAGGAGCCGATCCATGGTGGAAGCAGAAGCGGAAAAGGTGGATCGAAGAAGTCTGATACCAAGCTAAGTTGTATTACTCTCGCACACTGATTACATTGGCCACGACGGGCTTATATAGGAGGAGTACATGGAGAGAGGGAGAAAGTGTACAACGGCAGCCCTGCCATGCAGGGCGTGCGGGCGCACGTAGGCGCATGAAGAGCGTGGGCAGTTGGCCTAGCTAGAGACTCGGCGAGGTGGGTTAGCCACCTAGGAGCTGCTGTAGACGTGTCGTCGAACAGTCATGACGATACATGATCCGGGGCAACGGGTCCTGGCCCGTGTCGCTCGCACGACGAGCAGGCTGTACACTGGCGTCCTGACCATCGACGCGCCCAAGTGCCTGCTGTCCAAGCAAGACGATGAAACGTGGAGGTGGCACGCCCGTATGGGGCACCTTCACTTTCGTGCTCTGCGTGCTATGTCTGCGATGGAGATGGTACGCGGAATGCCGCTTCTCGATCACGTCAAGGAGTGCTGTGATGGGTGCGCACTGGGGAAGCAACACCGAGCTCCCTTTCCGCAAGCTGCTGCATACCGAGCCGAACGCAACCTGGAGCTGGTTCACACCGATTTGTGCGGCCCCATCTTGCCAACCACGCCAGGAGGTAACAGATACTTCTTGTTAATTGTTGATGACTGCACAAGGTACACGTGGTTGGAAGTGATTAAGACTAAAGATGAAGCCTTTGAGCGTTTCAAGAAGGTGCAGAAACTGGCTGAAGCAGAGAGGAATTGCAAGCTGCAGGCATTCAGATCAGACAGGGTTAGTGAGTTCAACTCCACAGAGTTCAAGCAATATTGTGAAGAGCATGGAGTCAAGCACTTCACCACAGCGCCATATTCTCCCCAACAGAATGGTGTGATGGAGCGGCGAATTCAGACTGTGGTCGAGATGGAGCGCTGTTTACTGAAGAGCATGAAGGTTCCATCCTACCTCTGGGCAGAGGCCGTGAGAACAGCAGTGTACATACTCAATCGAGCTCCGACAAGAAGCCTGAATGGTGTGACGCCCTATGAGGCCTGGCATGGCCGCAGGCCAAGCGTGCAACACCTACGCACGTTCGGCTGCACAGTGCATGTCGAGAAGCAAGGTCCAGGGGTAAGCAAGCTCTCGGACAGATCGGCCCCGAAGATTTTTGTTGGGTATGAGGAGGGCTCCAAAGCTTACCGTGTGTATGATACAGCCACTAAGAAAGTGCAGGTGACCCGGGATGTAATATTTGAGGAGAGTAGGCCATGGAATTGGAGCACCCTGGGCACGAGCGCAGTCAATGCGGCGCCGGCAACATTTACTGTGGTCTACACCATGGACAACAGTGTCCAGGAGATCGACAGTGGCTCGACCACCACGCCGGTCACCCCTCGAAGCGTGGCGACACCCTCTACACCAGCCTTGGGGACGCCGCAGTCACCCGCGGTCGCCACACCAGTGGCGGACGCGCTTGAGTCATCGTGGTCCGAACCGGTGACACCCACGGACCCTCCCAGGGCTCGCTGGCCACGCCTCCGTCTCACGACGACGGGTGCGATGTGCCAACTGGCCAGCCGGTTCGCTACCGTCGCTTCTCGAGTGTACTGGAGGACACTGAAGATGAGGCAGTGCGCGAGCAGTTCGAGCGCTGTCTTCTGGTGAACTGCCTGTTCAGTGCCGAGGAGCCACGTGACGTGGACGAAGCACTCGGGAGCAAGGCATGGAAGGGCGCCATGGATGATGAAATGAAATCCATCATCGACAACGAGACCTGGGAGCTTGCCACTCTTCCTGCCGGCCGCAAAGCAATTGGGCTGAAGTGGGTGTATAAGGTCAAGAGGGATCCGGCGGGCAACATCGTCAAACACAAAGCCCGCCTTGTTGCGAAGGGGTATGTGCAGCGTCAAGGGGTCGATTTTGAGGAAGTTTTCGCTCCCGTGGCGCGCATGGAGACTGTCCGGCTGCTGCTTGCTCTCGCCGCGCACTCGGGCTAGGAGGTACATCATATAGATGTGAAGTCGGCGTTTCTCAACGGCGATCTCAGCGAGGAGGTCTACGTCGCTCAACCACCAAGATATGAGGTTGCTGGATAGGAGGGAAGCGTACTGCGGCTGCGCAAGGCATTGTACGGATTGCATCAGGCTCCGCGCGCGTGGTATGCCAAGCTGGACGAGACTCTTACATCTTTCAGATTCACGCGGAGTCCCCTGGAGCACGCCGTCTATCAATGTGGCGACGCTCAGTCCTACCTGCTGGTGGGGGTCTATGTGGACGATTTGATCATCACAGGAACCAATGCAGCGGACATACTTTCCTTCAAGGATCAGATGCAGCAACTTTTCAGAATGAGTGACCTCGGCCAGTTGAGCTACTACTTGGGCGTTGAGGTAACACAGAACACCAGCGGGATTACACTTAGCCAGAAGAGCTATGCCAGCAAGATTCTGGAGATGTCAAACCTGAGCAACTGTAATCCATGCCACACTTCCATGGAAGGCCGCCTCAAACTCGAGAAGGAAGATGGCGGAGAACCATTCGACGCTACCTTGTATCGCAAGGTGATCGGCAGCCTGCGCTACCTTGTCAACACGCGGCCTGACATTGCTCACGCGGTTGGCATAGTTAGCTGGTTCATGGAGAAACCCAGTACACACCACTGGGCGGCGGTCAAGCAAATACTAAGGTACATCAAAGGCACCATTCACTATGGGTGCAGCTATGAGAGAGGACAGGGAGCTGCTACGTTGTTTGGGTTCAGTGATAGTGACCACGCCGGCGACACCGGTGACCGCAAGAGCACCTTTGGACATGTCTTCTTCCTTGGTAAGAACTTGATCACCTGGAGCTCTCAAAAACAGAAAATTGTTGCTCTTTCTTCATGTGAGGCAGAGTATGTGGCCATATCTGCAGCAACCTGTCAAGGATTGTGGTTGAGCCGACTGCTGGAAGACATGACTGGAGTGTCGCCGGCAAGGTTCAAGCTGCTAGTGGACAACAAATCAGCCATAGCCTTGAGCAGGAACCCAGTTCACCATGATCGAAGCAAATATATATATGTCAAGTTCCACTTCGTCAGAGACTGTATGGGGAAGGAGCAGATGGAGATCGATCATATGGGGACACAGGATCAACTGGCCGACCCACTGACCAAGGCACTCGGGCGCGTCCGCTTCATTGAGATGCGACAGAGGCTTGGGGTGATCGGCGTCATGCAGTGAGATTAAGGGGGTGAAATGTTAGGCCTAGTTTATCTCATGCATGCAACGTGTGAGCTTTTCTTTCTGTTTAAAATAATGTGTATGCATGCGTTGGGATGTGACCCGGGCATGCACGTACGTAGTGGGGAGTCGTGGCTAGCACGCATCTCTTCTTAGCGTTCTCTTCTCCCGGTCGTTGGCTTTTGCTTGTGATCCAGTCGTTGGATGGAGCGACAGTCACGGATCAGAGCAGCCCGGCCGGGAGGTAGTTAGCTTCGGCTTTGTAATTGCTAAAAGCAAGGAATAACAGAACAGAGAAAGCTGCGCAGTTGAGGCAGCACAAAACAACTCTCTCGTCGACTCGTTCTCGTTCGTCTTCCTCACGCTAGTTCCTCTCTCTGTTGATCGTTCGACAACTACACTCAGCTCTATTTATTATGCATCAATGGCCATCAATGATAATTATTAATATATTCAGTAAATATTATGATGTGTAACGCCAACCATTGGAGGGATTTAACGCTTCCAATTATGCATTGTGTATATTCAAATTACTGCACATGTGATGTTTCCTGTTAATAGTCACATAATTAGTTGGTTATCCCTTGTGTATGTGCGTTGTTATTTTTTTCACACATCTTATATCAACTTGATCTGATGCTTATCTTCTGCAATAGCCATGTCAAGTACACAATGTTTTCTTGTCACAATTAATGTGTATATACTGCAATGTTGATCCAACTTATCAGCCCTCGTTTTCCTGTCGTAGAAATATTTCGGTGAGAATCTGGGTCCATTTAGCATGCAAGAGCTTGCTAAATATCCCTTAAGTTGTCAAGCATATCAGGTATAGCCGCGGCCAATGTTGGAGGATGGGTTGTGGGATGGAAGGGGGAAGATGAAGAGGAGGAAGACATCGACGAGCACATAATTTTACCATCGGAAAAAAAACAGGTGTGTAGTTGCTCTCACGATATGTACTATTTTTTTTGATAAAAGGCGATATTTATTCAAAGGACTTCACTCATGTGACCTAATCGTTAGTTTAATTCATTTTCCTTTGTTTCGCCCATATCAACAAACGTGCAATTAACTAGCAGCAATATCCGAAACAGCTAGAGTATGATGCGGCTCGACCTCATCCGAGCAGGTAGGATGAATCCCTTACTCTCTTTCTACTCTGTCATGTAGGCATTCTATAAAAATATCAGGACTTTGCAAACTCTGCATTTAGACTACCATTAATTTGTCCCACCGACAAATGTGCGTATGCTGCCTTTTTAATTGTCGTAAAACCTTTATTTAACATATACTAAAAAATAATTATTTTCCGAGTAGAAGAAAGCAAAGCCAACAATGGTCGTTAGAAATTATTAGTACTCTACAAAATCTGTAACACATAATATTAATTGGGAAGTCAAATCTTGGTTGCAAAAATTAGATCTGTGCTATAAATGCAGGCAATACAAAAGGTAGGAAGACCATACGAATGTTCCTTTTTTGTCCTCATAATGGGACAATTTAACTAAGTTGCTCTCTGCAGGTTGTTTGAAGAGAAAATAAAATGGTCAGAGTGCAACCTACCAAATAATAAATTAAACTTTTCAGTTCCATGCTAATAGGAAATCGTTCAAAAGTGCAGTAGTTTAGATCAACCTGCATTTTGCTCAAACCATCTAAGTGAATTTCTCATAGTATTACATGCATATCTTCCGGTTTATTCCATTGCCGTGGAGCTTCTTGGATTCCACTGAATTTGTAGGGGAAGAAAAGGAGGATGCATGAGCTTCAGATCTGATTCAATTCAGTCAGAAGATGGAGACTTGAAGGAGGAATGAGTGGAGAATGGGAAGGTGGATAGAACATGGTGTTGGAAATATGCCCTAGAGGCAATAATAAAAGGATTATTATTATATTTCCTTGTTCATGATAATTGTCTTTTATTCATGCTATAATTGTGTTATCCGGAAATCGTAATACATGTGTGAATACATAGACACCAACATGTCCCTAGTAAGCCTCTAGTTGACTAGCTCGTTGATCAACAGATAGTCATGGTTTCCTGACTATGGACATTGGATGTCATTGATAATGAGATCACATCATTAGGAGAATGATGTGATGGACAAGACCCAATCCTAAGCATAGCACAAGATCGTATAGTTCGTTTGCTAGAGCTTTTCCAATGTCAAGTATCTTTTCCTTAGACCATGAGATTGTGTAACTCCCGGATACAATAGGAGTGCTTTGGGTGTACCAAACGTCACAACGTAACTGGGTGACTATAAAGGTATACTACGGGTATCTCCGAAAGTGTCTGTTGGGTTGACACGGATCGAGACTGGGATTTGTCACTCCGTATGACGGAGAGGTGTCTCTGGGCCCACTCGGTAATGCATCATCATAATGAGCTCAAGGTGACCAAGTGTTTGGTCACGGGATCATGCATTACGGTACGAGTAAAGTGACTTGCCGGTAACGAGATTGAATGAGGTATTGGGATACCGACGATCGAATCTCGGGCAAGTAACATACCGATTGACAAAGGGAATTGTATACGGGGTTGCTTGAATCCTTGACATCGTGGTTCATCCGATGAGATCATCGAGGAGCATGTGGGAGCCAACATGGGTATCCAGATCCCGCTGTTGGTTATTGGCCGGAGAGCCGTCTCGGTCATGTCTACATGTCTCCCGAACCCGTAGGGTCTACACACTTAAGGTTCGGTGATGCTAGGGTTGTAGAGATATGAGTATGCAGTAACCCGAAAGTTGTTCGGAGTCCCGGATGAGATCCTGGACGTCATGAGGAGTTCCGGAATGGTCCGGAGGTAAAGAATTATATATGGGAAATCGAGTTTCGGTCATCGGGAAAGTTTCGGGGGTCATTGGTATTGTACTGGGACCACCGGAAGGGTCCCGGGGATCCACCGGGTGGGGCCACCTATCCCGGAGGGCCCCATGGGCTGAAGTGGGAGGGGAACCAGCCCCTAGTGGGCTGGTGCGCCCCCCTTGGCCCCCCCTGCGCCTAGGGTTGGGAACCCTAGGGAAGGGGGCACCTCCACTTGCCTTGGGGGGCACTCCACCCCCTTGGTCGGCGCCCCCCCTAGGAGATCCCATCTCCTAGGGCCGGCGCCCCCCTTGGGGACCCTATATATAGAGGGGGGGATGGAGGGCAGCCGCACGCATGCCCCTGGCGCCTCCCTCTCCCACTCCAACACCTCCTCCTCCTCCGCAGAGCTTGGCGAAGCCCTGCCGGAGTACTACCTCTCCATCACCACCACGCCGTCGTGCTGCTGCTGGAGCCATCTTCCTCAACCTCTCCCTCCTCCTTGCTGGATCAAGGCGCGAGAGACGTCATCCGCTCCGTACGTGTGTCGAACGCGGAGGTGCCGTTCGTTCGGCGCTAGGATCTCCGGTGATTTGGATCACGACGAGTACGACTCCCTCAACCCCGTTCTCTTGAACGCTTCCGCTCATGATCTACAAAGGTATGTAGATGCACTCTGATACGTCTCCGTCGTATCTACTTTTCCAAACACTTTTGCCCTTGTTTTGGACTCTAACTTGTATGATTTGAATGGAACTAACCCGGACTGACGATGTTTTCAGCAGAATTGCCATGGTGTTGTTTTATGTGCAGAAAACAAAAGTTCTCGGAATGACCTGAAACTCCACGGAATATCTTAGAGTAAATAATAAAAAATCCTCGCCAAAGATGAAGACCAGGGGGCCCACACCCTGTCCACGAGGGTGGGGGGCGCGCCCCTCCCCCCTGGGCGCGCCCCCCTACCTCGTGGGCCCCCTGGTGGCCCTCCGACGCCAACTCCAACTCCATATATTGTCTTTCGAGGAGAAAAAAATCAGAGAGAAAGTTTTATCGTGTTTTACGATACGGAGCCGCCGCCAAGCCCTAATCTCTCTCGGGAGGGCTGATCTGGAGTCCGTTCGGGGCTCCGGAGAGGGGGATTCGTCGCCGTCGTCATCATCAACCATCCTCCATCACCAATTTCATGATGCTCACCGTTGTGCGTGAGTAATTGCATCATAGGCTTGCTGGACGGTGATGGGTTGGATGAGATTTATCATGTAATCGAGTTAGTTTTGTTAGGGTTTGATCCCTAGTATCCACTATGTTCTGAGATTGATGTTGCTATGACTTTGCTATGCTTAATGCTTGTCACTAGGGCCCGAGTGCCATGATTTCAGATCTGAACCTATTATGTTTTCATGAATATATGTGAGTTCTAGATCCTATCTTGCAAGTCTATAGTCACCTACTATGTGTTATGATCCGGCAACCCCGAAGTGACAATAATCGGGACCACTCCCGGTGATGACCATAGTTTGAGGAGTTCATGTATTCACTATGTGTTAATGCTTTGTTCCTGTTCTCTATTAAAAGGAGGCCTTAATATCCCTTAGTTTCCAATAGGACCCCGCTGCCACGGGAGGGTAGGACAAAAGATGTCATGCAAGTTCTTTTCCATAAGCATGTATGACTATTTACGGAATACATGCCTACATTATATTGATGAACTGGAGCTAGTTCTGTGTCACCCTATGTTATGACTGTTACATGATGAACCACATCCGGCATAATTATCCATCATTGATCCGGTGCCTACGAGTTTTCCATATACTAGTTTACGCTTATTTACTTTTCCGCTGCTACTGTTACAATCACTACAAAAATACCAAAAACATTACTTTTGCTGTCTTTACTTTGTTACCGTTATCACCACTATCATATTACTTTGCTACTAAACACTTTGCTGCAGATACTAAGTTTCCAGGTGTGGTTGAATTGACAACTCAGCTGTTAATACTTGAGAATATTCTTTGGCTCCCCTTGTGTCGAATCAACAAATTTGGGTTGAATACTCTACCCTCGAAAACTGTTGCGATCCCCTATACTTGTGGGTTATCAAGACCTTTTTCTGGCGCCGTTGCCGGGGAACATAGCTCTGTTCTTTGAGTCACTTGGGATTTATATCTGCTGGACACTATGAAGAACTTGAAAGATGCAAAGACAAAAATTTATCCCTCAACTACGAGGGGAGGTAAGGAACTGCCATCTAGCTCTGCACTTGATTCACCTTCTGTTATGAGTAAGCTAGCGACACCTAAACCTACTACTGCTATGAATTCTGATATGTCGCATGTTATTGATGATGCCACTTCTGCTATGCATGATACTTATGATGAAACTACTTCTATGCTAGATACTACTGTGCCACTTGGTGAATTTCTAGATGAGCAAATTTCGAAGTCTAGAGAAAGAGAAATTAGTGAACCTGAACACGATGATGTTAGTGATGATGAACCTATGCCTGTTATTCCTGAGGGTTATCTTTTTAATAATGAATCTTATGAAGCTATTCTTGCTTGTCCTGATAAACCTGAACGTAAGAGGTTACTAATTAAGTGGAGTAAGGAATCTTTTAGAGGTAGGATGAGACCCGACCCTGCTTTTGCTACTTCACCTATCTGTGTTCCTGATCAGGATTATTACGATATTACTGTTGATCCAGATATAATTACTTTGGTTGAATCTGATCCTTTTTATGGCTATGAATCTGAAACTGTTGTGGCACATCTTCGTAAGTTAGATGAAATAGCTGCCCTGTTTACTAATAATCTGAGATCGCGCCACTTTTATATACTCAAAATATTTCCGTTCTCATTAAAGGGTGATGCTAAGAAATGGTTTAATTCTCTTGATCCTGCCTGTGTGCAAAGTCCCCAGGATATGATTTATTACTTCTCTGCTAAATATTTCCCTGCTCATAAGAAACAAGCTGCATTGAGGGAAATATACAATTTTTGTTGGGTTTCGTAGTAATTTCAAAAAAATTCCTACGCACACGCAAGATCATGTGATGTATAGCAACGAGAGGGGAGAGTGTTGTCTACGTACCCACACAGACCGACTGCGGAAGCGTTGAGACAACGTTGAGGAAGTAGTCGTACGTCTTCATGATCCAACCGATCAAGCACCGAAACTACGTCACCTCTGAGTTCGAGCACACGTACAGCTCGATGACGATCCCCGGACTCCGATCCAGCAAAGTGTCGGGGAAGAGTTCCGTCAGCACGACGGCGTGGTGACGATCTTGATGTACTACAGCAGTAGGGCTACGCCTAAACTCCGCTACAGTATTATCGAGGAATATGGTGGCTGGGGGCACCGCACACGGCTAAGGAATAGATCACGTGGATCAACTTGTGTGTCTCTGGGGTGCCTCTGCCTCAGTATATAAAGGAGCCAAGGGGGAGGGGGCCTCCGGCCAGGAGGAGGGCGCAGGAGGAGTCCTACTCCTCCCGGTAGTAGGACTCCCCCCCAATCCTAGTTGGACTAGGATTCCCCGAGGGGGAAAGAGAGAGAGGGGGGCCGGCCACCTCTCCTAGTCCTAATAGGACTAGGGGAGGGGGGAGGCGCGCGGCCACCTTAGGATGCCCCTTTCTCCTTTCCACTAAAGCCCATTAAGGCCCATATGGTTCCCGGGGGGTTCCGGTAACCTCCCGGTACTCCGGTAAAATCCCGATTTCACCCAGAACACTTCCGATGTCCAAATATAAGCTTCCAATATATCAATCTTTATGTCTCGACCATTTCGAGACTCCTCGTCATGTCCGTGATCACATCCGGGACTCCGAATAACCTTCGGTACATCAAAATGCATAAACTCATAATATAACTGTCATCGTAACCTTAAGCATGCGGACCCTACGGGTTCGAGAACAATGTAGACATGACCTAGACACGTCTCCGGTCAATAACCAATAGCGGGACCTGGATGCCCATATTGGCTCCTACATATTCTACGAAGATCTTTATCGGTCAGACCGCATAACAACATACGTTGTTCCCTTTGTCATCGGTATGTTACTTGCCCGAGATTCGATCGTCGGTATTCCAATACCTAGTTCAATCTCGTTACCGGCAAGTCTCTTTACTCGTTCTTGTAATACATCATCCCGCAACTAACTCATTAAGTTGCAATGCTTGCAAGGCTTAAGTGATGTGCATTACCGAGAGGGCCCAGAGATACCTCTCCGACAATCGGAGTGACAAAACCTAATCTCGAAATACGCCAACCCAACATGTACCTTTGGAGACACCTGTAGTACTCCTTTATAATCACCCAGTTACGTTGTGACGTTTGGTAGTACCCAAAGTGTTCCTCCGGTAAACGGGAGTTGCATAATCTCATAGTTATAGGAACATGTATAAGTCATGAAGAAAGCAATAGCAACATACTAAACGATCGGGTGCTAAGCTAATGGAATGGGTCATGTCAATCAGATCATTCTCTTAATGATGTGATCCCATTAATCAAATTACAACTCATTGTTCATGGTTAGGAAACATAACCATCTTTGATTAACGAGCTAGTCAAGTAGAGGCATACTAGTGACACTTTGTTTGTCTATGTATTCACACATGTATTATGTTTCCGGTTAATACAATTCTAGCATGAATAATAAACATTTATCATGATTATAAGGAAATAAATAATAACTTTATTATTGCCTCTAGGGCATATTTCCTTCAGTCTCCCACTTGCACTAGAGTCAATAATCTGGATTACACCGTAATGATTCTAACACCCATGGAGCCTTGGTGCTGATCATGTTTTGCTCATGGAAGAGGCTTAGTCAATGGGTCTGCAACATTCAGATCCGTATGTATCTTGCAAATATCTATGTCTCCCACCTGGACTAGATCCCGGATGGAATTGAAGCGTCTCTTGATGTGCTTGGTTCTCTTGTGAAATCTGGATTCCTTTGCCAAGGCAATTGCGCCAGTATTATCACAAAAGATTTTCATTGGACCCGATGCACTAGGTATGACACCTAGATCGGATATGAACTCCTTCATCCAGACTCCTTCATTTGCTGCTTCTGAAGCAGCTATGTACTCCGCTTCACATGTAGATCCCGCTACAATGCTTTGTTTAGAACTGCACCAACTGACAGCTCCACCGTTTAATGTAAACACGTATCCGGTTTGCGATTTAGAATCGTCCGGATCAGTGTCAAAGCTTGCATCAACGTAACCTTTTACGACGAGCTCTTTGTCACCTCCATATACGAGAAGCATATCCTCAGTCCTTTTCAGGTATTTCAGGATGTTCTTGACCGTTGTCCAGTGATCCACTCCTGGATTACTTTGGTACCTCCCTGCTAGACTTATAGCAAGGCACACATCAGGTCTGGTACACAGCATTGCATACATGATAGATCCTATCGCTGATGCATAGGGAACATCTTTCATATTCTCTCTATCTTCTGAAGTGGTCGGGCATTGAGTCTTACTCAATTTCACACCTTGTAACACAGGCAAGAATCCTTTCTTTGCTTGATCCATTTTGAACTTCTTCAAAATTTTGTCAAGGTATGTTGTTTGTGAAAGTCCAATTAAGCGTCTTGATCTATCTCTATAGATCTTAATGCCTAATATGTAAGCAGCTTCACCGAGGTCTTTCATTGAAAAACTCTTATTCAAGTATCCCTTTATGCTATCCAGAAATTCTATATCATTTCCAATTAATAATATGTCATCCACATATAATATCAGAAATGCTACAGAGCTCCCACTCACTTTCTTGTAAATACAGGCTTCTCCAAAAGTCTGTATAAAACCAAATGCTTTGATCACACTATCAAAACGTTTATTCCAACTCCGAGAGGCTTGCACCAGTCCATAAATGGATCGCTGGAGCTTGCACACTTTGTTAGCTCCCTTTGGATCGACAAAACCTTCTAGTTGCATCATATATAACTCTTCTTCCAGAAATCCATTCAGGAATGCAGTTTTGACATCCATCTGCCAAATTTCATAATCATAAAATGCGGTAATTGCTAACATGATTCGGACAGACTTAAGCATCGCTACGGGTGAGAAGGTCTCATCGTAGTCAATCCCTTGAACTTGCCGAAAACCTTTCGCGACAAGTCAAGCTTTGTAGACAGTAACATTACCGTCAGCGTCAGTCTTCTTCTTGAAGATCCATTTATTCTCAATTGCTTGCCGATCATCGGGCAAGTCAACCAAAGTCCATACTTTGTTCTCATACATGGATCCCATCTCAGATTTCATGGCTTCAAGCCACTTTGCGGAATCTGAGCTCACCATTGCTTATTCATAGTTCGCAGGTTCATCATGATCTAGCATCATGACTTCCATAAAGGGATTACCGTACCACTCCGGCGCGGATCTTATTCTGGTTGATCTACGAGGTTCAGTAGTATCTTGTTCTGAAGTTTCATGATCATTATCATTGACTTCCTCACTAACTGGTGTAGGTGTCACAGAAACGGTTTTCTATGATGTACTATTTTCCAATAAGGGAGCAGGTACAGTTACCTCGTCAAGTTCTACTTTCCTCCCACTCACTTCTTTCGAGAGAAACTCCTTCTCCAGAAAGTTTCCGAATTTAGCAACAAAAGTCTTGCCTTCGAATCTGTGATAGAAGGTGTATCCAATAGTTTCCTTTGGATATCCTATGAAGACACATTTCTCCGATTTGGGTTCGAGCTTATCAGGTTGAAGCTTTTTCACATAAGCATCGCAGCCCCAAACTTTCAGAAACGACAACTTTGGTTTCTTGCCAAACCACAGTTCATAAGGCATCGTCTCAACGGATTTTGATGGTGCCCTATTTAACGTGAATGCGGCTGTCTCTAGAGTGTATCCCCAAAACGATAGCGGTAAATCAGTAAGAGACATCATAGATCGCACCATATCCAGTAAAGTACGATTACGACGTTCGGACACACCATTACGCTGAGGTGTTCCGGGTGGCATGAGTTGCGAAACTATTCCACAATTTTTCAAATGTACACCAAACTCGTAACTAAAATACTCTCCTCCACAATCAGATTGTAGAAACTTTATTTTCTTGTTACGATGATTTTCAACTTCACTCTGAAATTCTTTGAACTTTTCAAATGTTTCAGACTTATGTTTCATTAAGTAGATATACCCATATCTGCTTAAATCATCTGTGAAGGTGAGAAAATAACGATATCCGCCACGAGCCTCAATATTCATCGGACCACATACATCTATATGTATGATTTCCAACAAATCCGTTGCTCTCTCCATAGTACCGGAGAACGGTGTTTTGGTCATCTTTCCCATGAGGCACGGTTCACAAGTACCAAGTGATTCATAATCAAGTGGTTCCAAAAGTCCATCAGAATGGAGTTTCTTCATGCGCTTTACACCGATATGACCTAAACGGCAGTGCCACAAATAAGTTGCACTATCATTATCAACTCTGCATCTTTTGGCTTCAACATTATGAATATGTGTGTTACTACTATCGAGATCCAACAAGAATAGACCACTCTTCAAGGGTGCATGACCATAAAAGATATTACTCATATAAATAGAACAACCATTATTCTCCGATTTAAATGAATATCCGTCTCACATCAAACAAGATCCGGATATAATGTTCATGCTTAACGCTGGCACCAAATAACAATTATTTAGGTCTAATACAAATCCCAAAGGTAGATGTAGAGGTAGCGTGCCGACTGCGATCACATCGACTTTGAACCGTTTCCCACGCGCATCGTCACCTTGTCCTTAACCAATCTTCGCTTGATCCGTAGTCCCTGTTTCGAGTTGCAAATATTAGCAACAGAACCAGTATCAAATACCGAGGTGCTACTGCGAACATTAGTAAGGTACACATCAATAACATGTATATCACATATACCTTTGTTCACCTTGCCATCCTTCTTATCCGCCAAATACTTGGGGCAGTTCCTCTTCCAGTGATCAGTCTGATTGCAATAGAAGCACTCAGTTTCAGGCTTAGGTCCAGGTTTGGGTTTCTTCTCTTGAGTAGCAACTTGCTTGCCGTTCTTTTTGAAGTTCCCCTTCTTCTTCCCTTTGCCCTTTTTCTTGAAACTAGTGGTCTTGTTGACCATCAACACTTGATGCTCCTTCTTGATTTCTACCTCCGCAGCTTTGAGCATCGCGAAGAGCTCGGGAATAGTCTTGTTCATCCCTTGCATATTATAGTTCATCACGAAGCTCTTGTAGCTTGGTGGCAGTGATTGAAGAATTCTGTCAATGATGCAATCATCTGGAAGATTAACTCCCAATTGAATCAAGTGATTATTATACCCAGACATTTTCAGTATATGCTCACTGACAGAACTGTTCTCCTCCATCTTGCAGCTATAGAACTTATTGGAGACTTCATATCTCTCAATCCGGGCATTTGCTTGAAATATTAACTTCAACTCCTGGAACATCTCATATGCTCCATGACATTCAAAACGTCGTCGAAGTCCCGATTCTAAGCCGTAAAGCATGGCACACTGAACTATCAAGTAGTCATCAGCTTTGCTCTGCCAGACGTTCATAACATCCGGCGTTGCTCCTGCAGCAGGCCTGGCACCCAGCGGTGCTTCCAGGACATAATTCTTCTGTGTAGCAATGAGGATAATCCTCAAGTTACGGACCCAGTCCGTGTAATTGCTACCATCATATTTCAACTTTGCTTTCTCAAGGAATGCATTAAAATTCAACGGAACAACAGCACGATCCATCTATCTACAATCAACATAAACAAGCAAGATACTAAGCAGGTACTAAGTTTCATGATAAATTTAAGTTCAGTTAATCAAATTAATTAAAGATCTCCCACTTAGATAGACATCCCTCTAATCCTCTAAGTGATCACGTGATCCAAATCAACTAAACCATAACCGATCATCACGTGAGATGGAGTAGTTTTCAATGGTGAACATCGTTATGTTGATCATATCTACTATATGATTCATGCTCGACCTTTCGGTCTCCGTGTTCCGAGGCCATATCTGTATATGGTTGGCTCGTCAAGTATAACCTGAGTATTCCGCGTGTGCAACTATTTTGCACCCGTTGTATTTGAACGTAGAACCTATCACACCCGATCATCACGTGGTGTCTCAGCACGAAGAACTTTCGCAACGGTGTCGGTGTACTAGAGTAGGGGTACCCTAGTATCCCGAACTTGTGCACGGGCAGTCGCAGCATCCCGCGGCAAGGCTTGCCGGGTGACCGCCAAGGTCCTCCGTGGTTCCTTTGGAGCCATTCAAGAACAAAGTGTTCAAGCCAAGAAGACAAGACCCCGGCAAGAGGAGCTTGCCGGGAAGGATAGCAAAAGCATCCCAAGACCCCGGCAAGAGGAGCTTGCCGGGAAGGCCACCCAAGGCATTTCAAGGAACTTACCGCGGCGCACCACGCGCCCCGGCAAGGCCCGGTGAGCGACAAGCTCCCGGACGCGACAAGTCAACAACCGCGGCAAGGCACTTTCCGCGGCAGGGCACCACTGTGCCCGCGCTCCAGCACATCCACCAACGTGTCACTCTGGGACCCTTCCAGGCGTACGTGGCTGGAGGCTGTGCAGCTTGCGGTGCGCGGTGGCAAGCGGCGCTGACAAAACCGCCATCGTGGCAAACGGTGGCGTCCCTGGCGGTCCCTTTTTGCACTGTTTAGGCGATGCAGACGGGCATTTAAAGCCCTTGTCCCCTGCCGTCAGGGTTAGGTACGATACATTGTAGCAGGTAGCTGTGCCTACCACAGCACCTTTCCATTTTTGCCCTTTACCTCCGTTGCCACCTGTCGGTAACCCCTTAAGCATATAAAAGGAGGCCCATGTGCAACGTAGAGGGGGGTTCGAACATTCACGCTCGGTCTCGCTAGCTGCTGGTGTGTACTGTAGCACTCCGCGCTCCCGAGCTAGAAATCAATACAAACCACAAAGCAGGAGTAGGGTTTTACGCATCCGTGCGGCCCGAACCTGGGTAAATCGCTCGCGTGCTTCGCCTCGATTTGCTCTTTGCACGATCTCCGCCCCCGCTGAACCGAAAGGGACCCGGTCCGCCGGTCCAATAGGTGCCCGTGGATCAGCACCCCGGCATCTTTGGCGCGCCAGGTAGGGGCGTCGACATTGTGTGAACCAGATCCGGCGTTCTCGTGAGCTAGATCTTCATCATCTTCATCAACATGCCGCCGAAGAAGAAGGTTTCGGAGGTAGCTGCTCCGTCCGCGCCGAGCCAACCACCGCCGGAGCAAACGGTTGGTGGGGCAGACACCGTCGGAAGAACGGGCGTCGACGAGGGAGCTTGCGGTGCTGCCAGGTCCAAGGACAGGGCTACGCTGCCCGTCGGCGGCGTGGTCGGTTCCCACAACGACCGGGCGCACTCCAAGACCTCTGCGTCCGTACATGCACCGCGCCCGTCTCAGGAGGCGCGGGACCGGCAGCGTCATGGTACTCATAGTACCATGCGTTTGCTAGACCAAGATCGAGCTGGTGGATCTCGGAGCGCTCGGGACCACCATGCACACCAGCATGCTGGCACGAGCGAGGCACGGTCGCATGGTCAGGATATTGCTCCTTCTATCGTAGTTAGAAGTCCGAGCATATCCCGCTCCTCGCACCGTTCGCCACCACCACCCGCCACTGCAGCAGAAGCTTTGGCGCGAGCTCAGCTGCTCCTAGACTACCCTCCAACGGCGGACAAGATCGACGATTGGAGGGCCACCATCCAGAGTCTCATCAGCTTCGCCAACGGCGACACTCCACGGCAGCCGAGCACGACACAGCCGCGGCAAGCTAGCCAGGCATGGGCCGGAGACGACAAGACTGGTGGGGGTGCAACTACTATGCACTCTCCGCCCCGAAGGCCAAGATCGCCGACTCGCCAGATCCACCTCGACAACGACTCCACCGCGTCGTCAGACCCGCGAGCTCGTTGCGATCAGCGCCAAGTTCTTCAAGAAAGACAACAAGAAGACGCTCGTACTCGCATCGAGCGCCGAAGGGAAGCGCGACATCAGTCAGACCAGCACGCTGGGCCCTCTGTTGACATGCATGCGCCAGGGGAACCAGGCGACTTGCCGTACGCGGTAGGTTGCCCTGCGTTCACTCGTGAGCTACGGCAAGTCCAGTGGCCCAGCACGAAGAATTTCAAACCAGATGTACCAGAGAAGTACGACGGCAAGATGCATCCGTCGGAGTTCCTCAGCATCTAGACCATCACGGTGCAGGCTGCCGGGGGGCGGGACGACAAGATCCTTGCCAACTACTTCCCGTTGGTGCTCAAGCCCAACGTCAGGTCCTGGCTCATGCACTTGCCGGACAACTCCATATCTTGCTGGGCTGACCTATGCCACCAGTTTGTCGGCGCCTTTACAGGTGGCCACAAACCTCATGGCCAAGAGAGCGACCTTCATCTGCTCGCCCAGAAGGAAGGGGAACCCCTGCGCAAGTACATTCAGAGGTTCAGTCGTGTACAGTATAACATCCCAAACGTCCACCCCGCCGCGGTCATCAGTGCGTTCCATTAGAACGTGCGTAACCGCAGGATGCGGGAGGAGATGGCGATGTGCAGGATCAGAGACGTCAGTGAGCTGTATGCCCTGGCCGACAAGTGTGCACGCGCTGAGGAAGGAAGGAAACTTTCATGAGAGAAGACCGGAGCAGAAGGATCAGACAGTGAGGATGCTGCCCCGACAAAGAGAAACCGGCGGCGGAACAGGAAGAAGAAAGGCAACGAGGTGCTAGTCGTTGAGCAGTCCGGCAACGAAGGTGGTGCCAAGAAAGCCAAAGTTGGTAGCTCCGGCAAGGAGGTTTCCGCGTGCACCAACTGCGAGGCTGTGGCGGCCGCCGACAAGCAGGACGGCACCGACAAGCAGTACTGCAAGATTCACCGCACCAAGGGCCATGACCTCCAGAGTTGCAAGAAGGTCGAGCAGCTTGTCCAGCAGCAAAAGTCTGAGTAGGAGCGGCGCGACAAGGAGAGGGCCCAAGGAGGTGCTAGAGAATCCGGCAAGAAGTGTGCCGGCCGGGGAGGGCGCCGCGGCAAGGCCAAGCAGCGGCAAGGAGACAGACCTTCCCGCGGCCACGACAATGATGAAGACGATGACGACGACGAAGACATGGATGATGTTGAGACCAGTGAGCAGGAGTTTCAGAAAGCCACAGAGGTCTTGTGCGTTGACGGCGGTGCTTCTCTGCATACCTCACACCGCCAACTCAAGCAGTGGGTGCGAGAAGTCAATGCAGCAGAGCCACCTGCCGAGTCGCGCAAGCTTCTGAAATGGTCCAGCACGCCTATCATCTTTGACATTGAGGACCACCCTGATCGCACAACTGCGGTCGGGTGCTTGCCGATGTTGGTTTCACCAACTATCCGCAACCTCAAGATCACTAAGATGTTAGTTGACGGCGGGGCCGTCTTGAACCTGATCTCCTCCGCTGTACTCCAGAAACTCCAGATCCCTGACAGCGAGCTCGAAGAAACCGGCACATTCCAAGGAATCAACCCGGGGAGGAGCAAGCCAAAGGGGAAAGTCACACTGCCAGTAACATTTGGCAGCGAGCTCAACTTCAGGACTGAGAGGGTCACATTTGACGTTGCCGATATTCCATTGCCTTACAATGGGATACTTGGCCGTCCAGCACTCGCCAAGTTCATGGCAGCCTCTCATTACGCATATAACATGCTCAAGATGCCAGGCCCGATAAGCGTCATCTCTGTCCCTGGCGACAAGAAGGAGGCTCTTATCTGTGCCGACAAGATTTACCGAGAAGCAGCAGCCGCAGCAGAACGCGAGTCACTTGCCGCTGAAGCTCCCGGGGGGAAGAAGACCAAGTCCGGCAAGAGTTCTGATGCCCACTCCGGCAAGCGCACCTCTTCGGAGTGCTGCGCTGCCGTCGAGGACGCACCATCGAGCTCCACCGGCAAGTGTAAGAAGACGATGGCAGCTCCGCCAGAGACGAAAAAGGTGTCCGCCAAGGAGGACGGCACTGGTGATACCTTCACCATCAGTGCCACTCTCGACCCTAAATAGGAAAGCGCGCTCGTAGCTTTCCTGCGGGCGAATGTCGACGTGTTTGCGTGGCAGCCGTCTGACATCCCCGGTGTTCCCAGGAAAGTGATTGAGCACCACCTTGCCATTTGTCCTCTTGCACGGCCCGTCAAGCAGAAGGTTAGGAAACAAGAAGTGGAGCGCCAAGAGTTCATTACAGAAGAGATCAAGAAGTTGGAAGCAACAGGCCTTGTCAGAGGAGTGCTCCATCCAACGTGGTTGGCCAATCCTATAGTCGTGCGCAAGGCAAACGGAAAATGGAGACTTTGTATCAATTTTACCGATGTCAACAAAGCTTGTCCCAAAGACCCATTTCCTTTGCCGCGCATTGACCAGATTGTTGACTCCACAGCCGGATGTGATTTGCTTTCATTTCTTGACGCATACTCAGGATACCATCAGATCTTCATGGCAGAAGAGGATGAAGAGAAGACCGCATTTATTACTCCATGTGGCACGTACTGTTTCATACGGATGACTTTCGGATTAAAAATGCTGGTTCAACATTTGCAAGAGTAGTCCATGTCGCCCTTGAGCCGCAAATACACAGAAATGTGGAAGCCTACATGGATGATATAGTGGTCAAGAGCAAGGACAGGGCAGCTCTGATCCAAGATTTAGACGAGACCTTTGCAAATCTACGCAAGATCAGCCTCAAGCTGAACCCAGAGAAGTGTGTGTTTGGAGTTCCCTCCGACAAGCTTCTCGGGTTCTTCGTGTCTCAGCGGGGAATTGAAGCCAATCCCGACAAGATCAAGGCCATTGAGCAGATTGAAGCACCCAAGTGCGTCAAGGATGTACAAAGACTTGCCGGTTGCGTGGCTGCTCTCAGCAGGTTCATCTCTCGGTCTGCTGAGCGCGCCCTGCCGTTTTTCAAATTATTGAAAAAGGCAGGTCCAATGAAATGGACTCCGGAAGCGGAGGCTGCGCTGCAAGACTTGAAGAGATACCTGTCCTCCCCTCCAATACTTGTCGCGCCTAAGCCACAAGAGAAGTTGCTGCTGTATATAGCGGCAACCAATCAAGTGGTTAGTGCTGCGTTAGTAGCAGAGAGGGAGGCAGATGACGAGCCCACAACCACGGCAAGCACATCCAGCGACAAGCAGGGGGCTTCCCCGACAAGCTCTGGTCCCGATAAAGATGGATCTGCGCAGAAGCAAGAGGAGATACAGAAGAAAATGGTGCAGCGCCCAGTTTACTTTGTCAGTTCCCTTCTGCAGGGGGCTAGGTCAAGGTACTCTGGCATGCAGAAATTGCTTTTCGGCCTCCTCATGGCCTCGAGAAAGCTGCGCCATTACTTCCAAGCACATGAGATCACAGTTGTCACTCGCTTTCCGCTGAAGAGGATATTGCAGAATCCAGAAGCGACAGGCAGGATTGTTGAGTGGGCACTGGAACTGTCAAGCTTTGGCCTCAAGTTTGAAAGTACTTCAACTATCCAGAGCAGAGCATTGGCATAATTTATAGCAGAATGGACGCCAACACCAGACGAAGAGATTCCAGAAACGAGCATCCCCGACAAGGAAGTAAGCAAAGAGTGGCTGATGTACTTTGATGGTGCCTTTTCGCTGCAGGGCGCCCGCGCTGGTGTGCTGCTTGTCGCACCCACCGGAGAGCACCTCAAGTACGTAGTCCAGATGCACTTTCCCAAGGAGCAAGCGACAAACAATACTGCAGAGTATGAAGGATTGCTTGCCGGTCTCAGGATCGCAGCAGACCTTGGGATCAAGAAGCTCATTGTCAGGGGTGACTCGCAGCTTGTTGTCCGCCAAGTAAACAAGAATTATCAGAGTCCTTTGATGGAAGCTTACGTTGACGAAGTGAGAAAGCTAAAAGAGCACTTTGACGGCCTACAAATGGAACATGTTCCAAGAGCTCAGAACGCCATTGCCGATGGTCTGTCAAAGTGCGCCGCACTTAAGTTACCTGTGGAACCAGGGATCTTTGTGCTCAAGCTGACTCAGCCGTCCGTAACGCCATCAACTGGACAGAGCAAGAAGAGGAAGTTGATTTTTGGTGACTATTTTCCGGCAGAGCTTCCCGAAGCCGCCGCCAAGAATCCCAAAATCAACGCCAAAAGCGCTGATGAGCAGTCTGCTCCGGCAAGCCCTAGGGTTTGTTTCGTTGAAGCAGAAGCTCCCGACAAGTTTTGCTCCGTCAAGCTTGCCAGGGAACGTCACGCTCCGGCAGACCCGCAGGTTCTTGCCGTAGAAGCGGATGTTCCCGCAGCAGCAGATTTGCCTTTAGTCCTTGTTGTCGAGCTGCAAGCTCCAGCATGGGCGCAGCAGATTGTCCGTTTCCTTCAGACAGGAGAACTTTCCGAAGAGCAAGAAGAAGCGGAAAGAGTAGCCCGGCAGTCAAGTATGTACCAGTTTGTCGACAAGACACTGTACAGAAAAAGACTCAACGGTGTGAAACTGAAGTGTATTCACCGGGAAGACGGACAAAAGCTGTTGGCAGAGATACATGGAGGCATATGTGGTCACCACATTGGCGCAAGAGCACTTGTTGGAAAAGCATTCCGGCAAGGTTTGTTTTGGCCAACAGCCCTCCAGGATGGAACTGCACAAGTAACCAAGTGTGAAGCGTGCCAATTCCATTCCAAGCAGATACACCAACTAGCTCAAGCTCTCCAGACGATCCCTTTATCCTGGCCATTTTCGGTCTGGGGGCTCGACATCCTCGGCCCCTTTCCCCGAGCTGTCGGGGGCTTTGAGTACTTGTACGTTGCAGTCGACAAGTTCACAAAGTGGCCGGAAGTGGAACCGGTGAGGAAGGTGACCGCATAGTCAGCAGTCAAGTTCTTCAGGTCGATTGTTTGCCGCTTCAGGATCCCTAACACGATAATCACCGACAACGGTACACAATTCACGAGCCGCACCTTCATGCAGTACGTCCAAGATCTTGGCGCCAAGGTCTGCTTCGCTTCTGTTGCTCACCCGAGAAGCAACGGTCAAGCGGAGAGGGCAAATGCTGAAGTGCTGCGCGGGCTCAAGACCAGAACTTTCGACAGGCTGCACAAGTGTGGAAGAAACTGGATCGAGGAGCTGCCGGTGGTTCTTTGGTCGATCAGGACGACGCCAAATCGAGCCACTGGCCAGACACCTTTCGCTCTAGTCTATGGAGCAGAGGCAGTTCTCCCCAAGGAACTCGTATACTGGTCACCTCGAGTGCTCGCTTATGATGAGCTCGAGCAAGAGCAGCTGCGACAAGATGACGCGCTGCTCCTTGGGGAAGACCGTCTTCAGGCTGCTGTGCGAGCTGCTCGCTACCAGCAAGCTTTGCGCCGCTACCATAGCCGCAAAGTTAACGCCAGAAGTCTCGAGGAAGGCGACCTTGTTCTTCGGCGTGTTCAGTCCGCCAAGAATTCCAACAAGTTGACGCCGAAGTGGGAAGGCCCTTACCGGGTGAAACGAGTCACTAGGCCTGGTGCAGTCCGCCTTGAGACCGAAGATGGCATTCCGGTGAGCAACTCCTGGAACATAGAGCATCTTCGTAAGTTTTACCCGTAAGGCGCGGTTGCCGGAATCTGTTCCGGCAACCACCTTCTGTACAAGTCTTGCCGCTGTTGCATGTAATCCTTTGTACAGAGCCGGGCGCAGACCCCGTGCGTAAATAAAGCTCATGTGCTCCGCACGATCTGTCGATCTCATGCTTTCCATTTTTTGGCATATATGATCTGACACTTTGTGCAGCACCTACTCCACGGTAAGCAATAACGAGCCGTAAAGCTCCATATTTGCATTGTCTCTTCTATCTTTTGAAAGGAAGGTTCCCCTCGCCCACAAGTTTGCCAGGGGGAAGGGAGAAGACGATGGTATGGACCAGGCGTCGTTCAAGGAAGTTTCGCCTTGCCGGGAAGCAAACAACAGAAAAGCTAAGTTGCCAAAGTTTGAGCAATCAAATTTTTTAAATTTTAAGTTATTTCCCTTGAACGACCGCACTTTTTATGGAAAACCTGTGCGCGGAGGAACCTACTCGTAGCTAGTTGCGCCCTTACTTTGTTTTGAGTCCGCTTAACAACTTAAGTGAGCTGCTAGCGCCCTTACTTTGTTTCGAGTCTGCTCAACAAATTAAGTGAGCTGCTAGCGCCCTTACGTTGTTTCGAGTCCGCTCGACAACTTAAGTGAGCTGCAACTAGTTGCGACAAGGTTTCTTGCCGGTAGCGGCACCGCCAGTAGGCTGCTGACGTTCCGCACTCAGCGCTCGCGGCTCTGGTGCCTGCACCGGCAAGTTCCCTAAAAGCGTAGGGTGAAAAGACATACAAAGGGAGGAGTCAAGTAAAGGGAGTAACGTTGCGACCATTGCCCAGAATAGAGTTATATTACAAATAGCTTGTCGCAACTCTAACAGATTGTTTTCATGACAAGATAAACAGCGACAAGGAAAGAAGAAATGGGCGGCCTAATCTACGCGATCGCCTTCGACCCTCTTGATCCCGCTCACCTTGTCCACAATGGGTGCGACAAGGGCCTTGAGCTCCTCAAGATCAGCCTCCAGCGGCAAGGTCCTGAGGATGTTGGTGAGGCGGAGGCCCGGATTGCGGAAGGCCACCTTCATCTACACTTTCTGGAGGGCTCCTGCGCAGATCTTGCGCGATTCGTCAGCCAATTGCTTGGGGATCCTCTCCCGGAGTCGCTGGAGGGCCGTCACCACGCCCTTGAAGAACAGGACGAGCTTGGCGCTTGGTTGGAGGTTGTCGTCGGAGGGATACCCAAGATCTTCCATCCCCAGCTGCGCCAGCTCCTTGTCGATATCTGTGGCGGCGTTCACCAGACTCTCCGTCCAGTGCGTCACAGTCTCCCTGAAGGCGTTCTGGGCGGCGACAGCGCTCTCCAACAGCGCCTTGTCGGCCTTGATTTCCTCCATCAAGGCCGCCTCCCGCTTCTTGGCACTGTCCAGAGTCTTGGTCAAAGTGGTTAGCTTCAACTCAAGATCCACGTTGGAGACCTTGGCGGCGCTGAGCTCTCTGCCCTTCTCGGCGAGACTGGCTTCTAGCTGCGCCACCTTCGTCTTCAACTCCTCCTTGGCGGCCTCGGCGGCGGCGGCGTCCTCCGTTTGCTTGAGGGCTCCGCCAAGTTTCTCCTCACGCGAGGCAAGCTCCTCCTCGTGGGCGTCAAGATTGACTTTCCGCTGCGCCAGCTCGCCCTCCTCCGCGGCTAGCTTCACAGCGGCAAGTCGCTGCCGCTCTTCGGCTTCGGCCTTCTCGAGGAGGAAGGCTTTCCGCGCTTTAGTGAGCTGCTCCCGCTCCTCCGCCAGGGATCGGAGGGATTCCCGGTGGAAACCCCCGAGCTCTTCTGCGCGCTTTTCGATGTCAGCCCCCGCCTTCGCGACAAGCGCCTCGCGGGACTCCAGCTTGGCTTGTCGCGCGCGGTAGAGCGACATCAACCTGCGCAGCAGCCGCTCTTCTTCGGGCTCGTTGCTGCTGCTGCTTGGCGCGTCGACCAGTGTCAAACCCGCGGAGGCAAGCACTTCTCCGTCGAAGATCTCCCCCTCAACCGGCGCTCTGGAGCTTGATGCCCAGGGAAGATTGATGAAGACGTCGTCGCCGGCCTTCAAATAGATGCCCGACTGGGGCTCCTTGGAGCTTGGCGCTGCGGCTTCGGCGGATGGGTCGGCGGTCGCGTAGCGCCCGGCGCTCCTGCGGCCTCTGGGCCATCAGTACGATCACCAGACCCCTCGCTAGTTGCTGTGGTGTCAGCCTTGGCGGCCTCTGCGCCGGCGGCATCTCCAGCACCGGCTGGTTCGTTGGCGGCGACCTCTGTCTCCGTCTGCTCCGCGGCGGATGGATCTGACGGCCGAAAAAGGGGGAAGAGTGAAGCAAAATCCAGCAAAAACTCAAGAAGATCAAAAGAAGAAGAACCCAAGGGGAGTTTTGAAGCAAGTGGAGTACCTGCACCAGGTTCTGCAGTTGTGGTCTCCGCCGTCGGGGGGCCGCTGGTGCTATCCCTCGCCGGAGAACCCTCCCTTGCCGGAGACTTCTCCCTTACCGGGAAGCCATCCCTTGCCGGAGAGTTCTCCCTTGTCGGGGGATTCTCCCTTGGCTCCTGGTGGGGCTGCTCGGCTCCTACACAAGTCAACAAGCAGATATCAGCAAAGACAAGTACCCATGCGCGCCTCACAGCGGAAAGTAAATCGGACACTTACGCTGGGGGCTGCTCTGGAGGAAAGTCGCCGGGTCCGGCAAGGTTGTCTCGGGCGCGCCACCTGCTGTCGCAGTGGGCTCGTCCTCGATGATGATCACCGGGGCCTTAGCTCTCTTTGCCGCTCTCTGGGCTAGAGTCCTAAAAAGGAACAAGTTCAGAAGAAAAGCAAGTGAGAAACAAGATCAACAGCAAGAATCGAAGAACTACAAGTACAACAAGATAAGCTTACTCTTCTTCTTCTTCCTCGTCAGAGCTGAACGCAGAGAAGTCGAAGTTTGGCGCGCGCCCGGCGCGAGGAGGCGGAGGAGAAGCCTCCCTTGGCCGCTTGGCGGGAGCAGTGGCGGCGGTCTGAGAAGACTCCGCCCCGGCTGTCGGCGCGGCGTGAGTAGCAGTAGGGACTGAAGCGGTGGTCCGGCTAGACTCCGCTCCAGTTGCCATCGTAGCACGAGGCGCTCCCGCGACAATGGTGTTTGCCGCGGTGGAGCGTGTCACGCGGCGCGGCGACTGTTGGCCCGCTTGCTGCTCCGCTATGTCGCCGACCTTGCGGAGACGCCTTCTTGGTGGGGACGGAGGCTTTGCCTGCAGCAAGCTGCTCGAAGATGAGGAGGAAGAGGAGTTGATTTCCAACGAGCCGCTCGTGTCTTTGGCGGGCTCGCTCGGCTCAGTGCCACGCGCGGCAAGCTCCTTCTTGCCGGCAGGCTCCCCTCGCTCGGCACGGCTTGCCGCCTCCGCTGCATCTGCTTCCTCCACAGTGAACCCGAACTCGCCCGCGGCTGCGGCTGCCACTGCCTCCTCCAGCCTAGTGGCGATGAGCGCCATCTCTGCATCCGTGGTGTCGCGGGTGAGGCCGTCCTTCTCGTCGGGGCGTATTGGCACTTCCACCAAGTCGTCGAAGAACAGCTGCACGACCTCGTCTGCAGGCTCCTGCCAAGTTGGCACAATCCCGTGCGATTCGCATTCCGGCATCATTGCACGGATGCGGTCGAGCGCGGAATTGTTGCACAACGGAACGACGCCCCCGGCAACCTGAACACCTCGGGATGTTGGGGGTCATACTTGAACAGCTCCTACGGCATTGCGTTGAGCTCCAGGACTGTGAAGTTGTAATTGAGGCCCGGCCGCAGCCTCATGATGTCTGCCGCGTTCTTGAACTCCCAAGTGGGCCTCCCCCGTTCCTACAGGGGGCGATGCGGCGGCGAAGGAAGTCTGCGCCAACAGCGCCAACAGTAAGCCCGGCAAGCCTCAGGTGCAGGATCCTGGTGACAGCAATCTTCAGCTTGTCGTCCTCCGGGGCCACGTCACTCCAATCGCTGCCGCGGGCTACTGGGGTTCGGCGCCGGGTGGTGAATGGCTGCGGGCTCTCCTCATCAATCCAGCACCAATCAGCTCTCCACTCCTCCCACTTGCCGCGGAATTCTCCCTTCAGATATGTTTCCTTCTTGCCGGACCTTGAGATCTAGGCGATCCCGCCGGACAGAGGCTCTCCTCTCTCTACTCGGGGGATGAAGAAGTGGTGGAAGAGGGCTACATTGGGAAGGACTCCGACAAAGTTTTCGCAGAGATGTGCGAAAACTGCCATGGTCAGGACGGCATTGGGGGTGAAGTCAAGAAGGTGGAATCCGTAGGTATTCATGATGTCGCAGAAGAAATCAGAGAAAGGCGGGCAGAGCCCGCAGTAGAAGAACAGAGCAAAAAAGGGGTATCCATTCGGAGCCTTCTTCCAAGCGGCGGCGGGGAGTACCTTTGTGCGCGGATGCGCGCGCGTCTCCGCCGACCAGAAAAGGTAATAGTCCTCCCTCAGGTCTTTCGCGCTAAGCTTGGGGGGGAAGACGGCCCACTCCTTCCGCAGCACCGCGAGCCGCTGCGCCTCGGTCGACTTCACGGCCTTCCCCTTGTCGGCTTTCGGAGCCATTGCGGAGGTGGTGGAGGAGGTCGACGGCGTTGGTGGCGCTGGTGGCGATGGGGGGCGGAGCGCTGCTCTCTCTCTCTCAGCTCAGGGAAGGCGAGGGAGCGGCGGAGGTTTCTGAGATTGGAAGCAGTAACGGGCGAATGGGCGAACTGCCCCTGTTTCCCCTGCTTATAAAGGGGGAGGGGGCGGACGTTCCACATTTCTGAATAAAGAAACCCCCACGATCTCTCCCACGACGCCGCGTTCGACGCGTGCCGTTCGGGGACGGCACGGCGGATACGGAGTAAGATACGGCGTAACCTAGGCCGCGCGTGCCCGTGCCCTATTTTGGGCCTGGCCCAACAGCGCTCGGCACCGTGTATGGCCCAGGCCCGGGGGCTCCTGTCGGTGTACTAGAGTAGGGGTACCCTAGTATCCCGAACTTGTGCACGGGCAGTCGCAGCGTCCCGCGGCAAGGCTTGCCGGGTGACCGCCAAGGTCCTCCGTGGTTCCTTTGGAGCCATTCAAGAACAAAGTGTTCAAGCCAAGAAGACAAGACCCCGGCAAGAGGAGCTTGCCGGGAAGGCTAGCAAAAGCATCCCAAGACCCCGGCAAGAGGAGCTTGCCGGGAAGGCCACCCAAGGCATTTCAAGGAACTTACCGCGGCGCACCACGCGCCCCGGCAAGGCCTGGTGAGCGACAAGCTCCCGGACGCGACAAGTCAACAACCGCGGAAAGGCACTTGCCGCGGCAGGGCACCACTGTGCCCGCGCTCCAGCACATCCACCAACATGTCGCTCTGGGACCTTTCCAGGCGTACGTGGCGGGAGGCTGTGCAGCTTGCGGTGCGTGGTGGCAAGCGGCGCTGACAAAACCGCCATCGTGGCAAACGGTGGCGTCCCTGGCGGTCCCTTTTCACATTGTTTAGGCAACGCAGACGGGCATTTAAAGCCCTTGTCCCCTGCCGTCAGGGTTAGGTACGATACACTATAGCAGGTAGTTGTGCCTACCACAGCACCTTTCCATTTTTGCCCTTTACCTCCGTTGCCACCTGTCGGTAACCCCTTAAGCATATAAAAGGAGGCCCGTGTGCAACGTAGAGGGGGGTTCGAACACTCACGCTCGGTCTCGCTAGCTGCTGGTGTGTACTGTAGCACTCCGCGCTCCCGAGCTAGAAATCAATACAAACCACAAAGCAGGAGTAGGGTTTTACGCATCCGTGCGGCCCGAACCTGGGTAAATCGCTCGCGTGCTTTGCCTCGATTTGCTCTTTGCACGATCTCCGCCCCCGCCGAACCGAAAGGGACCCGGTCCGTCGGTCCCATAGGTGCCCGTGGATCAGCACCCCGACAAACGGTGCATACTCAGGGAGAACACTTCTTGATAATTTAGTGAGAGATCATCTTATAATGCTACCGTCAATCAAAGCAAGATAAGATGCATAAAAGGATAAACATCACATGCAATCAATATAAGTGATATGATATGGCCATAATCATCTTGTGCTTGTGATCTCCATCTCCGAAGCACCGTCGTGATCACCATCGTCACCGGCGTGACACCATGATCTCCATCGTAGCATTGTTGTCGTCTCGCCAAGCTTGTGCTTCTACGACTATCGCTACCGCTTAGTGATAAAAGTAAAGCATTACATCGCGATTGCATTGCATACAATAAAACGACAACCATAAGGCTCCTGCCAGTTGCCGATAACTCGGTTACAAAACATGATCATCTCATACAATAAAATTCAGCATCATGTCTTGACCATATCACATCACAACATGCCCTGCAAAAACAAGTTAGACGTCCTCTACTTTGTTGTTGCAAGTTTTACGTGGCTGCTACAGGGCTTAAGCAAGAACCAATCTCACCTACGCATCAAAACACAACGATAGTTTGTCAAATAGACTCCGTTTTAACCTTCGCAAGGACCGGGCGTAGCCATACTTGGTTCAACTAAAGTTGGAGAAACTGTCACCCACAAGCCACCTATGTGCAAAGCACGTCGGGAGAACCGGTCTTGCGTAAGCGTACGCGTAATGTCGGTCTGGGCCGCTTCATCCAACAATACCGCCGAACCAAAGTATGACATGCTGGTAGGCAGTATGAGTTATATCGCCCACAACTCATTTGTGTTCTACTCGTGCATATAACATCAACATAAATAACCTAGGCTCGGATGCCACTGTTGGGTTTCGTAGTAATTTCAAAAAATTTCCTACACACACGCAAGATCATGTGATGTATAGCAACGAGAGGGGAGAGTATTGTCTACGTACCCACGCGGACCCACTGCGGAAGCATTGACACAACGTAGAGGAAGTAGTCGTACATCTTCACGATCCAACCGATCAAGCACCGAAACTACGGCACCTCCGAGTTCGAGCACACGTATAGCTCGATGACGATCCCCGGACTCCGATCCAGCAAAGTGTCGGGGAAGAGTTTCGTCAGCACAATGGCGTGGTGACGATCTTGTTGTACTACAACAGCAGGGCTACGCCTAAACTCCGCTACAGTATTATCGAGGAATATGGTGGCTGGGGGCACCGCACACGGCTAAGGAATAGATCACATGGATCAACTTGTGTGTCTCTAGGGTGCCTCTGCCTCAGTATATAAAGGAGCCAAGGGGGAGGGGGCCGCCGGCCAGGAGGAGGGCGCAGGAGGAGTCCTACTCCTCCCGGGAGTAGGACTCCCCCCCAATCCTAGTTGGACTAGGATTCCCCGAGGGGGAAAGAGAGAGAGGGGGGCCGGCCACCTCTCCTAGTCCTAATAGGACTAGGGGAGGGGGAGGCGCGCGGCCACCTTGGGATGCCCCTTTATCCTTTCCACTAAAGCCCATTAAGGCCCATATGGTTCCCGGGGGGTTCCGGTAACCTCCCGGTACTCCGGTAAAATCCCGATTTCACCCGGAACACTTCTGATGTCCAAATATAAGCTTCCAATATATCAATCTTTATGTCTCGACCATTTCGAGACTCCTCGTCATGTCCGTGATCACATCCGAGACTCCGAACAACCTTCGGTACATCAAAATGCATAAACTCATAATATAACTGTCATCGTAACCTTAAGCGTGCGGACCCTACGGGTTCGAGAACAATGTAGACATGACCTAGAGACGTCTCCGGTCAATAACCAATAGCGGGACCTGCATGCCCATATTGGCTCCTACATATTCTACGAAGATCTTTATCGGTCAGACCGCATAACAACATACGTTGTTCCCTTTGTCATCGGTATGTTACTTGCCCGAGATTCGATCGTCGGTATTCCAATACCTAGTTCAATCTCGTTACCGGCAAGTCTCTTTACTTGTTCTTGTAATGCATCATCCCGCAACTAACTCATTAAGTTGCAATGCTTGCAAGGCTTAAGTGATGTGCATTACCGAGAGGGACCAGAGATACCACTCCGACAATCGGAGTGACAAAACCTAATCTCGAAATACGCCAACCCAACATGTACCTTTGGAGACACCTATAGTACTCCTTTATAATCACCCAGTTACGTTGTGACGTTTGGTAGTACCCAAAGTGTTCCTCCGGTAAACGGGAGTTGCATAATCTCATAGTTATAGGAACATGTATAAGTCATGAAGAAAGCAATAGCAACATACTAAACGATCGGGTGCTAAGCTAATGGAATGGGTCATGTCAATCAGATCATTCTCTTAATGATGTGATCCCGTTAATCAAATTACAACTCATTGTTCATGGTTAGGAAACATAACCATCTTTGATTAACGAGCTAGTCAAGTAGAGGCATACTAGTGACACTTTGTTTGTCTATGTATTCACACATGTATTATGTTTCCGGTTAATACAATTCTAGCATGAATAATAAACATTTATTATGATTATAAGGAAATAAATAATAACTTTATTATTGCCTCTAGGGCATATTTCCTTCAATTTTGTGCAAATTGAAGAAGAGAGTCTCCCACAAGCTTGGGGGAGGCTTCTCAAAGTACTTAATGCTTTGCCTGATCATCCTCTTAAGAAACCTAAAATATTTGATATCTTGTATAATGGACTAACTGATGCTTCCAGAGATTACCTGGATAGTTGTGCAGGTTCTCTTTTCAGGGAAAGAACACCGGATGACGCTAAAATTTTATTGAATAATATGTTGGCAAATGAAAATAATTGGGCACCTCCTGAGCCACCTCCCGAGCCAACTCCTGAGCCAGCTCCTGAGCCAATTACTGAGCCTATTCCTAAAACAACTCCGAAGAAGAGAGGTGTTCTATTTCTTAGTCCCGAAGATATGCAAGAGGCAAAGAAATCTATGAAATAAAAAGGCATTAAAGCTGAAGATGTTAAGAATTTACCTCATATTGAAGAAATACATGGTCTTAATTTACCGCCTGTTGAAGAAGTATATGATCTCAATTACTTATTTACTGAAGAACCTCCCGATATCCCGACACAGGTAGTAAAGGTAAATTCTCTCTATAGATATGATAAAGTTGAAGTCCCTCCTACTAAAATTGCTAGTCAGTGCTTGGATGAGTTTAATGACTTTATGTTTAAGCAAGATGACTTTAATGCTTATTTTGGTAGACAATTGAAGCAGAATACCTTTATGATTAAACGCTTGAGTGATTATATGGATAATATTAGAGGTGAACCTAAACTTGTTAGCAAACATGCTTCTATGATTACCACTCAAGTAGAACAAGTACTTAAAGCTCAGAAAGAAATGCTTGATGAAATGAATAGTAAGAAAAATGATTATGCTGTTAGAGTGGCTACTAGAACTGGTAGAATGACTCAGGAACCTTTGTATCCTGAAGGCCACCCTAAGAGAATCGAGCAAGATTCTCAAAGAAATAATATTGATGCACCTAGTTCTTCTAAAAGGAAGAAAAAGAAAAATGATAGAACTGTGCAAACTTCTAGTGAACCTATTGCTGAACCACCTGATGACCCAAATGATATCTCTATGTCTGATGCTGAAACACAATCTGGTAATGAACATGAACCTAGTGAAAATGTTAATGATGATGTTCATGATGATGCTCAACCTAGTAATGATAATGATGTAGAAGTTGAACCTGATGTTGATCTTGATAACCCACAATCAAAGAATCAACGTTATGATAAAAGAGACTTCGTTGCTAGGAAACATGGTAAAGAAAGAGAACCATGCGTTCAGAAACCCATGCCTTTTCCTCCGAAACCATCCAAGAAAAAGGATGATGAGGATTTTGAGCGCTTTGCTGAAATGATTAGACCTATCTTTTTGCGTATGCGATTGACTGATGTGCTCAAAACAAATCCTTATGCTAAGTATATGAAGGATATCATTACTAATAAAAGAAAGATACCGGAGGCTGAAATTTCCACCATGCTTGCTAATTACACTTTTAAGGGTGGAATACCAAAGAAACTTGGAGATCCAGGAGTACCTACTATACCATGCTCCATTAAAAGAAATTATGTTAAAACTGCTTTATGTGATCTTGGAGCCGGTGTTAGTGTTATGCCTCTCTCTTTATATCGTAGACTTGACTTGAATAAGTTGACACCTACTGAAATATCTTTGCAAATGGCTGATAAATCAACTGCTATACCTGTCGGTATTTGTGAGGATGTGCCTGTTGTGGTTGCAAACATTACTATTTTAACGGACTTTGTTATTCTTGATATTCCCGAGGATGATAGTATGTCTATTATTCTTGGAAGACCTTTCCTTAATACTGCAGGGGCTGTTATTGATTGCAACAAAGGCAATGTCACTTTTCATGTTAATGGTAATGAGCATACGGTGCACTTTCTGAGGAAACAACCTCAAGTTTATAGTATCAACTCTATTGGAAAAATTCCATCGATTATATTTGGAGGTTTTGAATTTCCTCTTCCTACTGTCAAAAAGAAATATGATATACTTATTGTTGGGGATGTCCATATCCCCGTTGAGGTAACATAGTGTTATTCGAAATTTCTCCGGTTCCATGATTATCGGAATGAGTTTGTTAGCAAGACTTGATCAACCTTGTTAGTGGATTCTTTGTGATGAGCATGAGATGGATGAAACTAGAAGCACAACCTTCTGTACCCTCTTTATATTTTCTGTTCTTTAGTAGAAATAAAGTAAAATAGTATTTTTCTGTCTGTTTCTGACTTATCTGTGCAATATAAAAATATCCCGAAAATAAAAGTCCTCAGAATGCCAGGCCAATTTAATATGATTTTTTCGAGAATATTTAAGGATTTTTAGTGCAAAAATTACCGCGGGGGGAGCTGCCACCTGGTCACGAGGGTGGAGGGCGCGCCCCCTGCCTCGTGGGCCCACGCTGGCCCTCCTCCACTTATTCCTGTACCCATCTTCTTCCTCTGTCTCACACAAACCCGAAAAACCAACTCAAGCTCGTGTTCCAGCAACTTTTGCTGTGATTTTCGATCTCCTTGCTCAAAGCACCTCTCGCAAAACTGCTTGGGGAGATTGTTCCTTGGTATGTGACTCCTCCATTGGTCCAATTAGTTTTTTTCTAGTGCTTTATTCATTGCAAATTTGTGCTGCATAGGTGACCTTGTTCTTGAGCTTGCATGTCAAATATATATGGTTCCAAGTAGTTCTAATGCTTGATATATGCTCTAGGAACTTGTATGAGTAGTTGCTATCAATCTTATTGAAGTTGGTTCACTTTGTTTGAAGTTACTAAAAATTTCAGATTGTTTTGGAAATAATGAAGAGACTTTTGAGGGGATCGTCGAGCCTAAGTTCTAAGGAGAAACAAAAGGAAGAAGAACAGAAGCCCAAATTTAATCTGCCTCGTATCGCGGAGGTCCGGCCGTGTGAATGGCCTTCCGATGACTTCTTGAGAAGTGCCGGGATTTATGAAGATTTCTATCTATTGATTGAGAACGCCGGCGTCACCAACTTCCTCCACGACCAACGTCATCAGTATCTCTTACTCACAAATACTTTTGTGTAGAACTTCTACTTTTTCCCTAAGAAATCACCTCCAACAGTAGAGTTCCATTTATATGATGTTGCTAGGGAGATGACATTAGCTGCATTTTGTGAGGTTTGCAAAATACCTTTCGAGGGTTCTTTAGATGAACCACACCGTAATGAAGTGGAAGCTTATATTGACACTATCACTGTGGGAGAAACCAGGAAGGTTTCTGATGCAAGAATTACTAGCATACATTTCCCTGTTTTACGCTACTTTGCCTTATTTGCTAGTCGTTGCTTGATTGGTCGTGGGAACTGTGGGGACCTTAGTATTCCTGATATTATTATTTTGCTCCATGGTTTATACCGCAATAACTCTATTAGTATGGGTGGAATTGTTGCTAGACGGTTGAGTATGAACCGTACTAAGGGCCCCATCTTTGGAGGTATTTATGCTTCACGCCTAGCTGAACATTTTGAAATACCTATTAGGCATGAGGAGAAAGAAGAAACAGCGCTGCCCCGTTCTTATTTAGATTATAAGAGTATGGTAACGCATGATTTTCTTGTTAAGAATCACGAAGGGGCGCTTAAATATAAATTGTACTTTGATAAACATCACCCTGAGACTATTACTTTGCTTGCTCCCTCTTTGTTTCACTTGTCTGCAGGTACTTACATTGTTCCGTGGGCGGCTGTTCAAGCCTATCGGAATCCTGCACCAGCCTCGGAACCAGAGCCTCCACGAATGTCTGTTTATTCTTGGGATCCTGAGGCGGATGCCAGCCAGTGGCAGTCAGATTCCTCTTCATCACATTATGATCCCAACTATTCTTCATCGCAGTACGACCCCAGCTTCACCTACGGATATCAGCTAGGTTATCCCTGGCAATAGACCAACTTAGGCCAAAAGCCTAAGCTTGGCGGAGTACATATTTCCCACCGACATTACATTCATGTTCACACACACTCATTGCTAGATGTCGGTGCTCATACTCTTTCACTGTAATATCCATTCTAGTTTAGTTTCCTTTTTCCTGCTTTCTTCTTGTGTGTTTAATAAACCTTAAGAAAAACAAAAAAAATTAGTGTTAGTCTACTTTCCATGCTTGTAGTAGAATTAAAAAGAAAACCCAAAAATATTTCCTGTCCTTCTTTTGCTTGTTGGGAGCTTTCCAGTGTAAATAGTTTTTATTTTTGGTTTCCTTTCTTTGGGGGTCGAGAAGACTATATTGAAAATGCTAAGTGGCTCTTATATGCAAGATTGTTTATTTAACTTAGAGCCCATATTACTTGTCTTCTCTCTTGAGTTGAATTCTTGCAGATTCCAGCTTAGTCCAATGCACGTGCACTCTTATTATTATACACACCGTTCGGTCGTGCAAGTGAAAGGCAATAATGATGATATATGATGGACTCATTGGGATGAGAAAAGCTGGTATGAACTCGACCTCTCTTGTTTTTGTAAATATGATGATTCATCGTTCCTGATTCAGCTATTATGAAGTAAACATATTTGCAATGACATTTAGAGATTATAGTTGCTTGTGCCATGCTTGATTAGCTATGAGTTATAATGGTTAACCTTGCGTGCCAACATGCTATTGAGATGATTATGATGTGGTATGATAGCATGGTATCCTCCTTTAAATGAATTGAGTGACTCGACTTGGCACATGTTCACGCATGTAGTTGAATCAAATCAACATAGCCTTCATGATATTTATGTTCATGGTGGATTATATCCTACTCATGCTTATATTCGGTGTGAATTAATTTTAATGCATGTTTGCGGCTGTTGTCGCTCTCTCAGTTGGTCGCTTCCCAGTCTTTTGCTAGCCTTCACCTGTACTAAGCGGGAATACTGCTTGTGCATCCAAACTCCTTAAACCCCAAAGTTGTTCCATATGAGTCCACTATACCTTCCTATATGCGGTATCTACCTGCCGTTCCAAGTAAATTTGTATGTGCCAAACTCCAAACCTTCAAATGAAATTCTGTTTTGTATGCTCGAGCAGCTCATGTGCAACTATGGCTGCCTATATCTTCCATGCTAGGTGGGTTATTCTCAAGAGGAGTGGACTCCGCTCCTCATTCACGAGAAAGGGCCGGTAACCGGGATGCCCAGTCCCATGATCCAAAAAGATCAAAGCAAATCAAAATAATTAAACAAAACTCCCCCTGGGACCCATTGAATGTTGGAGGCACTCATTGTTTTGAGCAAGCCATGGATTGATGCTTGTGGAGGAGGTGGAGTATAAACCTTTACCATTCTGTTTCGGAACTGCCTATAATGCATGTAGTATGGAAGATACAACCATCTCATAGTTGTTGCGTTGACAGTGAAAGTATGCCGCTCAAAATATTATTTATCTCTATTTCAAAAATCGAGCTCTGGCACCTCTACAAATCCCTGCTTCCCTCTGCGAAGGGCCTATCTATTTACTTTTATGTTGAGTCATCACCCTTCTTATTAAAAAGCACCCGCTGGAGAGCACACTGTCGTTTGCATTCATTATGATTGGTTTATATTGGGTATGACTTGACTGGATCTCTTTTACCATGAATTACATTGTTTAGTCAGTCCTTGATCTTTAAAGGTGCTCTGCATTTATGCTTTGCGGTCTCAGAAAGGGCTAGCGAGATACCATTTTGTTATATCATGTTATGATTATTTTGAGAAAGTGTTGTCATCCGAGTTTTATTATTATGGCTCGCTAGCTGATTGTGCTATTGATATGAGTAATTGTGAGACCTATGTGTTATTGTGAGTATGGTTAGTTCATAATAATTGCTGAAACTTGAATGCTGGCTTTTCATGTTTACAACAACAAGAGTAAATAGAGTTTGTAAAAGTTTTTCTTTTTCTCTTTCAGTTTGTCAACTGAATTGCTTGAGGACAAACAAGGGTTTAAGCTTGGGGGAGTTGATATGTCTCCGTCGTATCTACTTTTCCAAACACTTTTGCCCTTGTTTTGGACTCTAACTTGTATGATTTGAATGGAACTAACCCGGACTGACGCTGTTTCCAGCAGAATTGCCATGGTGTTGTTTTATGTGCAAAAAACAAAAGTTCTCGGAATGACCTGAAACTCCACGGAATATCTTAGAATAAATAATAAAAAATCCTCGCCAAAGATGAAGACCAGGGGGCCCACACCCGGTCCACGAGGGTGGGGGGCGCGCCCCCCTACCTCGTGGGCCCCCTGGTGGCCCTCTGACGCCAACTCCAACTCCATATATTGGCTTTCAAGGAGAAAAAAATCAGAGAGAAAGTTTCATCGCGTTTTACGATACGGAGCCGCCGCCAAGCCCTAATCTCTCTCGGGAGGGCTGATCTGGAGTCCGTTTGGGGCTCCGGAGAGGGGGATTCATCGCCGTCGTCATCATCAACCATCCTCCATCACCAATTTCATGATGCTCACCGCCGTGCATGAGTAATTGCACCATAGGCTTGATGGACGGTGATGGGTTGGATGAGATTTATCATGTAATCGAGTTAGTTTTGTTAGGGTTTGATCCCTAGTATCCACTATGTTCTGAGATTGATGTTGCTATGACTTTGCTATGCTTAATGCTTGTCACTAGGGCCCGAGTGCCATGATTTCAGATATGAACCTATTATGTTTTCATGAATATATGTGAGTTCTAGATCCTATCTTGCAAGTCTATAGTCACCTACTATGTGTTATGATCCGGCAACCCCGAAGTGACAATAATCGGGACCACTCCCGGTGATGACCATAGTTTGAGGAGTTCATGTATTCACTATGTGTTAATGCTTTGTTCCGGTTCTCTATTAAAAGGAGGCCTTAATATCCCTTAGTTTCCAATAGGACCCCGCTGCCACGGGAGGGTAGGACAAAAGATGTCATGCAAGTTCTTTTCCATAAGCATGTATGACTATTTACGGAATACATGCCTACATTATATTGATGAACTGGAGCTAGTTCTGTGTCACCCTATGTTATGACTGTTACATGATGAACCACATCCGACATAATTATCCATCGTTGATCCGGTGCCTACGAGTTTTCCATATACTGGTTTACGCTTATTTACTTTTCTGGTGCTACTGTTACAATCACTACAAAAATACCCAAAACATTACTTTTGCTGTCTTTACTTTGTTACCGTTATCACCACTATCATATTACTTTGCTACTAAAAACTTTGCTGCAGATACTAAGTTTCCAGGTGTGGTTGAATTGACAACTCAGTTGTTAATACTTGAGAATATTGTTTGGCTCCCCTTGTGTCGAATCAACAAATTTGGGTTGAATACTCTACCCTCGAAAACTGTTGTGATCCCGTATACTTGTGGGTTATCACACTCTGATCACTCGTTGCTAGATGAAGTCATAGATAGATCTTGGTGAAACCGTAGAATTTTTTTTATTTTCTGCAACATTCCCCAACAGTGGCATCATGAGCCAGGTTTATGCGTAGTTCTCTTGGCACGAGTAGAACACAATTTGTTGTGGGCGTAGATGTTGTTAACTTTCTTGCCGCTACTAGTCTTATTTTGCTTCAGCGGTATTGTGGGATGAAGTGGCCCGGACTGACATGCACTAGTTGCATAAGGTGGCGAGCGGGTGTCTGTCTCTCCCACTTTAGTTGGAGCGGATTCGACGAAAAGGGTACTTATGAAGGGTAAATAGAAGTTGACAAATCACGTTGTGGCTTTTACATAGGTAAGAAAACGTTCTTGCTAGAACCCTATTGCAACCACGTAAAAATTGCAACAACAATTAGAGGACGTCTAACTTGTTTTTGCAGCAAGTGTTTTGTGTTGTGATATGGCCAAAGTTGTGATGAATGATGAATGATATATATGTGATGTATGAGATCATGTTCTTGTAATAGGAATCACGACTTGCATGTCGATGAGTATGACAACCGGCAGGAGCCATAGGAGTTGTCTTTATTTTTTGTATGACCTGCGTGTCATTGAGAAACGCCATGTAAATTACTTTACTTTATTGCTAAACGTGTTAGCCATAGTAGTAGAAGTAATAGTTGGCGAGCAACTTCATGGAGACACGATGATGGAGATCATGATGATGGAGATCATGGTGTCATGCCGGTGAAAAGATGATCATGGAGCCCCAAGATGGAGTTCAAGGAGCTATATGATATTGGCCATATCATGTCACTATTATTTGATTGCATGTGATGTTTATCATGTTTTTGCATCTTGTTTACTTAGAACGACGGTAGTAAATAAGATGATCCCTCAAAATAATTTCAATAAAGTGTTTCCCCTAACTGTGCGCCATTGCGACAGTTCGTTGTTTCGAAGCACCACGTGATGATCGGGTGTGATAGATTCCAACATTCACATACAACGGGTGTCAGACAGATTTACACATGCAAACACTTAGGTTAACTTGACGAGCCTAGCATGTACAGACATGGCCTCGGAACACAAGAGACCGAAAGGTCGAACATGGGTCGTATGAAAGATACGATCAACATGGAGATGTTCGCCGATGATGACTAGTCTGTCTCACGTGATGATCGGACACGGCCTAGTCGAGTCGGATCATGTTTCACTTAGATGACTAGAGGGATCTCTAATCTGAGTGGGAGTTCATTAAATAATTTGATTAGATGAACTTAATTATCATGAACTTAGTCTAAAAATCTTTGCATAAATGTCTTGTAGATCAAATGGCCAACGCTCATGTCAACATGAACTTCAACGCGTTCCTAGAGAAAACCAAGCTGAAAGATGATGGCAGCAACTATACGGACTGGGTCCGGAACCTGAGGATCATCCTCATAGCTGCCAGGAGACAATATGTCCTAGAAGCACCTCTAGGTGAAGCACCCATCCCAGAGAACCAAGACATTATGAACGCTTGGCAGCAGCGTGCTGATGATTACTCCCTCGTTTAGTGCGGCATGCTTTACAGCTTAGAACCGGGGCTCCAAAAGCGTTTTGAGCAACACGGAGCATATGAGATGTTCGAAGAGCTGAAAATGGTTTTCCATGCTCATGCCCGGGTCGAGAGATATGAAGTCTCTGACAAGTTCTACAGCAGTAAGATGGAGGAAAATAGTTCTGTCAGTGAGCACATACTCAAGATGTCTGGGTTGCACAACCGCTTGTCCCAGCTGGACATTAACCTCCCAGACGAGGCGGTCATTGACAGAATCCTTTAGTCGCTCCCACCTAGCTACAAGAGCTTTGTGATGAACTACAATATACAGGGGATGGAAAAGACCATTCCTGAAGTATTTTCAATGCTGAAATCAGCGGAGGTAGAAATCAAAAAGGAACATCAAGTGTTGATGGTCAATAAAACCACCAAGTTCAAGAAAGGCAAGGGTAAGAAGAACTTCAAGTAGGACGGCAAGGATGTTGCCGCGCCCGGTAAGCCAGTTGCCGGGAAGAAGTCAAAGAATGGACCCAAGCCTGAGACTGAGTGCTTTTATTGCAAAGGGAAGGGTCACTGGAAGCGGAACTGCCCCAAATACTTAGCGGACAAGAAGACCGGCAACACTAAAGGTATATGTGATATACATGTAATTGATGTGTACCTTACCTGTGCTCCTAGTAGCTCCTGGGTATTTGATACCGGTGCCGTTGCTCATATTTGTAACTCAAAGCAGGAGCTGCGGAATAAGCGGACACTGGCGAAGGACGAGGTGACGATGCGCGTCGGGAATGGTTCCAAGGTCGATGTGATCGCCGTCGGCACGCTACCTCTACATTTACCTACGGGATTAGTTTTAAACCTCAATAATTGTTATTTAGTGCCAAGTTTGAGCATGAACATTGTATCTGGATCTCGTTTAATACGAGATGGCTACTCATTTAAATCCGAGAATAATGGTTGTACTATTTATATGAGAGATATGTTTTATAGTCATGCTCCGATGGTCAATGGTTTATTCTTAATGAATCTCGAACGTGATGTTACACATATTCATAGTGTGAATACCAAAAGATGTAAAGTTGATAACGATAGTCCCACATACTTGTGGCACTACCGCCTTGGTCACATTTGTGTAAAGTGCATGAAGAAGCTCCATGCTGATGGACTTTTAGAGTCTCTCTATTATGAATCATTTGACACATGCGAACCATGCCTCATGGGAAAAATGACCAAGACTCCGTTCTCCGGAATAATGGAGCAAGCAACCAGCTTATTGCAAATCATACATACTGATGTGTGCGGTCCAATGAGCGTTGAGGCTCGCGGAGGATATCGTTATGTTCTCACTCTCACTGATGACTTGAGTAGATATGGGTATGTCTACTTGATGAAACACAAGTCTGAGACCTTTGAAAAGTTCAAGGAATTTCAGAATGAGGTAGAGAATCAACGTGACCGAAAAATAAAGTTCTTATGATCAGATCGTGGAGGAGAATATTTAAGTCACGAATTTGGCACACACTTAAGGAAATGTGGAATCGTTTCACAACTCACGCCGCCTGGAACACCTCAACATAACGGTGTGTCCGAACGTCGTAATCGCACTCTATTGGATATGGTGCAATCTATGATGTCTCTTACTGATTTACCGCTATCATTTTGGGGATACGCTCTACAGACAGCTAAATTCACTTTAAATAGGGCATCGTCTAAATCCGTTGAGACGACACCGTATGAATTATGGTTTGGGAAGAAACCTAAACTGTCGTTTCTAAAAGTTTGGGGATGCGATGCTTATGTCAAGAAACTTCTACCTGAAAAGCTCAAACCCAAGTCGGAAAATGCGTCTTCATAGGATACCCTAAGGAAACCATTGGGTATACCTTCTACCTTAGATCCGAAGGCAAGATCTTTGTTGCCAAGAACGGATCCTTTCTGGAAAAAGAGTTTCTCTCGAAAGGAGTAAGTGGGAGGAAAGTAGAACTCGATGAAGTACTGCCTCTTGAACCGGAAAGTAGTGCAGCTCAGGAAAATGTTCTTGTGGTGCCTACGTCCACTAGAGAGGAAATTAATGATGATGATCAAGGTACTTCGAATCAAGTTGCTACTGAACTTCGTAGGTCCACAAGGGCACGTTCCACACCAGAGTGGTATGGCAACCCTGTCCTGGAAATCATGTTGTTAGACAACGGTGAACCTTCGAACTATGAAGAAGCGATGGCGGGCCCAGATTCCAACAAATGGCTTGAAGCCATGCAATCCGAGATAGGATCCATGTATGAAAACAAAGTATGGACTTTGACAGACTTGCCCGATGATCGGCGAGCGATAGAAAACAAATGGATCTTTAAGAAGAAGAAGGACGCGGATGGTAATGTTACCATATATAAAGCTCGACTTGTCGCTAAGGGTTATCGGCAAGTTCAAGGGGTTGACTACGATGAGACTTTCTCTCCCCTAGCGAAGCTGAAGTCCGTCCGAATCATGTTAGCAATTGCCGCATACTATGATTATGAGATATGGCAAATGGACGTCAAAACGACATTCCTTAACGGTTACCTTAAGGAAGAACTGTATATGATGCAGCCGGAAGGTTTTGTCGACCCTAAGAATGCTAAAAAGGTATGCAAGCTCCAGCGATCCATTTATGGGCTGGTGCAAGCATCTCGGAGTTGGAACATTCGCTTTGATGAGATGATCAAAGCGTTTGGGTTTATGCAGACTTATGGAGAAGCCTGCGTTTACAAGAAAGTGAGTGGGAGCTCTGTAGAATTTCTCATATTATATGTAGATGACATACTTTTGATGGGAAATGATATAGAACTTTTGGACAACATTAAGGCCTACTTGAATAAGAGTTTTTCAATGAAGGAGCTTGGAGAAGCTGCTTATATATTAGGCATGAAGATCTATAGAGATAGATCAAGACGCCTCATAGGTCTTTCACAAAGCACATACCTTGATAAGATATTGAAGAAGTTCAATATGGATCAGTCTAAGAAGGGGTTCTTGCCTGTGTTGCAAGGTGTGAAATTGAGCTCAGCTCAATGTCCGACCATGGCAGAAGATATAGAAGAGATGAGTGTCATCCCCTATGCCTCAGCCATAGGGTCTATTATGTATGCCATGTTGTGTACCAGACCTGATGTAAACCTTGCCGTAAGTTTGGTAGAAAGGTACCAAAGTAATCCCGGCAAGGAACACTGGACAGCGGTCAAGAATATCCTGAAGTACCTGAAAAGGACTAAGGACATGTTTCTCGTTTATGGAGGTGACGAAGAGCTCGTCGTAAAGGGTTACGTCGACGCTAGCTTCAACACAGATCTGGATGACTCTAAGTCACAAACCGGATACGTGTATATGTTGAATGGTGGAGTAGTAAGCTGGTGTAGCTGCAAGCAGAGCGTCGTGGCAGGATCTACATGTGAAGCGGAGTACATGGCAGCCTCGGAGGCAGCGCATGAAGCAATTTGGGTGAAGGAGTTCATCACCGACCTAGGAGTCATACCCAATGCGTCAGGGCCGATCAAACTCTTCTGTGACAACACTGGAGCTATTACACTTGCCAAGGAGCCCAGGTTTCACAAGAAGACCAGGCACATCAAGCGTCGCTTCAACTCCATTCGTGAAAATGTTCAAGATGGCGACATAGAAATTTGCAAAGTGCATACGGATTTGAATGTCGCAGATCCATTGACTAAACCTCTTCCGAGAGCAAAACATGATCAACACCAGAACTCTATGGGTGTTCGATTCATCACAATGTAACTAGATTATTGACTGTAGTGCAAGTGGGAGACTATTGGAAATATGCCCTAGAGGCAATAATAAAAGGATTACTATTATATTTCCTTGTTCATGATAATTGTCTTTTATTCATGCTATAATTGTGTTATCCGGAAATTGTAATACATGTGTGAATACATAGACACCAATATGTCCCTAGTAAGCCTCTAGTTGACTAGCTCGTTGATCAACAGATAGTCATGGTTTCCTGACTATGGACATTGGATGTCATTGATAACAAGATCACATCATTAGGAGAATGATGTGATGGACAAGACCCAATCCTAAGCATAGCACAAGATCGTATAGTTTGTTTTCTAGAGCTTTTCCAATGTCAAGTATCTTTTCCTTAGACCATGAGATCGTGTAACTCCCGGATACCGTAGGAGTGCTTTGGGTGTACCAAACGTCACAACATAACTGGGTGACTATAAAGGTATACTACGGGTATCTCCGAAACTGTCTGTTGGGTTGACACGGATCGAGACTGGGATTTGTCACTCCGTATGACGGAGAGGTATCTCTGGGCCCACTCGGTAATGCATCATCATAATGAGCTCAAGGTGACCAAGTGTTTGGTCACGGGATCATGCATTACGGTACGAGTAAAGTGACTTGCCGGTAACGAGATAGAATGAGGTATTGGGATACCGACGATCGAATCTCGGGCAAGTAACATACCGATTGACAAAGGGAATTGTATACGGGGTTGCTTGAATCCTTGACATCGTGGTTCATCTGATGAGATCATCGAGGAGCATGTGGGAGCCAACATGGGTATCCAGATCCCGCTGTTGGTTATTGGCCGGAGAGCCGTCTTGGTCATGTCTACATGTCTCCCGAACCCGTAGGGTCTACACACTTAAGGTTCAGTGATGCTAGGGTTGTAGAGATATGAGTATGCAGTAACCCGAAAGTTGTTCGGAGTCCCGGATGAGATCCCGGACGTCACGAGGAGTTCCGGAATGGTCTGGAGGTAAAGAATTATATATGGGAAATCGAGTTTCGACCATCGGGAAAGTTTCGGGGGTCACCGGTATTGTACCGGGACCACCGAAAGGGCCCGGGGTCCACCGGGTGGGGCCACCTATGCCGGAGGGCCCCATGGGCTGAAGTGGGAGGGGAAACAGCCCCTAGTGGGCTAGTGCCCCCCCCCTTGCCCCCCCCTACACCTAGGGTTGGGAACCCTAGGGGAGGGGGCGCCTCCACTTGCCTTGGGGGGCACTCCACCCCCTTGGCCGCCGCCCCCCTAGGAGATCCCATCTCCTAGGGCTGGCGCCCCCCTTGGGCACCCTATATATAGAGGGGGGGAGGGAGGGCAGCCGCACGCATGCCCCTGGCGCCTCCCTCTCCCACTCCAACACCTCCTCCTCCTCCGCAGAGCTTGGCGAAGCCCTGCCGGAGTACTGCCTCTCCATCACCACCACGCTGTCGTGCTGCTGCTGGAGCCATCTTCCTCAACCTCTCCCTCCTCCTTGCTGGATCAAGACGCGGGAGACGTCATCCGCGCCGTACGTGTGTTGAACGTGGAGGTGCCGTTCGTTCGGCGCTAGGATCTCCGGTGATTTGGATCACGACGAGTACGACTCCCTCAACCCCGTTCTCTTGAACGCTTCCGCTCGCGATCTACAAAGGTATGTAGATGCACTCCGATCACTCGTTGCTAGATGAACTCATAGATAGATCTTGGTGAAACCATAGAAATTTTTTTATTTTCTGCAACGTTCCCCAACACATGGAACCAATCAAATACGTGTAGGTATGACATGGTGCTATTTTTAATCTCTTGTGGATGTCAATATTTTTCTACAGTTACATATATACAACTGAATCACAAAGTTAAAAAATGATTAGGTACACCATAGAATAGTCTCACATCTTGGTTTATTTATTACCCTGTTTAAATATGAACCGACATGCTTGTCAAATTTATAATTTGTTGTTTGCTTGCCTCAAGGCAATCTCTCTCTCTCTCTATCTATCTATCTCTCTCTCTCTCTCTCTCTCTCTCTCTCTCTCTGTGTGTGTGTGTGTGTGTGGACAGAAACACTCCCATACCTGAGGTCTCAGTTAATGTACAGTGATTTAGTTACTTTCAGATTTTGGTATTTTTTGAGAAGTGCTACACAAATATGAACGAAAGGAGCTTGTATTTGATGTAATAGTCTAGGAAGTTTTATTTAAGGTATCATCCATGTCAACGAAAAATAGTACTACACGTGTGAATTAAAGGCACCTATGACATACAAAGTACTACAATAAAATCGGAGGGCTGGGGAAGTGTTGGAATGGAGCCTCGCCCCCATGCGTTATGCTCTGTCCAAGTACGTGCTCATGTTCACCGCATCTACATACTGGATGAAACCTTTTGCTAATTGTGAAGTATGTGCAAGTCAGTATTGAACGCTTTGTATTATTGTTCCATGCAGTAGTTTAGGTGGGAATTATATTGATGATTTCATTTTACCTTCATATCTGCTGAATTTTCTTACCAAACACAAAAGTTTTGTGTCTTGAGTTGTTGATAGAAGTGAACATAATTCATGAAACAATCCTAATACTCTGAAAATATTTTTATGGTTCGGTATTCCTATGAGAGGTGTGAGTGGAGACGGAAATGAGTGGATTAACACGTGGAGCAACTGCTGCCTATGAGGCGAGTGAGTGGAGACGGCCAGGTCTGTGCGGCGGAGGGGCTATAGAAGCTCGAACGAAAGATTAATATTGTTTTGATAGAATGTGCTTTCAAAATTTTGTCTTGACTGCAACACTGCAGTTGTTTTTTTGGTATGTATAGTAAGCATATAGGTGTCAATTTTGGAGCAGATGATAGATTGTTGTTGTGGTGATATGATATTTTCATGACTATTCATATCAATGATTATGCTTGCCCCCATGAGAAACACACGAAGAAGAAAAGATTGTGAGATAGGGAGGGGAAGAGAAAGATGACGAGAAGATGCATTTATCTACCCCATCACAAGAATGAAATATAATCACATGTCAATTGTCTATCACTCCCATATCACATGACATTTCTCTTTGTATATACATTTTTAGTAGCATATTTTTGTTGTGTATATATTTTGTTAGCCCGTGGCAACGCAAGGGCATTCTACTAGTAGATAGTAGAGAAACACATCTTGACAACAACACATACTCGTAAACAGCAGCACATCTCATGAGCAACAACACTTATTTGTCGTAATTTTGGACGTCAATTAACATTGATATATATAGCCATATAAGGAATGAGGCAATTCTAGACATTAATCACCTAGATATGTATCATGTATGGGATTCTGGACATGGGATTCTAGCTTCGTCATGGGCTAGCTGCGGGATTTATGGAAGAAAATGTTTAATATGTGGATAAATAATACTTAAGACCAATTTATAAAATTATATGCGGATACATGGTACACGGGTATGGGTTATACTAAACCATACACATACCCACTATACCCGATGTGTTTCAAATTTCCTATTTATGTACCCATGGGTATTTTTTTAACCCATACCCTTGCCATAATAGGAGTTTTACCCGCTGGGTACACGGGTAATGGGTACCCATTGCCATCCCTAATCCTAGAAAGTACATCTAATACTGAAATAAAAGTATAGAAGATAGCGAGGTGCATGCGATGATTTCGCCAATCTTGATATTTCACAACTTCAGCCTTTGGTTCATGCGATATTAGTGTGCATGTGGTGTACTTTGTCTCCTTGCATCCACATTGCGCTCCATGTTTCTAATAAAAAAAGACTTTGCACTTGAAATTTTGTAACATGTAAAACATAGATTGTGTTAATGTACTCCGAAGATTTTAAGTTGTCCATAATTTACCAAGGATAAAATTTTGAAATTAAACAACTTCTGAGTTGCGCTCCTATCGGTAGCGCCACATCCATAGTATCCCTAGACATGTTATCGATCGCATTCGTACAGGATGAGAGGACATTCAACCACTCCAAATCTACTACCAACTGACAAACTGATAAGCAACATCATGTGAAATGCCTTAAGTGGAACAGACAACCATAGCTAGAAACATCCTTTCGTTGCACTAAAGATTGAGTTGAGGCCCTAAGTAGTTCACTTTTTACATACAGTCCATTGAGTTTTTTGTGTACTAGGGGCAAAAGGATGAGAAATGGAATCCCTACAAGCATATTTGCACATAAAATTTTGCGAAAACACGGAACACACAACACAGAGAACAGAGACCAAAGGTTTTTTTCTTTCTCCACTTGCAAATCAAATCTCTGCAACCCTATAACCTACAAACTGTAGGAGCGTCGCTTAAAGACCATACCACTAAAAAGAGTGGAAATAGAGTGTCAGAATTGGATGAAATTGCAGAACTGAAGTTTTTGATGGGTCAAACCTTATGGGCACGTTTCACTCATCTCCCATTGCAAGCTCTAGTGTGTAATCATCTCTATCCTGAAATAGAAAGACGGATCGGTTTCATCTTAGGAAAGCTCGAAAGATGCACATATTTAAGAGGGGTATCAATAACACTGACTTGGCTGATAGCCATAGCTATTAGCTTCCTAGAACAAGGAACCGCAGTTTTCGAACAAGAAAAGGTTGGCAATACTTACAACAGGCCCTGGTGCAAAATATATTCCAAACTGGAGCCAATATACCTATACATTGAGAATTTGAGATAGACCATTGTTAATGGTGCAATCATCAGTATTTAGAAGAATATTTCATAGTTCCTAATACATATTTGAACTAGAAAATTCTTAGAACTCAGAAGGCGGCTAAGAGAATTGCTTGCCTTGTCTTTATCTTGAGCTTCAACCTCCAGATAAGAGGATGGGTAACCAACACATAACAATGCATAGCCCTAAAAAGGAAGCCATACAAATGCAACATCAATAGGATTTCAGTTTGCTGAGGTAGAATCATAATGATTCACTAAGACTGTAACATATGGCCTGTATATGAAGCACACATAGTGCACCCGATTCATATTTGGCAATCCTAGAGCACCAAAAAATTAAAAGGTTACTGTGACGAATAAAGTTTCGTCCAACGGTTGTACTCATCACCATGCAATGCAAATGATAAAACTGAACAGGATGACAGTAACACAGTAGCACATACACAAACGACATAACTAAATCAGATCATGGGACAATAATTGCATAATCGCACACAATCTATTTAACAGTAATGAACATGAGGATCCCAATAACGCATAACAAAGTGGGTTTACGTGCTCTCTTAAGTCGCGGATATAACAACAGCTTATGTCTCATTTGCCCTGATTTATCTTAACAGTGCAGCTAGTACAACAACCTGATTAGCACAAATTTCTTAATTTAGTAGCTTGTCTAGATGTAAACAAGGGTTGAAATGATGGATTGAGAAGCAATTATCCATTGGAAGGAAGGAGATCTTAGTAAGAGCATCTCCAGTCGTGGTCGTCCTCCCCCCCCCCGCTAGAAAAAAGTGCCGCTTGGGGGCGATCGGCTTCCCAGCCGCCGCCCCCAGGACTGCCCTAGACGCTCTTTAAAAAAACATGATTGGGAAAATTTCGGCAAACACGGCATACATTAGGCGATATTTAGGTGGTTCACAGTTTTTTTACATATAGAAACAGAATAATAAGTCTACTAAAAAGAAGAAGAAGAACGGCCGCGCCGACAGGCCGAAGAACTCGCTAAACACGTCGAAGTCGCCGCCGCCATCGTCGTCCTTCTCCTCCTTCACGTAGCAATCCCTACTGGACCCCTACCTGGGGTCCCCATGGTGGACTGGTTTGGCCGGCGGCAGCACCTCATTGTCGCTATCATCGAGAACGATGACGCCTCCCTCGTCACGGCCACAACACCAAGCGGCGATCCCCTCCAGGACGCGGCCCTGGCGCTCCATCTCCGTCCGCGCCTAGTCTTCCCGCGCCCACTTCATGGCGGCCTCGTCGTCGAAGGCGGCCACGTCGTCGAAGGCGGCCTCGTCGTTGTGCTCGCACTTCACGGGGCCAAGCGCCGGCTCCGTCTTCGGCCTTATGAGGCGGGAGGCTGGACCCGAGGAACCGCCGCCGCCCTCGATGATGGCGATCTAGAGGAGCGGGAGGAGGAACGGGAGGAGGAGGACCCGCCCAGCATCCTCCTCGGCTTCCATGAACCGCAACTTTGGCGGGGGACCGGGGCGGCCGGGTACGTCAGCGGCAGATCATTGCCGCCCTCGAGGTACTCGAGGACGGTGTGTAGCGTGCGGCCGGGGGCGCCCCACCGGGGGCGCCCCACCGCAGGCAGTGGCCGTCGCTGTTGTTGCGCCCCCTCACCAGTAGCGTGTTGTTAATGGAGGCCAGCCGCTCCGCCTTTCGGTGTTTGAAGTACGCTTCCCACGCCTCGTGGTTGCCGGCGTCGTACTCCGGAAGGGCTCGCTCCTCCTCCGATAGAGACGCCCGCACACGGTCGATCTCGGCCAGGAAGTAGTGGGGGTGCTCGACGTCGGGCAGCGGGGGGACGGGGACGCCCCCGGCGCTGAGCCTCCACCGCCCCGGCGCACGCATGTCGGGAGGCGCCGGGTAGTTCGCTTCATGGAGGAGATGGGCTTCCCACTCGTGTAGAGTGCGGTGGCTGAAGCCATTGGCCGCTGCCCCTCGCCGGGGCACCTTTCGCCCATCGTCTGTGCGTGCACCGGGAGAGAGGGAAAGAGAGTTCGACGGCGACGGCTGTGAGTGCACGGGGAGAGAGGGGGGTTGCGGGTAGGGTGCGTTCAGCGGCGAGGCAGGGGCGGCTTATATAGCGGCCGGGGGGTGGCATGTGTACGTGTGACGAGAGAGCGCGCGTTGCCTCACCGCGCCGCCCGTGAGGAATCAATGGAAGGCTGACCGGCGGCAGCCCTGGCATTGATTCCCCATGGAAACCGAGGCGATGAGGACGATGAGGCGCGGGGGTCGCTGACTCGGCGGGCCCGCCGTTCTTTCGCACCAAAAAAGATTGTACGGGGCCGCCGGGCGCCCCCCAGCGCGCCGGGTTTGGCCTGGGTTCGTCGGCGCTAGTTTCGGCCCTAACCGGCGAAAATTGGGCTCCTGTGGGCGCGACTGGGCCGATTTTTGGGCGTCGGCGCTAAAAAATGGCCTTGGGAGGCCTGTTGGGGTGCAGCTGGAGATGCTCTAAAGTCCACAACTCAAGCTATAACTGTGTTCGCCATCTTTGTATTTTATTTGCCTAAAGGAATTTGCAAAGAAATTAATGACATTATTGCTCAGTTTGGGTGGCGAGATGAGGAGGATAATAAAAAGATGGATTGGCTCGCATGGTGGACAATTCTCTTTCCTAAAAGTGAAGGGGGTAAGGACTTTAGAGATTTATATATTGTTTTAGCCTTGCGATCCTTGCCAAGCAATGATCGAGATTCATACCTAACCCTGATTTGTTCCACGCAAGAATTTTAAAAGACAAGTACTTCCCTAACTATGATCTCTTACAATCTACCCTTAAGAAAGGCTCATCATTCACGTGGCCACAACATCATGTTTTCTTTTTCATCCTTCAAGCGTGGATATATTTGGAGGATTGGTACAGGGGAGAGGATCCCATACAGTTCGGACTGGAAGGTTATTACCCCGAAAATGCTACATTCACGGGCTCCTACGAAGAGAATACATAAACATCCTAACTAAGTAACTATGCCCCCTGATTTTTAAGGGGTGGGCCCCTCACTTCCCTTATGTCCAATCACATCTTCGCACGTTGTTGATTTTTTATTACTTTTATTATTACCCACCCCACGAGGTTAAACAGTAGTTAGGGATCTAATCGATGCTATTATTATTGGTTTGTGGCATGAAGAGCTCATGGGGATAATGAGTTTGGCTAAAAAAAAGGAGAGGAGAGGAGGGGATTGCTAATTTGGGCGCGGTAATCTCTCCGGGCCTCTCAACGTGCGGGTCGATGTATATATAGAGCTAATTAAGCTCCTTCATCCTCACACTGCACCACAATCTCTCCTCCTATGTAGTGTGCAAACCAACCAACACAAGACAAGAGAAGCAGCAATGGCGGTGCAGCAGTGTACGGTGGCGCTCTTGGTGGCCGTCGCCCTCGTGGCAGGGCCAGCCGTCTCGTATGCTGCCGAAGCTGGCTACGCCCCAGCCGGGCCACAGCCCAAGGCCACGACTGAGGAGTAGAAGCTAGCTAAGAAGGCCAACAACGCCTTCAAGGCGACCGTCGCGGCCGCAGCCGCAGCACCTCCAATGGACAAGGGCAAGATATTCCTGAACACCTTCGTGCAGATCTTCGGCAGCTGGTCTCTTGAGGGTGTCACCGACACGTCCAGCACCAAAGCCATTTTCAACTCCAGGGTCGGCTTCACTCTGGCGTGGGCCTCACACAAAGCCTAGGGTGCTACCCCGGAGGCCAAGTATGAATCCTTCGTGGCCATGTTCGACAAGTCGCTCTGCATCATCGTCGGCATCCTGAAGGTCCACTCCGGTGAGGAAGTCATGGGGCCGATCCCTACCGGCGAGCTCAAGGCCATCGACCAGATCGACGCCGCCTTCAGCACTGCAGCCACCACTGCCGACGCTGCCCCGATAAAGGACAGGTCCACCGTCTTCGACTCTGCCTTCAGCAAGGCCATCAAGGAGACCACTGGTGATGCATACGAGGCCTACAAGTTTGTCCCTGCCCTCGAGTCCACAGTCAAGAAGAGCTACGCCATTTTTCTTCCCAGGAATCCCCAGGACAAGCGCACGCTCATTGAGTCATTCCTGAGCGACACCATCGTCTCCATGGTCGTCCCCGCCCCCGCCAGTCCCATCGCCGCCGCCGCTGCTGGTGGCTACAAAGTCTGAGCTCATCACGCATATACTGTACGTAGATATGCATATGCGTACGTGTGTACGTTACTGTGGCGGTGAGCGAGTTTGATCGATAATCAAAATCAATTCTTTGTTTTCGTTTCATGCACCGGCGATCGAGATCGATGACTTCTTAGAGCATCTCTAGCCGTTCTCCCCCCCGGGGCTTGAAATAGCGCTGGCTGGGGGCCAACCGATGGAAAAATCGCCGTAGGGGGCTCGGGTTTCCAGCTGACCCCCAAGCTCGCCCCCCTCAGCCGCCGATTTTGGCCCACTTTCGGCGGAAATCGGCCCAATTTTGGCCCATGTTCGGTGTGGTTTGGAACAAATTGAAGAAAAATTAATTTTTATCACATAGTTCATCACAGAAATCAATACAAATCAAATAGTTCAACAAATCAAACTCATAATTTGAACACAAAAAAACTCATATTTCATCACATGTCGAGCTAGGTGTTGCCCTTGAGCCTCTATAGGTGCTCCACCAAATCATATTGCAGTTCTTGATGCACATGTGGGTCTCGCATCTCCTGACGCATATTGAGTAAGGCAGACCAGGTTGCCAGTAGCTGGTGATCAACTTTGGCAAGAGGACCCAGCATGTAATATGGTTCAGTGTCAAACACTGGCTCTTCCTTATCGCTCTCATTGATCATGTTGTGCAAGGTGACACGGCAAGTCATGACTTTCCACATTTGATCTTTCAACCAGGTCAGAGAGGGGTACCAGACAACAACAAATCGAGATTGGAGCACACCAAACGCCCGCTCGATATTCTTCCTGCAAGCCTCCTGACACTTGGCAAAGTAGGAGTTCTTGCCTCCTGGCATAGGGTTTGAGATAGTCTTCACAAATGTGGACCATCTCGGATAGATGCCATCTGCTAGGTAGTATCCCTTGTTGTAGTGGCGCCCATTGACTTTGAAGTTCACTGGAGGAGCATGACCTTCAACAAGCTTGGCAAAAACATTCGAGCACTGCAGTACGTTGATGTCATTGTGAGTTCCTGGCATACCGAAGAAGGATTGCCAAATCCAGAGGTCCTGTTTGGCCACCACCTCAAGTACCAAACTGCAAGCTCCTTTGGAACCTCTGTACATCCCCTGCCAAGCAAATGGACAGTTTTTCCATGCCCAATGCATACAGTTGATGCTTCCAAGAATCCCAGGAAATCATCTTGTTGCATTCTATACTAGGATCCGAGCAGTGTCTTCAGCATTGGGTGATCGCAAGTATTATGGTCCAAACATTGCGACCACTATTTTGCAGAACTTGTACAAACACTCAATGGTGGTGGACTCGGCCATGCATCCATAGTCTTCCATTATATCACGGGGAGCTTCGTATGCAAGCATCCTCGTAGCTGTCGTGCACTTCTGGAGTGAGGTGAATCCAAGTGTGCCGGTGCAATCCTTCTTGCACTTGAAGTAGTTGACGAACTCTCGGGTGGAATTCACAATCCCGAGGAAGAGCTTTCAGCTCATCCGATAAACGGCGCCGAAATACTTACTCCCCGTGCAGTGGAGCGTCGGTGAAGTAGTCGGCGTCGAGCAAGCAATAGCCCTTCAGTCGATGCCTCTGCTTTGCCTTTTGCCGGCCCAGCGCCGAAACACCTCGCCGCGGCTTTGCATTGCTCGCAAAGAGGCAGCCAGAGCGGTGCTACCTCTTGAGCATGCTACCCCTTGGGCCCCCCGCTGCGCCTAGGGTTGGGAACCCTAGGGAAGGGGGCGCCTCCACTTGCCTTGGGGGGCACTACACCCCCTTGGCCGCCGCCCCCCCTAGGAGATCCCATCTCCTAGGGACGGCGCCCCCCTTGGGGACCCTATATATAGAGGGGGGGATGGAGGGCAGCCGCATGCATGCCCCTGGCGCCTCCCTCTCCCACTCCAACACCTCCTCCTCCTCCGCAGAGCTTGGCGAAGCCCTGCCGGAGTACTACCTCTCCATCACCACCACGCCGTCGTGCTGCTGCTGGAGCCATCTTCCTCAACCTCTCCCTCCTCCTTGCTGGATCAAGGCGTGGGAGACGTCATCCGCTCCGTACGTGTGTCGAACACGGAGGTGCCGTCCGTTCGGCGCTAGGATCTTCGGTGATTTGGATCACGACGAGTATGACTCCCTCAACCCCGTTCTCTTGAATGCTTCCGCTCACGATCTACAAAGGTATGTAGATGCACTCTAATACATCTCCATCATATCTACTTTTCCAAACACTTTCGCCCTGGTTTTCGACTCTAACTTGTATGATTTGAATGGAACTAACCCGGACTGACGCTGTTTTCAGCAGAATTGCCATGGTGTTGTTTTATGTGCAGAAAACAAAAGTTCTCAGAATGACCTGAAACTCCACGGAATATCTTAGAATAAATAATAAAAAATCCTCGCCAAAGATGAAGACCAGGGGGCCCACACCCTATCCACGAGGGTGGGGGGCGCGCCCCTCCCCCTGGGCGCGCCCCTCCCCCTGGGCGCGCCCCTCCCCCTGGGCGCGCCCCTCCCCCCTGGGCGCGCCCCCTACCTCGTGGGCCCCCTGGTGGCCCTCCGACGCCAACTCCAAATCCATATATTGGCTTTCGAGGAGAAAAAAATTAGAGAGAAAGTTTCATCGTGTTTTACGATACGGAGCCGCCGCCAAGCCCTAATCTCTCTCGGGAGGGCTCATCTGGAGTCCGTTCGGGGCTCTGGAGAGGGGGATTCGTCGCCGTCGTCATCATCAACCATCCTCCATCACCAATTTCATGATGCTCACCGCTGTGCGTGAGTAATTGCATCGTAGGCTTGCTAGACGGTGATGGGTTGGATGAGATTTATCATGTAATCGAGTTAGTTTTGTTAGGGTTTGATCCCTAGTATCCACTATGTTCTGAGATTGATGTTGCTATGACTTTGCTATGCTTAATGCTTGTCACTAGGGCCCGAGTGCCATGATTTCAGATCTGAACCTATTATGTTTTCATGAATATATGTGAGTTCTAGATCCTATCTTGCAAGTCTATAGTCACCTACTATGTGTTATGATCCGGCAACCCCGAAGTGACAATAATCGGGACCACTCCCGGTGATGACCATAGTTTGAGGAGTTCATGTATTCACTATGTGTTAATGCTTTGTTCCGGTTCTCTATTAAAAGGAGGCCTTAATATCCCTTAGTTTCCAATAGGACCCTGCTGCCACGGGAGGGTAGGACAAAAGATGTCATGCAAGTTCTTTTCCATAAGCATGTATGACTATTTACGGAATACATGCCTACATTATATTGATGAACTGGAGCTAGTTCTGTGTCACCCTATGTTATGACTGTTACATGATGAACCACATCCGGCATAATTATCCATCATTGATCTGGTGCCTACGAGTTTTCCATATACTGGTTTACGCTTATTTACTTTTCCGCTGCTACTGTTACAATCACTACAAAAATACCAAAAACATTACTTTTGCTGTCTTTACTTTGTTACCGTTATCACCACAATCATATTACTTTGCTACTAAACACTTTGCTGCAGATACTAAGTTTCCAGGTGTGGTTGAATTGACAACTCAGCTGTTAATACTTGAGAATATTCTTTGGCTCCCCTCATGTCGAATCAACAAATTTGGGTTGAATACTCTACCCTCGAAAACTGTTGTGATCCCCTATACTTGTGGGTTATCAAGACCTTTTTCTGGCACCGTTGCCGGGGAACATAGCTCTATTCTTTGAGTCACTTGGGATTTATATCTGCTGGACACTATGAAGAACTTGAAAGACGCTAAGACAAAAATTTATCCCTCAACTACAAGGGGAGGTAAGGAACTGCCATATAGCTCTGTACTTGATTCACCTTCTGTTATGAGTAAGCTAGCGACGCCTAAACCTACTACTGCTATGAATTCTGATATGTCGCATGTTATTGATGATGCCACTTCTGCTATGCATGATACTTATGATGAGACTACTTCTATGCTTGATACTACTGTGCCACTTGGTGAATTTCTAGATGAGCAAATTTCTAAGTCTAGAGAAAGAGAAATTAGTGAACCTGAACACGATGATGTTAGTGATGATGAACTTATGCCTGTTATTCCTGAGGGTTATCTTTTTAATAATGAATCTTATGAAGCTATTCTTGCTTGTCCGGATAAACCTGAACGTAAGAGGTTACTAATTAAGTGGAGTAAGGAATCTTTTAGAGGTAGGATGAGACCCGACCCTGCTTTTGCTACTTCACCTATCTGTGTTCCTGATCAGGATTATTATGATATTACTGTTAATCCAGATATAATTACTTTGGTTGAATCTGATCCTTTTTATGGCTATGAATCTGAAACTGTTGTGGCACATCTTCGTAAGTTAGATGAAATAGCTGCCCTGTTTACTAATAATCTGAGATCGCGCCACTTTTATATACTCAAAATATTTCCGTTCTCATTAAAGGGTGATGCTAAGAAATGGTTTAATTCTCTTGATCCTGCCTGTGTGCAAAGTCCCCAGGATATGATTTATTACTTCTCTGCTAAATATTTCCCTGCTCATAAGAAACAAGCTGCTTTGAGGGAAATATACAATTTTGTGCAAATTGAAGAAGAGAGTCTCCCACGAGCTTGGGGGAGGCTTCTCAAAGTACTTAATGCTTTGCCTGATCATCCTCTTAAGAAACCTAAAATATTTGATATCTTTTATAATGGACTAACTGATGCTTCCAGAGATTACCTGGATAGTTGTGCTGGTTCTCTTTTCAGGGAAAGAACACCGGATGACGCTGAAATTTTATTGAATAATATGTTGGCAAATGAAAATAATTGGGCACCTCCTGAGCCACCTCCCGAGCCAACTCCTGAGCCAGCTCCTGAGCCTATTCCTAAACCAACTCCGAAGAAGAGAGGTGTTCTATTTCTCAGTCCCGAAGATATGCAAGAGGCAAAGAAATCTATGAACGAAAAAGGTATTAAAGCTGAAGATGTTAAGAATTTACCTCCTATTGAAGAAATACATGGTCTTAATTTACCGCCTGTTGAAGAAGTATATGATCTCAATTACTTATTTACTGAAGAACCTCCCGATATCCCGACACAGGTAGTAAAGGTAAATTCTCTCTATAGATATGATAAAGTTGAAGTCCCACCTACTAAAATTGCTAGTCAGTGCTTGGATGAGTTTAATGACTTTATGTTTAAGCAAGATGACTTTAATGCTTATTTTGGTAGACAATTAAAGCAGAATACCTTTATGATTAAATGCTTGAGTGATTATATGGATAATATTAGAGGTGAACTTAAACTTGTTAGCAAACATGCTTCTATGGTTACCACTCAAGTAGAACAAGTACTTAACGCTCAGAAAGAAATGCTTGATGAAATGAATAGTAAGAAAAATGATTATGCTGTTAGAGTGGCTACTAGAACTGGTAGAATGACTCAGGAACCTTTGTATCCTGAAGGCCACCCTAAGAGAATCGAGCAAGATTCTCAAAGAAATAATATTGATGCACCTAGTTCTTCTAAAAGGAAGAAAAAGAAAAATGATAGAACTGTGCAACTTCTAGTGAACCTATTGCTGAACCACCTGATAATCCAAACGATATCTCTATGTCTGATGCTGAAACACAATCTGGTAATGAACATGAACCTAGTGAAAATGTTAATGATGATGTTCATGATGATGCTCAACCTAGTAATGATAATGATGTAGAAGTTGAACCTGCTGTTGATCTTGATAACCCACAATCAAAGTATCAACGTTATGATAAAAGAGACTTCGTTTCTAGGAAACATGGTAAAGAAAGAGAACCATGGGTTGAGAAACCCATGCCTTTTCCTCTGAAACCATCCAAGAAATAGGATGATGAGGATTTTGAGCGCTTTGCTGAAATGATTAGACCTATCTTTTTGCGTATGCGATTGACTGATGTGCTCAAAAAAATCCTTATGCTAAGTATATGAAGGATATCATTACTAATAAAAGAAAGATACCGGAGGCTGAAATTTCCACCATGCTTGCTAATTACACTTTTAAGGGTGGAATACCAAAGAAACTTGGAGATCCAGGAGTACCTACTATACCATGCTCCATTAAAAGAAATTATGTTAAAACTGCTTTATGTGATCTTGGAGCCGGTGTTAGTGTTATGCCTCTCTCTTTATATCGTAGACTTGACTTGAATAAGTTGACACCTACTGAAATATCTTTGCAAATGGCTGATAAATCAACTGCTATAACTGTCGGTATTTATGAGGATGTGCCTGTTGTGGTTGCAAACATTACTATTTTAACGGACTTTGTTATTCTTGATATTCCCGAGGATGATAGTATGTCTATTATTCTTGGAAGACCTTTCCTTAATACTGCAGGGGCTGTTATTGATTGCAACAAAGGCAATGTCACTTTTCATGTTAATGGTAATGAGCATACGATGCACTTTCCGAGGAAACAACCTCAAGTTTATAGTATCAACTCTATTGGAAAAATTCCATTGATTATATTTGGAGGTTTTGAATTTCCTCTTCCTACTGTCAAAAAGAAATATGATATACTTATTGTTGGGGATGTCCATATCCCCATTGAGGTAACATAGTGTTATTCGAAATTTCTCCGGTTCCATGATTATCGGAATGAGTTTGTTAATAAGACTTGATCAACCTTGTTAGTGGATTCTTTTTGATGAGCATGAGATGGATGAAACTAGAAGCACAACCTTCTGTACCCTCTTTATATTTTCTGTTCTTTAGTAGAAATAAAGTAAAATAGTATTTTTCTGTCTGTTTCCTGACTTATCCGTGCAATATAAAAATATCCCGAAAATAAAAGTCCTCAGAATGCCATGCCAATTTAATATGATTTTTTCGAGAATATTTAAGGATTTTTAGTGCAAAAATTACCGCGGGGGGAGCTGCCACCTGGTCACGAGGGTGGAGGGCGCGCCCCCCTGCCTCGTGGGCCCATGGTGGACCTCCTCCACTTATTCATGCACCCATCTTCTTCCTCTGTCTCGCACAAACCCGAAAAACCAACTCAAGCTCGTGTTCCAGCAACTTTTGCTGCGATTTTCGATCTCCTTGCTCAAAGCACCTCTCGCAAAACTGCTTGGGGAGATTGTTCCTTGGTATGTGACTCCTCCATTTGTCCAATTAGTTTTTTTTCTAGTGCTTTATTCATTGCAAATTTGTGCTGCATAGGTGACCATGTTCTTGAGCTTGCATGTCAAATATATATGGTTCCAAGTAGTTCTAATGCTTGATATGTGCTCTAGGCACTTGTATGAGTAGTTGCTTTATATGATGTTGCTAGGGAGATGACATTAGCTGCATTTTGCGAGGTTTGCAAAATACCTTTCGAGGGTTCTTTAGATGAACCACACCGTAATGAAGTGGAAGCTTATATTGACACTATCACTGTGGGAGAAACCAGGAAGGTTTCTGATGCAAGAATTACTAGTATACATTTCCCTGTTTTACGCTACTTTGCCTTATTTGCTAGTCGTTGCTTGATTGGTCGCGGGAACTGTGGGAACCTTAGTATTCCTAATATTATTATTTTGCTCCATGGTTTATACCGCAATAACTCTGTTAGTATGGGTGGAATTGTTGCTAGACGGTTGAGTATGAACCGTACTAAGGGCCCCATCTTTGGAGGTATTTATGCTTCACGCCTAGCTGAACATTTTGAAAAACCTATTAGGCATGAGGAGAAAGAAGAAACAGCGCTGCCCCATGCTTATTTAGATTATAAGAGTATCGTAACACATGATTTTCTTGTTAAGAATCACGAAGGGGCGCTTAAATATAAATTGTACTTTGATAAACATCACCCTGAGACTATTACTTTGCCTGCTCCCTCTTTGTTTAACTTGTCTGCACATACTTACATTGTTCCGTGGGCGGCTGTTCAAGCCTATCGGAATCCTACACCAGCCTCGGAACCGGAGTCTCCACGAATGTCTGTTTATGCTTGGGATCCTGAGGCGGTTGCCAACCAGTGGCAGTCAGAGTCCTCTTCATCACATTATGATCCCAACTATTCTTCATCGCAGTACGACCCCAGCTTCACCTACGGATATCAGCCAGGTTATCCCTGGCAATAGACCAACTTAGGCCAAAATCCTAAGCTTGGGGAAGTACGTATTTCCCACCGACATTACATTCATGTTCACACACACTCATTGCTAGATGTCGGTGCTCATACTCTTTCACTGTAATATCCATTCTAGTTTATTTTCCTTTTTCCTGCTTTCTTCTTGTGTGTTTAATAAACCTTAAGAAAAACAAAAAAAATTAGTGTTAGTCTACTTTCCATGCTTGTAGTAGAATTAAAAACAAAACCCAAAAATATTTCCCGTCCTTCTTTTGCTTGTTGGGAGCTTTCCCGTGTAAATAGTTTTTATTTTTCTTTTCCTTTCTTTGGGGGTCGAGAAGACTATATTGAAAATGCTAAGTGGCTCTTATATGCAAGATTGTTTATCTAACTTAGAGCCCATATTACTTGTCTTCTCTCTTGAGTTGAATGCTTGCAGATTCCAGCTTAGTCCAATGCACGTGCACTCTTATTATTATACACACCGTTCGGTCGTGCAAGTGAAAGGCAATAATGATGATATATGATGGACTCATTGGGATGAGAAAAGCTGGTATGAACTCGACCTCTCTTGTTTTTGTAAATATGATGATTCATCGTTCCTTATTCAGCTATTATGAAGTAAACGTATTTGCAATGACATTTAGAGATTATAGTTGCTTGTGCCATGCTTGATTAGCAATGATTTATAATGGTTAACCTTGCGTGCCAACATGCTATTGAGATGATTATGATGTGGTATGATAGGATGGTATCCTCCTTTAAATGAATTGAGTGACTCGACTTGGCACATGTTCACGCATGTAGTTGAATCAAATCAACATAGCCTTCATGATATTTATGTTCATGGTGGATTATATCCTACTCATGCTTATATTTGGTGTGAATTAATTTTAATGCATGTTTACGGCTATTGTCGCTCTCTCAGTTAGTCGCTTCCCAGTCTTTTGGTAGCCTTCACCTGTACTAAGCAGGAATACTGCTTGTGCATCCAAACTCCTTAAACCCCAAAGTTGTTCCATATGAGTCCACTATACCTTCCTATATGCGGTATCTACCTGCCGTTCCAAGTAAATTTGTATGTGCCAAACTCCAAACCTTCAAATGAAATTCTGTTTTGTATGCTCGAGCAGCTCATGTGCAACTATGGCTGCCTATATCTTCCATGCTAGGTGGGTTATTCTCAAGAGGAGTGGACTACGCTCCTCATTCACGAGAAAGGGCCGGTAACCGGGATGCCCAGTCCCATGATCCAAAAAGATCAAAGCAAATCAAAATAATTAAACAAAACTCTCCCTGGGACCCGTTGAATGTTGGAGGCACTCGTTGTTTTGAGAAAGCCATGGATTGATGCTTGTGGAGGAGGGGGAGTATAAACCTTTACCATTCTGTTTGGGAACTGCCTATAATGCATGTAGTATGGAAGATACAACCATCTCATAGTTGTTGCGTTGACAGTGAAAGTATGACGCTCAAAATATTATTTATCTCTATTTCAAAAATCGAGCTCTGGCACCTCTACAAATCCCTTCTTCCCTCTACGAAGGGCCTATCTATTTACTTTTATGTTGAGTCATCACCCTTCTTATTAAAAAGCACCCGCTAGAGAGCACACTGTCCTTTGCATTCATTATGATTGGTTTATATTGGGCATGACTTGACTGGATCTCTTTTACCATGAATTACAATGTTTAGACAGTCCTTGATCTTTAAAGGTGCTCTGCATTTATGCTTTGCGGTCTCAGAAAGGGCTAGCGAGATACCATTTTGTTATATCATGTTATGATTATTTTGAGAAAGTGTTGTCATCCGAGTTTTATTATTATGGCTCGCTAGCTGATTATGCTATTGATATGAGTAATTGTGAGACCTACGTGTTATTGTGAGTATGGTTAGTTCATAATAATTGCTGAAATTTGAATGCTGGCTTTTCATGTTTACAAAAACAAGAGCAAACAGAGTTTGTAAAAGTTTTTCTTTTTCTCTTTCAGTTTGTCAACTGAATTGCTTGAGGACAAGCAAGGGTTTAAGCTTGGGGGAGGTGATACGTCTCCGTCGTATCTACTTTTCCAAATACTTTTGCCCTTGTTTTGGACTCTAACTTGTATGATTTGAATGGAACTAACCCGGACTGACGCTGTTTTCAGCAGAATTGCCATGGTGTTGTTTTATGTGCAGAAAACAAAAGTTCTCGGAATGACCTAAAACTCCACGAAATATCTTAGAATAAATAATAGAAAATACTCGCCAAAGATGAAGACCAGGGGGCCCACACCCTGTCCACGAGGGTGGGGGGCGCGCCCCCCTACCTCGTGGGCCCCCTGGTGGCCCTCCGACGCCAACTCCAACTCCATATATTGGCTTTCGAGGAGAAAAAAATCAGAGAGAACGTTTCATCGCGTTTTACGATACAGAGCCGCCACCAAGCCCTAATCTCTCTCGGGAGGGCTGATCTGGAGTCCGTTCGGGGCTCCAGAGACGGGGATTCATCGCCGTCGTCATCATCAAGCATCCTCCATCACCAATTTCATGATGCTCACCGCCGTGCGTGAGTAATTGCATCGTAGGCTTGCGGGACGGTGATGGCTTGGATGAGATTTATCATGTAATCGAGTTAGTTTTGTTAGGGTTTGATCCCTAGTATCCACTATGTTCTGAGATTGATGTTGCTATGACTTTGCTATGCTTAATGCTTGTCACTAGGGCCCGAGTGCCATGATTTCAGATCTGAACCTATTATGTTTTCATGAATATATGTGAGTTCTAGATCCTATCTTGCAAGTCTATAGTCACCTACTATGTGTTATGATCCGGCAACCCCGAAGTGACAATAATCGGGACCACTCCCGGTGATGACCATAGTTTGAGGAGTTCATGTATTCACTATGTGTTAATGCTTTGTTCCGGTTCTCTATTAAAAGGAGGCCTTAATATCCCTTAGTTTCCAATAGGACCCCGCTGCCACGGGAGGGTAGGACAAAAGATGTCATGCAAGTTCTTTTCCATAAGCACGTATGACTATTTACGGAATACATGCCTACATTATATTGATGAACTGGAGCTAGTTCTGTGTCACCCTATGTTATGACTGTTACATGATGAACCACATCCGGCATAATTATCCATCATTGATCCGGTGCCTACGAGTTTTCCATATATTGGTTTACGCTTATTTACATTTCCGTTGCTACTGTTACAATCACTACAAAAATACCAAAAACATTACTTTTGCTGTCTTTACTTTGTGACCGTTATCACCACTATCATATTACTTTGCTACTAAACACTTTGCTGCAGATACTAAGTTTCCAGGTGTGGTTGAATTGAAAAATCAGCTGTTAATACTTGAGAATATTATTTGGCTCCCCTTGTGTCGAATCAACAAATTTGGGTTGAATACTCTACCCTCGAAAACTGTTGCGATCCCCTATACTTGTGGGTTATCACACTCTGATCACTCGTTGCTAGATGAACTCATAGATAGATCTTGGTGAAACCGTAGAATTTTTTTTATTTTCTGCAACGTTCCCCAACAGTGGCATCATGAGCCAGGTTTATGCGTAGTTCTCTTGGCACGAGTAGAACACAATTTGTTGTGGGCGTAGATGTTGTTAAATTTCTTGCCGCTACTAGTCTTATTTTGCTTCAGCGGTATTGTGGGATGAAGCGGCCCGGACCGACCTTACACGTACGCTTACGTGAGACAGGTTCCACCGACTGACATGCACTAGTTGCATAAGGTGGCTAGCGGGTGTCTGTCTCTCCCACTTTAGTTGCAGCGGATTCGACGAAAAGGGTCCTTATGAAGGGTAAATAGAAGTTGACAAATAATGTTGTGGCTTTTACGTAGGTAAGAAAACATTCTTGCTAGAACCCTATTGCAGCCACGTAAAACTTGTAACAACAATTAGAGGACGTCTAACTTGTTTTTGCAGCAAGTGTTTTGTGATGTGATATGGCCAAAGTTGTGATGAATGATGAATGATATATATGTGATGTATGAGATTATGTTCTTGTAATAGGAATCATGACTTGCATGTCGATGAGTATGACAACCGGCAGGAGCCATAGGAGTTGTCTTTATTTTTTGTATGACCTGCGTGTCATTGAGAAACGCCATGTAAATTACTTTACTTTATTGCTAAACGTGTTAGCCATAGTAGTAGAAGTAATAGTTGGCGAGCAACTTCATGGAGACACGATGATGGAGATCATGGTGTCATGCTGGTAACAAGATGATCATGGAGCCCCAAGATGGAGATCAAGGAGCTATATGATATTGGCCATATCATGTCACTATTATTTGATTGCATGTGATGTTTATCATGTTTTTGCATCTTGTTTACTTAGAACGACGGTAGTAAATAAGATGATCCCTCAAAATAATTTCAAGAAAGTGTTTCCCCTAACTGTGCGCCATTGCGACAGTTTGTTGTTTCGAAGCACCACGTGATGATCGGGTGTGATAGATTCCAACGTTCACATACAATGGGTGTAAGACAGATTTACACATGCAAACACTTAGGTTAACTTGGCGAGCCTAGCATGTACAGACATGGCCTCGGAAAACAAGAGACCGAAAGGTCGAACATGAGTCGTATGAAAGATATGATCAACATGGAGATGTTCCCCGATGATGACTATTCTGTCTCACGTGATGATCGGACATGGCCTAGTCGAGTCGGATCATGTTTCACTTAGATGACTAGAGGGATGTCTAATCTGAGTGGGAGTTCATTAAATAATTTGATTAGATGAACTTAATTATCATGAACTTAGTCTAAGAATCTTTGCATAAATGTCTTGTAGATCAAATGGCCAACGCTCATGTCAACATGAACTTCAACGCGTTCCTAGAGAATACCAAGCTGAAAGATGATGGTAGCAACTATACGGACTGGGTCCGGAACCTGAGGATCATCCTCATAGCTGCCAGGAAACAATATGTCCTAGAAGCACCGCTAGGTGAAGCACCCATCCCAGAGAACCAAGATGTTATGAACGCTTGGCAGCAGCGTGCTGATGATTACTCCCTCGTTCAGTGCGGCATGCTTTACAGCTTAGAACCGGGGCTCCAAAAGCATTTTGAGCAACACGGAGCATATGATATGTTCGAAGAGATGAAAATGGTTTTCCAATCTCATGCCCGGGTCGACAGATATGAAGTCTCTGACAAGTTCTACAGCAGTAAGATGGAGGAAAATAGTTCTGTCAGTGAGCACATACTCAATATCTTTGGGTTGCACAACCGCTTGTCCCAGCTGGACATTAACCTCCCAGACGAGGCGGTCATTGACAGAATCCTTCAGTCGCTCCCACCTAGCTACAAGAGCTTTGTGATGAACTACAATATGCAGGGGATGGAAAAGACCATTCCTGAAGTATTTTCAATGCTGAAATCAGCGGAGGTAGAAATCAAAAAGGAACATCAAGTGTTGATGGTCAATAAAACCACCAAGTTCAAGAAAGGCAAGGGTAAGAAGAACTTCAAGAAGGACGGCAAGGATGTTGCCGCGCCCGGTAAGCCAGTTGCCGGGAAGAAGTCAAAGAATGGACCCAAGCCTGAGACTGAGTGCTTTTATTGCAAAGGGAAGGGTCACTGGAAGGGGAACTGCCCCAAATACTTAGCGGATAAGAAGGCCGGCAACACTAAAGGTATATGTGATATACATGTAATTGATGTGTACCTTACTAGTGCTCGTAGTAGCTCCTGGGTATTTGATACCGGTGCTGTTGCTCATATTTGTAACTCAAAGCATGAGCTGCGGAATAAGCGGAGACTGGCGAAGGACGAGGTGACGATGCGCGTCGGGAATGGTTCCAAGGTCGATGTGATCGCCGTCGGCACGCTACCTCTACATTTACCTACGGGATTAGTTTTAAACCTCAATAATTGTTATTTAGTGCCAAGTTTTAGCATGGACATTGTATTCGGATCTTGTTTAATACGAGATGGCTACTCATTTAAATCCGAGAATAATGGTTGTTCTATTTATATGAGAGATATGTTTTATGGTCATGCTCCGATGGTCAATGGTTTATTCTTAATGAATCTCGAACGTGATGTTACACATATTCATAGTGTGAATACCAAAAGATGTAAAGTTGATAACAATAGTCCCACATAATTGTGGCACTACCACCTTGGTCAGATTGGTGTAAAGCACATGAAGAAGCTCCATGCTGATGGACTTTTAGAGTCTCTCGATTATGAATCATTTGACACATGCGAACCATGCCTCATGGGCAAAATGACCAAGACTCCGTTCTCCTGAACAATGGAGTGAGCAACCAGCTTATGGGAAATCATACATACTGATGTGTGCGGTCCAATGAGCGTTGAGGCTCGCGGAGGATATCGTTATGTTCTCACTCTCGCTGATGACTTGAGTAGATATGGGTATGTCTACTTGATGAAACACAAGTCTGAGACCTTTGAAAAGTTCAAGGAATTTCAGAATGAGGTAGAGAATCAACGTGACTGAAAAATAAAGTTCTTACGATCAGATCATGGAGGAGAATATTTAAGTCACGAATTTGGAACACACTTAAGGAAATGTGGAATCGTTTCACAACTCATGCCGCCTGGAACACCTCAACGTAACGGTGTGTCCGAACGTCGTAATCACACTCTATGGGATATGGTGCGATCTATGATGTCTCTTACTGATTTACCGCTATCATTTTGGGGATACGCTCTAGAGACAGCTACATTCACTTTAAATAGGGCACCGTCTAAATCCATTGAGACGACACCGTATAAATTATGGTTTGGGAAGAAACCTAAGTTGTTGTTTATAAAAGTTTGGGGATGCGATGCTTATGTCAAGAAACTTCAACCTAAAAAGCTCAAACCCAAGTCGGAAAAATGTGTCTTCATAGGATACCCTAAGGAAACCATTGGGTATACCTTCTACCTTAGATCCGAAGGCAAGATCTTTGTTGCCAAGAACGGATCATTTCTGGAAAAAGAGTTTCTCTCGAAAGGAGTAAGTGGGAGGAAAGTAGAACTCGATGAAGTACTGCCTCTTGAACCGGAAAGTAGTGCAGCTCAGGAAAATGTTCCTGTGGTGCCTACGTCCACTGGAGAGGAAATTAATGATGATGATCAAGGTACTTCGAATCAAGTTTCTACTGAACTTCGTAGGTCCACAAGGACACGTTCCACACCAGAGTGGTATGGCAACCCTGTCCTGGAAATCATGTTGTTAGACAACGGTGAACCTTCGAACTATGAAGAAGCGATGGCGGGCCCAGATTCCAACAAATGGCTTGAAGCCATGCAATCCGAGATAGGATCCATGTATGAAAACAAAGTATGGACTTTGACAGACTTGCCCGATGATCGGCGAGCGATAGAAAACAAATGGATCTTTAAGAAGAAGACGGACGCAGATGGTAATGTTACCATCTATAAAGCTCGACTTGTTGCTAAGGGTTATCGGCAAGTTCAAGGGGTTGACTACGATGAGACTTTCTCTCCCCTAGCGAAGCTGAAGTCCGTCCGAATCATGTTAGCAATTGCCGCATACTATGATTATCAGATATGGCAAATGGACATCAAAACGGCATTCCTTAATGGTTATCTTAAGGAAGAACTGTATATGATGCAGCCGGAAGGTTTTGTCGACCCTAAGAATGCTAACAAGGTATGCAAGCTCCAGCGATCCATTTATGGGCTGGTGCAAGCATCTCGGAGTTGGAACATTCGCTTTGATGAGATGATCAAAGCGTTTGGGTTTATGCAGACTTATGGAGAAGTCTGCGTTTACAAGAAAGTGAGTGGGAGCTCGGTAGCATTTCTCATATTATATGTAGATGACATACTTTCGATGGGAAATGATATAGAACTTTTGGACAGCATTAAGGCCTACTTGAATAAGAGTTTTTCAATGAAGGACCTTGGAGAAGCTGCTTATATATTAGGCATCAAGATCTATAGAGATAGATCAAGAGGCCTCATAGGTCTTTCACAAAGCACATACCTTGATAAGATATTGAAGAAGTTGAATATGGATCAGTCTAAGAAGGGGTTCTTGCCTGTGTTGCAAGGTGTGAAATTGAGCTCAGCTCAATGTCCGACCATGGCAGAAGATATAGAAGAGATGAGTGTCATCCCCTATGCCTCAGCCATAGGGTCTATTATGTATGCCATGTTGTGTACCAGACCTGATGTAAACCTTGCCGTAAGTTTGGTAGGAAGGTACCAAAGTAATCCCGGCAAGGAACACTGTACAGCGGTCAAGAATATCCTGAAGTACCTGAAAAGGACTAAGGACATGTTTCTCGTTTATGGAGGTGACGAAGAGCTCGTCGTAAAGGGTTACGTCGACACTAGCTTCGACACAGATCTGGATGACTCTAAGTCACAAAACGGATACGTGTATATGTTGAATGGTGGAGCAGTAAGCTGGTGTAGCTGCAAGCAGAGCGTCGTGGTGGGATCTACATGTGAAGCGGAATACATGGCAGCCTCGGAGGCAGCGCATGAAGCAATTTGGGAGAAGGAGTTCATCACCGACCTAGGAGTCATACCCAATGCGTCAGGGCCGATCAAACTCTTCTATGACAACACTGGAGCTATTGCACTTGCCAAGGAGCCCAGGTTTCACAAGAAGACTAGGCACATCAAGCGTCGCTTCAACTCCATTCGTGAAAATGTTCAAGATGGAGACATAGAAATTTGCAAAGTGCATACGGATCTGAATGTCGCAGATCCATTGACTAAACCTCCTCCGCGAGCAAAACATGATCAACACCAGAACTCTATGGGTGTTGGATTCATCACAATGTAACTAGATTATTGACTCTAGTGCAAGTGGGAGACTGTTGGAAATATGCCCTAGAGGCAATAATAAAAGGATTATTATTATATTTCCTTGTTCTTGTTAATTGTCTTTTATTCATGCTATAATTGTGTTATCCGGAAATCGTAATACATGTGTGAATACATAGACACCAACATGTCCCTAGTAAGCCTCTAGTTGACTAGCTCGTTGATCAACAGATAATCATGGTTTCCTGACTATGGACATTGGATGTCATTGATAACGAGATCACATCATTAGGAGAATGATGTGATGGACAAGACCCAATCATAAGCATAGCACAAGATCATATAGTTAGTTTGCTAGAGCTTTTCCAATGCCAAGTATCTTTTCCTTAGACCATGAGATCGTGTAACTCCCGGATACCGTAGGAGTGCTTTGGGTGTACCAAACGTCACAACGTAACTGGGTGACTATAAAGGTATACTACGGGTATCTCCGAAACTATCTGTTGGGTTGACACGGATCGAGACTGGGATTTGTCACTCCGTATGACGGAGAGGTATCTCTGGGCCCACTCGGTAATGCATCATCATAATGAGCTCAAGGTGACCAAGTGTTTGGTCACGGGATCATGCATTACGGTACGAGTAGAGTGACTTGCCGGTAACGAGATTGAATGAGGTATTGGGATACCGATGATCGAATCTCGGGCAAGTAACATACCGATTGACAAAGGGAATTGTATACGGGGTTGCTTGAATCCTTGACATCGTGGTTCATCCGATGAGATCATTGACGAGCATGTGGCAGCCAACATGGGTATCCAGATCCCGCTGTTGGTTATTGGCCGGAGAGCCGTCTCGGTCATGTCTACATGTCTCCCGAACCCGTAGGGTCTACACACTTAAGGTTCGATGACGCTAGGGTTGTAGAGATATGAGTATGCAGTAACCCGAAAGTTGTTCGGAGTCCCGGATGAGATCCCGGACGTCACGAGGAGTTCCGGAATCGTCCGGAGGTAAAAAATTATATATGGGAAATCGAGTTTCGGCCATCGGGAAAGTTTCGGGGGTCACCGGTATTGTACCGGGACCACCGAAAGGGTCCCGGGGTCCACCGGGTGGGGCCACCTATGCCGGAGGGCCCCATGGGCTGAAGTGGGAGGGGAAACAGCCCCTAGTGGGCTGGTGCGCCCCCCCCCTTGCCCCCCTGCGCCTAGGGTTGGGAACCCTAGGGGAGGGGCCGCCTCCACTTGCCTTGGGGGGCACTCCACCCCCTTGGCCGCCGCCCCCCTAGGAGATCCCATCTCCTAGGGCCGGCGCCCCCCCTTGGGGACCCTATATATAGAGTGGGGAGGGAGGGCAGCCGCACGCATGCCCCTGGCGCCTCCCTCTCCCACTCCAACACATCCTCCTCCTCCGCAGATCTTGGCGAAGCCCTGCCGGAGTACTGCCTCTCCATCACCACCACGTCGTCGTGCTGCTGCTGGAGCCATCTTCCCCAACCTCTCCCTCCTCCTTGCTGGATCAAGGCGCGGGAGACGTCATCTGCTCCGTACGTGTGTTTGGATCTCCGGTGATTTAGATCACGACGAGTACGACTCCCTCAACCCCGTTCTCTTGAACGCCTCCGCTCGCGATCTACAAAGGTATGTAGATGCACTCCGATCACTCGTTGCTAGATGAACTCATAGATAGATCTTGGTGAAACCGTAGAAATTTTTTTATTTTCTGCAACGTTCCCCAACACATGGAACCAATCAAATACGTGTAGGTATGACATGTGTTTTTTTAATCTCTTGTGGATGTCAATATTTTTCTACAGTTACATATATACAACTGAATCACAAAGTTAAAAAATGATTAGGTACACCATAGAATAGTCTCACATCTTGGTTTATTTATTACCCTGTTTAAATATGAATCGACATGCTTGTCAAATTTATAATTTGTTATTTGCTTGCCTCAAGGCAATCTCTCTCTCTCTCTATCTATCTATCTATCTATCTATCTATATATCTCTCTCTCTCTGTGTGTGTGTGTGTGGACAGAAACACTCCCATACCTGAGGTCTCAGTTAATGTACAGTGATTTAGTTACTTTCAGATTTTGGTATTTTTTGAGAAGTGCTCCGCAAATATGAACGAAAGGAGCTTGTATTTGATGTAATAGTCTAGGAAGTTTTATTTAAGGTATCATCCATGTCAACGAAAAATAGTACTACACATGTGAATAAAAGGCACCTATGACATACAAAGTACTACAATAAAATCGGAGGGCTAGGGAAGTGTTGGACTGGAGCCTCGCCCCCATCCGGTATGCTCTATCCAAGTATGTGCTCATGTTCACCGCATCTACATACTGAATGGAACCTTTTGCTAATTGCGAAGTATGTGCAAGTCAGTATTGAACGCTCTGTATTATTGTTCCATGCAGTAGTTTAGGTGGGAATTATATTGATGATTTCATTTTACCTTCATATCTGCTGAATTTTCTTACCAAACACAAAAGTTTTGTGTCTTGAGGTGTTGATAGAAGTGAACATAATTCATGAAACAATCCTAATACTCTGAAAATATTTTTATGGTTCGGTATTCCTATGAGGGGTGTGAGTGGAGACTGAAATGAGTGGATTAACACGTGGAGCAACTGCTGCCTATGAGGCGAGTGAGTGGAGACGGCCAGGTCTGTGCGGCGGAGGGGCTATAGAAGCTCGAACGAAAGAGTAATATTGATTTGAGAGAATGTGCTTTCAAAATTTTGTCTTGACTACAACACTGTAGTTGTTTTTTCTGGTATGTATAGTAAGCATATAGGTGTCAATTTTGGAGCAGATGATAGATTGTTGTTGTGGTGATATGATATTTTCATGACTATTCATATCAATGAT